>NC_073254.2:17190000-17495000 GCF_029289425.2 Pan paniscus
CCCAAAATGCCAGTTGTTTTAGAGAGTAATTTGTTTTGTTTTCTTTAATGATCTAAATTGATAAACCAGGGAATGGTAGGTAGGTTTCAATGCCGAGTTCATTGAATGGATTGGTGTGTCTCTGCAGAACACCTTGTTGAGGAAGATTCTGAGGTTGTGTTTGGTTTTAACAGGATATGGTGCTGTGATTAGTTAGTTGTCATTGATGCCTTGTGTGGAGGGAGGAACAGCATGCATGCCACAAACGTGCCTAGTCTGGAGTGCATATAGCCCAAGGATGAATCATTAATGCAGAGTTAAAACAGAGCTCAATGCATGGACTTCCTCAGCCCCAACTGTGAACTACAGCAGAATCCCCTTGTGCCAGGGCTCCATCTTACATTGATTTGTGTACCGTGTAGTTCAAAGGCTAGTTCCTGAAATACTAAAAATGCTTAGAGGAAAAGTCAGAGATAATAATATGTTAGAACATTGAAGTCCATGTAGACCCCCCCAACCTGTGATTTATAAAGGGTTTCTACTGCATTTAAATACTCCATCCCAAGAAACAATAAAAATAAAACCTTCCCACCACTTTGCTATATGGCTTTGAAAATGACCCATGGCCTATCAGCAGGTATAGACTTTAGGGGATTATCTTCAAACTGTGGATTTACCAAACAAGAAGTGGGAATTTTTGAGTAGAAATTACAGTATCTGCCTAGAGGTGTGGCATATGTGTGCTTTGGGAAATGGAATTCCCAATTAATCCTGGAAGACTGGAGGCCCAGCCAGGCCATCCTGACAGCTGGTTGCCAGGCAGCCTCTGGTGATGATGTACAAGAACATACTTATCACCCCAGGGCTCTGGGGGAAAGTGAGATACCATGACTAGAGTGCTATAAAGCTGTCTGGCTATTTGGGAGTATTATTCTTATTAAATTAAAGTTCTATTAAAAGGAAACATGTTACTATTTAGATTTCTGTCTGCTTGGCAGCGTTTGCTTCATAAATCTTGCAGGAGAAAATTGGCCCACTGGAACTGGATGTTGGATATAGCATTTCTTCAACATCAAGAAAATGGCCACACATTTTTTTAATTGTTTCCCTTGCAAATAATTTTTAAATAGTCTTACAAAAATGTTTTCCTTGCTTCACTCCCCAGTGAGTTAAAAATGCACACCGACATTGCCAGTTGGCATAATGTGTTGTGATTCCAGCAGACAGCAATGGGAATGTATGAAGTGATGGTTGAGGTGAAGGACAGCGGAACTGCTTTTTCTTGCAGCATGCAGTATGCAAAATGATCCTTTTTATTTTTAACTAATTCCTTAAAGCAAAAGCTCTTCCCACCCACGAGTGTTGCCTAATTGGGGGACATGGAAAATGAATGAAGAAACAATCCTCAAACAAGGAGTGTTTGCTGCTCCCATTTCAGCACTAATTAATTACTGTTGTCAGTAAACTGAAAGTGTCCATGGAATTACATTTTCCAGAGCCTTCACCTGGATCTAAAGCTGGATTTGAGGTATGTTGCTCCAGGCTTCAAACGGTGGTGGGGCACAATCACAGGCCATGGGAGCTCCAGATCCACAGCCCTTTGGTGTAAAGGACGATGTGTGTCAGTGTTTGCTTGTGGTTCTGAAATGAGACGCTTTCCTACTTCAATTACATTGTGGTGGCTCAAGCATTACAAGATAAGCCTCAAATAGGAGTGTAGCCTTACCAGAAACGAAAGTATGTGTTTGAGTTTCCAGATTCAATAGTCACATGTTGACACGTTGAACTACGGGCTGTTCCATGTTTGGGGCTTGATAGGCAGAAACTGAAAGAGGCAGAGATTTGGTTCTGAAACACTCCCAACTCCCTCGTAGCCATTTTCTGTTTGTTTTCTTTAAGCCCTGGTCCTCTGCTTTGCCACCTGTAAACCATTCTTTTCCCCACCTTTAAGCCATTCTGTGCTCCAGTCCATAGGGGTGTAGTCCCACAGTAAAAGGTATTGGATGGGGAGTTCTTTCATTCATTGATTTATTCCACAAATACATGAGTACCTCTTGGATGCTGGGCTCTGTGCTAGGCATTAGGGATGCACACCAATACGGCCCCATTCCCTTGCTGTGCAGAGGAAGAGAGAAACATTAATCAAATGATCACAAGAAAGAATTTGTCATTAAAACTGCAATAAGCATTGTACCATGAAGTAGAGTCATTATCATAGCATATCACTGGGGTGAGCGGCGGGGAGGCACATTGCTTGGTTGAAGGAAATGGGTAAAGGGTTAGGAAGTCAGGGAAAACTCTGCTTTAATGATGCTTGGGCCAATATCAAACAGCAACTAGATGGCTTGAGAAAGGTGGAGCGTTTCCTCATGAGTGGGGTTTGCTGAGTCAGAGGGAGTTCCCAGGATATGGGACTTTCAGTATTGAAAGCAGGACAGTCCCAGGCAAACCTACACATAAGGTTACAGAGCCTGAAAAGACCCCATCACAGAAGGGGGCACGGAGCATTTGAGGAATTGCTAGAGTTGCTGAAAAAACCTGGCAGTACCCAGCCCCAGCTGAGATCCAGTGAGAGACAAGGGGCCAAGTCATGTGGGGCCTTAAAAGTCATCTTCAGGTCTCTATCCTAACAGCAATGGAAAGTGTTTTTTTGTTGCTGTTGCCTTTTTTTTTGAGATGGAGTCTCACCCTGTCACCAGGCTGCAGTGCAGTGGCGCGATTGTGGCTCACTGCAACCTCCACCTCCTGGGTTCAAGCAATTCTTCCTGCCTCAGCCTCCTGAGTAGCTGGGACTACAGGCACACACCACCACACCCGGTTAATTTTTGTATTTTTAGTAGACACAGGGTTTCACCATGTTGGCCATGATGGTCTCGATCTCCTCACCTGTCTCAGCCCCCCACAGTGTTGGGATTACAGGCGTGAGCCACCATGCCTGGCCTGGAAAGTGTTTTAAGCAAATAAATGACAAGATCAGATTTGCCTTTCAAAAAGTTCACCCTAGCTAGAATATGGAGGCCATTACCACACAAAATTCAGACATCTTTTCAAAAAGTTCACCCTAGCTAGAATATGGAGGCCATTACCACACAAAATTCAGACATCTTTTCAAAAAGTTCACCCTAGCTAGAATATGGAGGCCATTACCACACAAAATTCAGACATCTTTTCAAAAAGTTCACCCTAGCTAGAATATGGAGGCCATTACCACACAAAATTCAGACATCTTTTCAAAAAGTTCACCCTAGCTAGAACATGGAGGCCATTACCACACAAAATTCACATCTTTTCTTCAAGTGAAGCTGGCTGTGGACCCTTGGTGTTGGTGTGCTGGTAAATGTTTCCACAACTGGCTTTCCGGGGGATTGGTGTTACCAGCCAGTTCCATGTCCGTTCTGCCTGTGCACAGTAAATCAATCACTGTGACGCAGGTTTTGCAAAAGAGAAAAGGGTTATTTTGCAGGGCCACCAAGTGAGGAAGTAGAAGATAAGGCTTGGGGATTTTTATGGGTTAGGGAAGTGGGGTGTTCTAAGGCTTGGAGAAAGGTGATTGGCAGTGGAGAAAAATGAAGTAACAGGTTCATTCTGGGCAAGCACTGTCAAGGTTCATGGCATTTCATGGGGCATGTGTACAGAAAATGGAAGTGTTATCATCATCTGAGGGTGGAGTTTTTGGCTCTCCATCGCTGAAAGGCCACCTCTTTGGGCATTTGCTCAGGCCCAGTGTAGAGCCAGTGGTCTCAACTGGTGTAAGTTTAACTAAGTTTCTGTAAACAACAGAAGTGACCATAACCATGGTGACCTATGAATGTTAGCTGTAATTTAGCTGTAATGTACACAGTGTGTTAGCTGTAATGTACACAGTGAAGGGTAAGTCTCGGTGTTCCCCACTGAGGCCTTGAGCTACTGCGGCCTTCAGCTACTTCAGCTGTGAAATGTGTGAAAACCATCACAGCATTTGTACAGCCTTCTGTGATGCAGGATGTCGACTGGAGAGCAGGACATCAAGACCAATAAAGTGCCCTGAGGTTGCTAAAGTTTCCACTATCTTGCCTCAAATATTGAAATTTTTTGAAATTCCAACCAATATATTAAAAACAAACCAACCAATATATTAAATTCCAACCAATATATTAAAAACCCATAAAACCTTAGACTCAGAATGCTGTGTGTGTCCTCATAGCTGGGTTATATGCCTGTGCCCTTGCAAAGAAGACAGGCATGCATCATTTTAACCCTGAATACCCACAGCAATAGAAACTCAGACACAGTTCAAGGAGATTTGCGTTTATCCAGAGTGGGGAATATTTCTTATTCATTACAGTGCCTGAGCTCAGCGTCAGGTCCCAGATAGAAGTTAAAAAGATAATAGATAGATAGATGATTGATTGATTGATAGATAGATAGATAGATAGATGATAGATAGCCAGATAAAAATTTAAAAGATGATAGATGGATAGATAATACATAGATGATAGACAGATAGATAGATATAGACAGAGATAGATGATAGATAGATAGATGATAGATAGCCAGATAAAAATTAAAAAGATGATAGATGGATAGATAATACATAGATGATAGACAGATAGATAGATAGATATAGACAGAGATAGATAGATAATAGATAGATAGAGGATAGATAAATGATAGATAGATATTTGTTATCTTGCCTTAAAAGGTCTTTATGATTAACTTTGTAATCATCTATCCACTAAAAGCTGTCTTATTTGCTGACCTTGAATATAAACAAGAGTTAAACTTTTCAGAAAAGGGATAGCTTACTAACTTTTAAAAAAATTTTAAATAAACTTTTCATTATAGAGTAGACTTAAATGTACAGAAAAGTTCTGAAGGTAGTACAGAGTTTCCATATGCTTCACACCCAGTTTTCCTTTCATTAACATCTTACATTTGTCTGGTACATTTGCCACAATCAATGAGCCAATGTTGATACATTATTCTTAATTAAGGTTCATAGTTTACTCAGATTTCCTTCATTTTTACCTAGTGTCCTTTTTCTCTTCCAGAGTCCCATGCAGGATGCCATGTTGTAGCCATTGGTCACGTCTCCTTAGTCTCCTCTTGACTGTGACAGTGTCTCTGGCATTCCTTATTTTAGATAACCTTGACTGTTTTGAGGAGTACTGCTCAGACACTTTGTAGAAAATCCCTCAATTGGGATCAGTCTGACACTTTCCTCCTTATTGGATTGGGTAACCCCAGTGTTTTGAGGAGGAAGACTGCAAAGTGCCATTCTCATCACACCCTATCAAGGGTACATAGTATCAACATGGCTTTTCACCGTCATGTTGACTCTTACTCCTGGCTAATGTGTTCGTCAGGCTTTTACACTGTAAAGTTGCTCTGTTTTTCCCCATTCAATACTGTACGCTTTGGAAGGAAGTCCCTATGCACAGCCCATGCTTAAGGAGAGAAGAGCTGTGCCCTCTCTCTCCTTGAGGGCAGTGTCTACATGAACTATTTGGAATTCCTTTGCATAGATTTGCCTCTTCCCTCTCAATTATTTACTTATTCAATCATTTATCTATATCACTTGGACTCATGAATACTTATTTTACACTTTGGGTTCTAACCCAGTACTATTTCATTTATTTTGTTGCTCAAATTGTTCCAGCTTTGGGCACTGGAGTTCTTTCAGTTGGTTTCTGAATCCTTTTGACATATTCCTATCACTGGGGGGTTTATTTTTGCACACTTCTCTACTTTCTGGCACTATAGTTGCCCCAGGATCATCTTGTGTATTTCCTACCTTAGTCCTAGAATCAGCCATTTCTCCAAGGTGCCCTGTTTCCTTTTGTTGGAGATAGAATCAGCCATTTCTCCAAGGTGCCCTGTTTCCTTTTGTTGGAGAACGGTGTTAGACACCAAGATCTGGGTGCTAGGGGTGCTCCTTGCTACTGGGGTATCATTGCTTCCAGGCCTTCTCAGCTAACAGAGCAAGGAAATATATATGTGTGTGGTAACCTAAGTATATGGACATATCCATAAATATTTATCTATGTATCTATCTGTATCTATATTAGGCAAGACATGTGTTCATAGCAATGTCTCCAACTGCAATCTATCACCAAATAGATCATTCTAACTTCTTTCCCTTGCTTGTCTATAACTTCTTACTCCAAGAGTTAGAAATCTACCGACCATCTGTCATGTATTTTCTTAATTGTTCAGTTCCAGAATATGTGTGTAGTGGTTTTATAATTGTTAACACATTCCTTCACAAACAACTTTATACCTTCACAAAACTTTATACCATACTTTCATGAGAACAACTTTACAGTACAGTGCACACATTCAGCTCATTTTTGCCCTTAGTCAAACATCCGCCACTCATTTTCAAAGTTACTGGTGTCAGCATCTTTTTCCTCCAACCCCCTCCGTGAGGGTGTTTCATACCTTTGTAATATAGTTAGATTCTTTTGATGCAATCTGCATTCCATTCTAGGATCCCCCAACCTAATAAATGATTATTTTAAAAATTGCATACACTAAGGTTCACTCTTGCTGCTGTAAAATTCAATGTCTTGACAAATACATAGTGTCATTGTCCACTAGAATAATTTCACCACCCTAAAAAAAATTCCCTGTTTCACAGACTCAACCCTCTCTCCACCCTAAACCACTGATCTGTTTGCCATCTCTGTAGTTTCGTCTTTCCCAGAATGTCATATTTATATATGGGGAATTGTGCAGTATGTAACCTTTTAAGATTAGCTTCTTTCACTTAGACATATGCATTTTGTAGTTTTGTCTTTCCCAGAATGCCATATTTACATATGAGGAATTGTGCAGTATTTAGCCTTTTAAGATTAGCTTCTTTCACTTAGACATATGCATTGAATGTTCTTCCATGGCCTTTAAGCTTGATAGCTTATTCTTTTTGATCACTGAATGGCATTCTATCCTATGGATGCTTTACAGTTTTTCAAATCACCTACTGAAAGGTATCTTGCTTCCTTCAACTTTGAGGCAATCATAAATAAAGCTTCTATAATAATTTATGGGTAGGTTTTGGTGTGGACATAAGTTTTCATATCAATTGGATAACTACTAGGAGTACAATTGCTGGATCATATGGTAAGATTACGTTTAATTTTGTAAGAAACTGCCCAACTGTCCTCCAAAGTAACTGTATCATTTTGCATTCTCACAAGCAATAAATGAGTCTCCTTTGCTCTACATCTTCACCAGCAATTGCTATTGTCAGTTTTTTAGATTTTAGCCATTTTTATGGCCTCCCAAAGTGCTGGGATTACAGGCGTGAGCCACTGCACCTGGCCTTTTGCCCATTTTTATATTGGGTTGTTTATTTTATATTTTTGAGTTTTAACAGTTCTTTATATTTTGGATACAAGTCCTTTATCAGATATATATTTGACACGAATTTTCTCCCAGCCAGTGGCTTATCTTTCCATTCTCTTAAGAGTGTCTTTTGCAGAATAAAATTTAATTTTAATAAAGTTCAACTTATCTACTTTTTTCTTTCATGGATCATGCTTTTGATATTGTTTCAATATTTTTCTGAAAACTCATCACCAATCCAAGGTCACATAGATTTTCTTGTATATTTTCTAAGTTTTATAATTTTGCAGTATTTAACTTAGGCCTATGATTCATTTTGAATTAATTTTTGTATAAGGTGTAAAGTCTATTTTTATTCTTTGTTTGTTATGCATATGTACATACAAGTGTTCCAGCATCATTTGTTAAAGAGACTATTCTTTTGCCAGTGAATTGACTTTGCCCCTGGATTTTTTTTTTTTTAAATCATTTTACTCTATGTATTAGTCCACATTCATGCTGCTAATAAAGACATAACTGAGACTGGGTAGTTTATAAAGAAAAAGAGGTTTAATGGACTCACAGTTCCACATGGCTGGGGAGGCCTCACAATCATGGCAGAAGGCAAAGGAGGAGCAAAGGCACATCTTACATGGCAGCAGGCAAGAGCAAATGAGTGCCAGCAGGGGAAATGCCAGACACTTACTTATACAACTATCAGATCTTGTGAGAACTCACTCACTATCATGAGAATGGCATGGGGGAAACTGCCCTCATGATTCAATTATCTCCATCTGGCTTCACCCTTGACACATGGGGATTATTACAATTCAAGGTGAGATTTGGGTGGGGACACAGAACCAAACTGTATCACTGTATCTGGGGAGCTCTGTTTCTGGATTCTGTATTCTATCCCATTGATATACATGTCTATTCTTTGGCTAGTATCATGCTGCTTTGATTACTGTAGTTTTATAGTAAGTCTTGAAATTGGAATGTTGAGTCCTCCAACTTTGATCTTCTTTTGTTTTGCATTGGCTATTCTAGATCTTCTGTTTTTCCATATGAATTTTAGAAGCAGTTTGCCAATATCGATAGAATAGCTTACTGAGATTTTCACTGGGATTGGGATTGCATTTAATCTATAGATCAAGTTGTGAAGAATTTACATTTCAACAATATTGAGTTTTCCAGTCCATGAATATGGAATATTTCTCTATTTATTAGATCTTCTTTGATTTCTTTCACCATTGTTTGCAGTTTCATACATAGAGATCAGGTACATATTTTGTTAGATTTATACCTAAGTATTTCATTTTTTGGTGTTATTAAGGGGCATTGTTTTCTTATTTTCAGTTCCCAATTGCTTGTTACAGAGAAGTTGCCAAGAAGAATATGATTTTTTTATCTTTGTTTTTTTGTCAGCAATCTTGCTATATTTGTTTAATAGATACTAGTCCCTTGTCAAATATGTGGTTTTCAAATATTTTTTCCTGGTCTATAGCTTGTCTTTTCATTCTCTTAAAACTTTCACATAGCAAAAGTTTTTAGTTTTGATGAAATCCAATTTATCACTTTTTTCTTTTATGAATCATGTTTTTCATGTCAAGTCTAATAACTCTTTACCTAGCCCTAGTTCGCAAAGATTTCCTCCTATTTTTTTCAAAAAGTGTCATAATTTTTAATTTTAATTTAAGAGCATGATCCATTTTGATTAATTTTTATATAAATTAAATAAGGGTTAGTTTAAGGGGTTTCTTTTTTTTTTTTGCCTATATATGTCCACTTGTCTACTATTTGTTGAAAAGGCTATACTTTCCCCATTGAATTGCTTTTGTACCTTTGTCAAAAGTCAATCGGGCATATTTGTGTGCATCAATTTTTGTGTTCTCTATTCTGTTTCATTGATCTATATATGCCTATCCCTCCCCCAATGCCACACAGTCTTAGCTATGTAAGGAATCCTGAAATTGGGTAGACTAATTTCTTTTAATCAATCTAAATTGGGTAGACTAAATTCTTTCAAGAATTTCATCTCTTTTTAAAAATGTTTTTGGCTATTCTAGTTTTTTTGCTTTTTCATATAAATGTAGAATAAGCTTATCTATAGCTACAAAAAAAATCTTGTTGAGATTTTGGTAGGAATCTCATTAAACCTGTTTACTAGTTTCCTATTACTGCTTTAACAAATTCTCACAGACCTACTGGCTTAAAACAACATGAGTTTATTCTCTTACACTTCTGGTGGTGAGAAGTCTTCAGACATATTGGACTGAAGTTAAGGTATGGACAGGGCTGGTTTCTTTTGGAGGCTCTGAGGGAAGAATCTGTTTCCTTGCCTCTTCTGGTTTCTAGTGGCCGTCTGCATGGCTTGGCTTAGGACTCCTTCCTCCATCTTCAAAGTCCATTGCTCCAACCTTTTGCTTCATTTTCACCTCCCACTTGCACTTCTGCGTCAACTATCCCTCTGGTTCCCTCTTATAAGGACACTTGTGATTACATTTTAGACGCCCAAAATAATCTAGGATAGTCTCCCAACCTCAACATCCTTAGCTTAATCACAAGTGCACAGTTCCGTTTTTTTGTTTTTTGTTTTTTGTTTTCTGAGACAGAGTTTCCCTCTTGTTGCCCAGGCTGGAGTGCAACGGTGCAATCTCGGCTCACTACAACCTCTGCCTCCACGGTTCAAGTGATTCTCCTGCCTCACCCTCCCAAGTAGCTGGGATTACAGACATGTGCCACTATGCCTGGCTAAATTTTTGTATGTTTAGTAGAGACGGGGTTTCACCATGTTGGACAGTCTGGTCTCGAACTCCTGATCTCAGGTGATCCGCCCACCTCGGCCTCCCAAAATGCTGGGATTACAGATGTGAGCTACCATGCCCAGTCCAGTTCCTTTATATAAGATAGCATTCAGAGGTTCCAAGGATTATGACCTGAATATATTCACAGGTTTTACTCAATCTACTATAAACTGTGTATCAATGTGGGGAGAATTGACATTTTAATTATTTTAGCTCTTCCGATTCATAAACATGGTATATCTCTCCATTTATTTAGGTCTTCTTTGACTTCTTTTGTTAGCATTTTGTAGTTTTCAGCATGCAAGTTCTATATATTTTGTTGTGTTTACCCTAAAGTGTTTCCTGCTTGTTAGTGATTATAACTGTATTGTATTTTTAATTGAGGTGTCCACATTTTCATGGCTAGAATATATAAATACACTTGATTTTCGTACATTGGTTTGTCTTCTATCCTGCAACCTTGCTGAGCTTGCTTATTAGCTAAATAGTTTATTAATATGATTAGTTTAGGAGTTTTTGTGGATTTTGGGGGGACTTTCTACATAGATCATCATATTATCTACAAATAGGAACAGTTTTATGTCGTCACCTCTACTCTGTACGCCTTTCATTTTATTTTCTCGCCTTATTGCATTGAATACAATTTCCACTACTGTGTTAAATGGGAGTTGAGAGATGGGACATTCTTGCCTTGTTCTTAATCTTAGAAAGAAAACATTCAGGTGGGGCACAGTGGCTTATGCCTATAATCCCAGCACTTTGGGAGGCAGAGGCAGGTGGATCACCTGAGGTCAGGAGTTCAAGACCAGCCTGGCCAACATGATGAAACCCCATCTCCACTAAAATACAAAAATTAGCTAGGCCTGGTGGTGGGCCCCTGTAATCCCAGCTACTTGGGAGTCTGAGCAGGAGAATCACTTCAACTCAGGAGGCGGAGGTTGCAGTGAGCCAAGATGGAGCCGCTACACGCCAGCCTGGGCAATAAAAAAAAAAAAAAGTAAGAAAACATTCACTCTTTCACTATTAAGTATATTGTTAGCTGTAGGGTTTCTGTAGATGCTCTTTATCAAGTAGAAATTCTCCTCTATTTGCATTTTTCTGAGAGTTTTTGTTATGATTCAGTTTTGAATTTTTAGAAAGTATTTTCTTCACCAATTGATTTAATAGTTTTTTTTAAAGCATATTAGTATGATAGGTTACATTCATTGATTTTGAAATATTTAAGCAGCTTTAATTTATTGAAGTAAACTTTACTTGCTCATGGCATATATTTTTATATGTTGCCAAATTCTATTTGCTAATATTTTGATAAGATGTTTTGCGTCTATATGGGTCTGTATTTTTCTTTTTTTGTACTGCCTTTTTCTGTTTTTTTTGTACCAGAATAATTCTAGCTTCATAAGATGAATTGAGAAGTATTCCCTTTTCTTCTATTTTTTGAAAGAGATTGCATAGAGTTAATGTTAATTCTTTAAACATTTGGTGTAATTTTTCAGCGAAACCACCTGGGCCTTGAGATTTTATCTTTGGGGTGTTTTAAAATTATTAATTCAATTCCTTTATAGTTAAATGGATATTTAATGATCTATTTATTTTGAATGAGTGGTGGTAGTTCGTGCCTTTCAGTAAGTTGATCCATTCATTTAAGTTGTCAGATTTATTTATTTTAGTATCACCTCATTATCCTTTTGATAGCTGTAAGTTCTCTAGTGATCTTCCATGCCATTTCCGGCATTGGCAAATTGTGTCCACTCTCTTTTTTCTTTGTCAGTCTTCATACCAGCTTGTCAATTTTATCGAACATTTCAAAGAACCATCCTTTAGTTTCATTGATTTTCTCTCTTTTCTTTTCAATTTTATTGATTGATGCTCTTATCTTTATTATTTCTTTTTTTTCCTGGTTTTGTGTTAATTTTTCTCTTCTTTTCCTAGATTCCTGCGGTGGGAGATTAGACTATTGATTTCAGGCTTTTTCTCTGTTCTAACTTAAGCACTTAGTAATACGCATTTCCTTGTCAGCGCTATTTTAGTTGTATGCCACAAATATTTTTACATTGTATTTTCACTTTCGTTCAGTTTAATGTATTTTTTAAATTCCCTGGAGATTTTCTCTGTTATCTGTGGTTATTTAGACGTGTATTGTCTAGTTACCAAATGTTTGGAGATTTTCCTGTTATCTTTCTGTTACTAATTTCTAATTTGATTTCATTTTAGTCAGAAGTACACTCGGTACAATTTAAAATATTTTTAAAATTTTGAGATTTGTTTTATAGCCCAGGATATAGTCTATCTTAGTATATTTCTGTGGATGCTTGAGGAAAATGTATATTGTGCTATTTGGGGGCAGAGTGTTCTATAAATGTCAATTCAATCCTATTGGTTGATGACGTTATTGAGGTTTTCTGTATCCTCGCCAGTTTTCTGTCTTGTTATTCTGTCAATTATTGAAGGAAGTGTTGGGGAAGTTTCCAATTATAATTACAGATTTATATATTTGTTTTCATTCTATGTATTTTTTTCTTCACATATTTGACATATTTCTCTATTGTTTGGTGCATACCTTAGGATTGCTATGTCTTCTTGGTGGACTGAGCTTTTAATCATTATGTAATATCTCTGTTTCTGGTAGTTTGCCTTGCTTTGAAATCTACTTTATCTGATGTTACTATATAGCTAATAGTGATTTATTTTGATTTATATTTGTATAATATATTTTTTCTTTATTTTAATTTTAATCTGCCTCTATTGTTATAGCTGAAGTGAGTTTCTTTTAGACAGCACATATAGCAATTTTTAAAATTCAATCTGCCAATCTGTGTCTTTTAATTGAGTATTTAGGCCTTTACATTTAGTGTAATTTTTGCCATGTTAGGGCTTTAGTCTACTTTTTTGTTTTTGTTTTCTGTTTACTCTGTTTTTTATTTGTTTTCTTTTCCCGCTTTCCTGTCGGGCTACTTGAACATTTTTTAGAATTCCATTTTGATGCATCTATCATATTTTTGAGTGTATTTCTTTGTTTAGCTTTTTCAGTGATTATTCTAGGCATTAGATTATATATACATAACATCACAGTGTACTACATATTGCCAGTTTAAGTAAAGTGCAGAAATCTTACTTCCCTTATGTCCTTTTATCTTCCCCCATTTAATAACTGTCTTAAATGTATCTTCTAATAACTATATCAGTCATCAAACATAATTTAGGAAACTTAAGAAAAGAAAATGTATTTTATTTATCACATTTTTCTCTTTCCATTGTTCTTTCTTCCTTTCTGATATTTCAAGATTCTGTTTTCTTTTTTTAAGGATTTCCTTACTTGTTGGAGAATCTCCTTTAGCCATTCTTTTAGAGCAGGTATGATGGCAGCAAATTATCTTTATTTTTCTTCATCTGAAAATATCTTTATTTTTCCTTCATACCTTAACATTTTCATCAGATATAAGATTCTGGGCTAATAGTTCTTCTATTTCAGCCTTTGAAAAATGTTGTGCCACTTCCTTCTTGCATCCGTGGTTTCTGGTGAAAAATCTACTGACATTTGAATCACTTTTCCTCTATAGGCAAGATGTCACTCCTCTCTTGCTGCTTGTAAGAGTTTTGTTTTGTTTTTAGAATGACGACATGATGTGTCTTGGTGTGGATTCCTTCAGGTATATCCAGTTGAGGGTTTGCTTGACTTCCTCAATCTGTTAGTTTATGTCTTTGGCTAAATTTGGGGAATTTTGAATCATTATTTCTTCGAGTACTTTTTCAGCACCACTTTCTTTGTCTTCTCCCTGTGGGACTCTGATGACCCTGATGTTAGATCTTTTATTATAGTCCTCCAAGTTTGTGAGCGTCTGTTTATTTATTTATTTTTCTAGCCTATTTTCTTTTAGTTGTTCAGATTGGGGAACTTCTGTTCTAACTTCAACTACTGATTTTTTTCCTTTGTCTCCTCCATTCCGGTGTTGAGCCCATTCACTGAGTTTTTAATTTTTGGTTATTGCATTATTTCAACCTTCAAATTTCCATTTGGTTCTTCTTTATGCCTTCTTTTTTGTGTAAACTTTCTTTTTCTGAAACTTTTAATTTTTTTTCATTTGTTTCAAATTTGTTTATATTTGCTAGTGAAGCTTTTTTTGTCATGGCTGCTTTAAAATCTTTTTCGGATAATTCTAACATCTTTCTAAAGTTGGTGTGGGTGTCTATTGATTGTCCTTTTTCATTCAGACTGTGAGTTTCCTGGTTCTTAGTATGATGAGTAATTTTTTTATTGAAGCCTGGACTTTTTTGGGCATATAAAACCCTGGATCTTTTTTTTTTTTTTTTGAGATGGCGTTTCGCTTATGTTTCCCAGGCTGAAGTGCAATGGCGCGATCTTGGCTCACCGCAACCTCCGCCTCCCAGGTTCAAGCGATTCTCCTGCCTCAGCCTCCCAAGTAGCTGGGATTACAGGCATGTGCCACCACACCCAGCTAATTTTGTATTTTTAGTAGAAACAGGGTTTCTCCATGTTGGTCAGGCTGGTCTCAAACTCCCAACCTCGGGTGATCCACCTGCCTCGGCCTCCCAAAGTGCTGGGATTACAGGCATGAGCCACCACGCCTGGCCTAAAACCCTGGACCTTATTTAAACCTTCTGTTTTAGCTGGCTTTCTGTGGCAATGCTCCAACAGGGGAAAAAGAGGGGCACTACTTATTACTGATTGGTGGGGGCAGAAGTCCAAGTTCTCCGCATGATGTCCAATGACACTATGAGAATGGGGAGAGGCAGGAGGCTCACTACTCACTATCGTGGAAGTCCCAGCTCCCAACTCAGTCCTCTCTGACACCACCCCAGTCGGGGTTTAGGGCTCATTGCAGCCTTGCAAGAGTGAAGTCTGGGCATCCTATCTGGCCTTTATTTGTGTTGGGCGGTGGGGTGGGGGTGGGGGGGCAAAGTGTTTTCTGTGCTGTTTGCCTGGAATAGAGCAGTCATTGTCTAAAAGTATCCTGTTTTGCTAATCTGCCCTTTTCCTGGTCCTTTAGCTAGAGAGAGCAGGCTTTTGTTGGGGCTTTTTTTTTTCCCCTGTGCCTGGGTTTCTGCCTTCTTCAGCTCCAAGACAGGGATATATGAGAGAAAAAGATAACCCAGCGAACTCACCACTGTTTTTTCCTTAGCCCGTCATGTCCCCAGCTGGTCTGCCTTCTTCTCCATCTTTCAGAGTCTTCTTATATTTGTTTTGTAGATAATGTGCATGGTCTTTAGTTGTACTTAGAGGGTGGAAAAGTGGATGACTGACTCTATCTTCCTGGAAGCAGAAGTCCTAGTGAGTAATTTTTGTCCCATTATTTATTTTATGATTATAAAAGATATACCTATTCTTCAGAGAAAACTTAAAAATTGTAGAGAACGTTTTTTAAAGTCGTCTATGATTCCTATGTTCACTGCTAGCATTTTCTTTTATTTCTAGTTTTTAAAAATTCATGTATAAATTGTAGATCTCTTTTCCTAAAACTAAGGATTACTGGCAATTTTCATTTGTATATTATATTAACATAACATACTATGAGTATTTTTCTTACAAATATTCTCTGAAAACATAGTTTTGGTAACTGCGTACTATTACCATTATGACTAGATTTAACCACTGCCCTATATTGGACATTGTTTGTAATTGGAAATTACATTGGAAATAGTTTGTAATTCTCTGATTCTCTAAATAATGTTATAATAATAAATATGCTTATAGATATATCTGGATTGCAGTTCAGATTATTTCCCCAGGACAGACTCGTAGAAAGTTAAAAGACTGGTGCCATTTTAGATTTCCTTACGCACACTGCCAGTGTGATTTCTACAAAGGCCCAGCATAGGTACTATCCACCAGCGCCAACTCTGAGTGTTATCACTAAAATCTGCGTGGATAAGGACTTCTCAGGAAGACTAAAGCCACTTTGATTTTATGGAATAATAGAACTTGAGAGCTTGGGAGGACAATAGAAGTCACAGTACCTATCACTATGATTTTATTTACTTATTCATATTTTAAAGATGGGGTCTTGCTCTGTTGCCCAGGTGGAGCACAGTGGCATGATCATAGCTCACTGCAGCCTCAACCTCCTGGGCTCAAGGGATCCTCCCACCTCAGCCTCCTAAGTTGCTGGGACTACAGGCATGTACTACCACATCTGGCTAATGCTGTGTTTTTATAGATGAGAAGAAAAGTAACCAGAGAGGTACATGTAAAGGAACCAAGATTTTTCTAGCCTGGAGCCTTGCTGTGGCCTTGAAGAGGGCGGACACCACCTAGCCTTGGAGCACTACCTGAATCCTTGCTTCCCCTGATTAAAAAAAGAAGAAAGAAAGAAAGAAGAAAGAAAGAAAGAAAGAAAGAAAGAAAGAAAGAAAGAAAGAAAGAAAGAAAGAAAGAAAGAAAGAAAGAAAGAAGCAGGTCCTGTATTTGTAACTAACCTGGCAGGAGGAGTCACAGTACTGTGAGAAGGGGAGGGCGACACTGCCTTTGCACCACCAAGAAACCTGAAGATATGTTTCATAAAGCAGTTATAACCTGTGATAAATTCTTAATATTAGCCTCACTTCCCCATTCTTTTGAAACACACTTGAAAAGGGGGTTAGGGAGTAGTGGAGGGATCCCGGGATTTGGGTCAGAGTTCTCTCTTCTACTCCTACAGGGACAAGACACAGATCCCTTCTGAGCTCCGAGTTTTACCTTTACAAGGAGAAGAAGGCTGGCTGAGATGCCTCTGGGGCTGCCTCCAGCTTCAGGGACCTGTTGTCCTGCTGTGGTTAGAAGAACCCAGCAGCCCACACCATTGCTGTGTGGCTCCACAAAGCCACACGGCCTCTTCCATGCCCTGGTCCGCAGGGCCTCACCCACAGAGCCCATACCTGCTCTCACCTCTAACCCCAGGGCACATCAAACCTACCTGTTGACAAAATTACAACCCATTTGGCTGTAGGTCTCATTGGCTTTTATGCATGATTCATGAACCAGGGCAGCCTCCCTTCTATTAAACAGAATGAGAGATCTCACTGGGCAAGAGCAGAACAGTGGGTTTGGTAAGGTGGGAACAGGGAAACAAGAAAAAAGCTGACTGGTTAACATGAGGATACTTGTTTTGGAAGGTTTGGAGAATGTAACTTCCTTATTATGCTGACTCAGTAGACTGGAATCTCCTGTTTTCAGGAAAAACTGGTCTGTTTTGGGCCCTATCTGCTTCCTTCAAGTTTCAGTTTGATGATGTGACATTTGGCATGAGTGATTCCATTTTGATTTGGCCTGGTCTGTTGGGGCCTAGGGCAGGAGTTCAGTCTGAAGCAGTGGACTCTCATCATCTTTGTTTAATGCCAGGTTTCTCTAACCCATTTTCAGAGGTGGAATCACAGCCTTTGAAGGGACCAGAGGGGTACTGGGTGATCTTGGAGCACAGGAAGCATATTCCTGGTGTCTCAGGGCCCAGTGACTTTCATGGAGCCCTCCGGGCCCCAGTGGGCTGCGCACTGATGGATGAAGTGTTTCTGACAGGGCCCACGTCCAGTCAGTGCATTCGCAGCTCCCACCGCCGCAGGGTCTGGGTCCCGGCCTCTGGCCAGTGTGCCTGTGCGTGACACATTGCAGCCGTGTTTTCCAAGTGAGTTCAGTGGTACTGACAGGATCCACATTTCCAGTCCGCAGCCAGCCACACACACAATATTATCTGTGAATGGAAACCATCACTGTAGATTTCTGCTTGGGTTTTGGCAGCTGCCCCTGATGGGAGAGTGCATGTCACAGACCTAACTGAAGTCAGAGTCCCCTCTGCACAGACAGCAGGGCTTGGACAGACCATGAGTAATGAGCCACGTTCTCAAAGCACCCGGGAGTCTGCACTTCCTGCAGAGAGACATTCTGGTGAGGAATCAGCAACGCTTTCCATGGGGGCAGTTTTACCAAGCCTGTCATGGAGACAGGGCTGTGTAGGCTGGACTAGAAGGGTGCTGGGATTATGGAAGTGTCTGGATGGTTCTGGAAAAATCTAGTAGCCATATAAAAGGGAAAAAAAAATGTAGGGTGTGGGAGTGGCAATGTGGAATTTCTTGGAAATAAAGAGAAAGAAAATAACAAGCCTGTTCTCTTGGCCTTGACCTCTCGCTGTACCCCAGGCTACCGACTAGACTGCTCCACCAGCTCTCTGATGTCACCTCAGACTCAACTTATCCAAAACTGAGGTCATCCTCCCCCAGACTGGCTCCTTGTCCTAATTCTGTCAGCAAAACCACACTTCCAGACACCCAGAGCTGGCCTTTGGGGAAGCCTTTGGTTTTTTTTTTTCCTTCCTATTGAATCTGTCCCCAGCCCTGTTGGTGATTATTGGTCTCCGGGTGTCTCTTTCTCTGACCTTTCCGAGTCATGATTTCAAAGTCATTGCTCACAAAAGTACAGAATTAAAGTAACCATAAAAGAAAAGGAATTTCAAAAAGGAGAACTAAACCCAAAATTGGAATAAACTGGAGGATGCCCCATTGCTTCATCCTGTAGACACCAGCCCAGCCCAGGACAGCACCTACACGTCAGCGCCGGTGCCTCCTGAGCCACGGCTGAGCCAAAGCCCACAGTCCACATCGTCTCTTAGGCTTGGAGCCTGCCTGCAGCCTGCCACGTCAAGTCCCATGTTTTGTGCCCACCTTCTGTGCCCAAGCCCCTGACCCAACCTTTCCTGCCATTCGCCATTCCTCTTTATTACGCGCTCACTCCATCCTCCAACCTGCCTCCTGAAATGCCCTTCCTTTGAGCTGAACTCTGTGAGTCTCCCAAAGCCCAGCTCAGCTGTGCAACTTCCGACTCGTGTGGCTCTTCCTGACTTGCTCCTGCTCTGAGAGTCTGTCGCTCCCACAGCAAGGACATGGCCATGGTTACAAGCTCAGGCCCCAGAACCAGAAGTCACCTGTATGCAGTAGCTGTGCGGTTTGGGCCAAGTCACTTAACACTTCAGAGCCTTCATTGTCTTATCTGTAAAATGGGACTAATCATAGTCCCCCAGACTTGTAAGGCTGTAGAGAGAATTGAATAGGATATTGCTCACAATGTGCTTAGTATAGTGCCTGGCAATGAATTAAGAATCATTCAACAAATTCTTGTTGTTGCTCTACTTTTTCTTATTCTCCCATTTGAGCTTTTTCCTATTTGTCTGCTTTAATTTGTCTGCTTAATTACATTAAGGCCATCTTATCTACCCCATTAAGTTGTAAGGTCTTGAAGGGCAAAAGCAGTGATATCTTTCTAGTGTGTTCTGCCCTGGTGGGCACCTCCCTACACCAGACACACACGCACGTACACACGGGACACTGCTGGACAAATAACTGGGAGCAGAGTGAATAGCTGTGGGTTGTTAAACTTCTCGGCTATGTATGGAGAGGAGGGAAAAAATGGGGCCTTTGTTATCTCTAAGGAGGAAACATGGGCCCAAGAGAAAGAGGAAACGCTGCCAACCAGGATAGCTAGTGAAAGGGCCTTCCTAGGAGACACAGTTAAATCAACTGTTAACCTCAAGGAAGGGTAGACTAATGTGATTTGGCTTCAGGGAATTTATAAAATAGGTGACAGAAGAGCTGGTAGGGAAATGACAGCTTCCAATTCAGGATTTCAGACCCCATGTGAGAAGGAATTAAAGGAGTAGCATAAAAGATCTCAAACAGTAGAACTGATGTCAGACATTCGGTGATTTTATTTGATCCAGGAACAAAATAGATAAAGAATCCCTCCATTTTTGAGTCAAAATTCCAAAACCATTTCTCATCAAACAAAACCGAACTAAAAGGTAACGTCGAAGCAGAAACCAATGAAAGAGAATTAAGGACAGGAAAAATGAACCAAAATACTCTAAGATTCTTTTAGTATGTCACGCTAAATTAAAAGACATGCAAAAACAGCCCTCAAATCCCTAACTGGCTTCCCTGTCTGGGAGTTACCAGAGTTTCTGCTTGTCCTATTGTTGTTTTAATCAAGCCCCAGGGCACTGATACTATCTCTTTTGGTTTATTCATTTCTTCCTTATTTGTTTTTCCTATCTTTAAAATGCACCATTGTATAGAATCTGGGCATGGCTTCAAAGATTACCCCACAATTCAACAATGGTCTACACTAAAGCCCAAGTCTCCCTCTCTCCTAGACTCCAACCTATTGGAGACTCAGTCAGCGATTCATATCTCCTCCAGCTCCTTCTCTGTCAGCCACTGGGTTAGATCACAGTGGGTTAAAAACAATTAGAGAGGCACGTGAAAGACCAATGGTTTTAGTTTCCACCAGAGAAGAAGTAAAAGATGCCTCAAAGGAGAGGTCTGTCCACTAAAACACAAAACAAAATGACAGCAACAATAAAACAAAACAAATCAAGAATGCTAGAATCACTCCACATAGTAGATGCTCAACATAGTAGATGTGTGTTTTTCAGCTAAACTTCGATTTTTGGTTTCAGTACCCAATAGAACATCAAGGTTGGTGTGAGATGGAAGTGGGCAGGTTGGCATTCTGGCTTGTACTATTGGTGCAAGTTACCGGTCAGACTGAGCCCATGAGCAGTGTAAGAAATAAAAGTGATTGTTCCAGCGTAGGCTGCTGGGTCACGCCTGCCTTTAAAGATATCAGCTTTCAAAACCGTGTTTTCTGCCATTATGATGAGAACTCAGTCACTGGTAGGGGCTGCTGCCACATTCCACTGTGCAGAAATGAGAATCAGATAGGCCACCTTCGTTTGCAGTGAAAACCTATGCAGGCAGGTATCCTTTCTTCTCTATGATGTTTTCTTTTTTCATTTCCTTTTTATTAAAAATCTTTTTGATTGACATAATTATACATCTTTATAGTGATGTTTTGATATATATAATGTATAGTGGTAATCAGCATATCCTTTAGGTCAAATATTTATCATTTCTTTTTGTTGGGAACATTCCATATCCTCCTCCTTCTAGCTATTGACACTATCCGTATCATCACTGTTAACTACAGTCATCCTACCGTGCTGAAGAACACTAGAACCTATTCCTCCTATCCAGCTGTTCTTTTGCCAATCCCTCCTTTCCCCTACCCTTCCCAGGCTCTAGTCTCCTGTGTTCTTTTTACTTCTATGAAATCAACTTTTTTTTTTAGCTTCCACATATGAGTGAGAACATGTTGTGTTTAACTTTCTGTTCTGGGCTTATTTCACTTAACGTAATGTCCTCCCTTTCCACACTTTTTGCTGCAAATGACAGTATTTCATTCCTCTTTATGACTGGATAGTATTTCATTGTGTATATATAACATACATTTTCTTCATTCATTTATCTATGTTGAACACTTAGCTGGTTTCCATATCTTAGCTACTGGGAATAGTGCTGCAATAAACATGGGGGTGCAGATGTCTTAAAAGTGTTGATTTCCTGTCCTTTGATAAGTTCCCAGTAGTGGGGTTGCTGAAGCATGTGATAGTTCTGTTTGTAGTTTTTTGAGGAGCCTCCATGCTGTTCCCCATAGTGGCTGTACCAGTTTACACTCCCACCAATGGCATACAAGAGTTCCCTTTTCTCTACATACTTAACAACGTTTTGTTTGTTTGTTTGTTTGTCTTTTTGATAATAGCCATCCTAACTTGGGTGAGATGATACCTAACTGTAGTTTTGACTTGCAATTCCCTGATGATTAGTGATGCTGAACATTTTTTCAAATTTGTTTCCATAGTTATTGGGGCACAGGTGGTATTTGGTTTTATGAGTAAGTTCTTTAGTGGTGATTTGTGAGATTTGGGTGCACCCACCACCCATGTATACAATGCACCATATTTGTAGTCTTTTATCCCTCGCCCTCCTCCCACTCTTCCCCTCAAGTCCCCAAAGTCCACTGACTCATTCGTATGCCTTTGCATCCTCATAGCTTAGCTCCCACATAGCAGTGAGAACATACGATGTTTGGTTTTCCATTCCTGCATTACATCACTTAGAATAATAGTCTCCAGTCTCATCCAGATCACTGCAAATGCTGTTAATTCATTCCTGTTTATGGCTGCATAGTATTCCATCATATACATATTCCATCATATATATATATATACACACACACACACTTACATACACACACACACACACTTACATACACACACACACACACATCACAGTTTCTTTATCTGCTGGTTGATTGATGGGCATTTGGGTTGGTTCCACAATTTTGCAATTGTGAATTATGCTGCTGTAAACATGTGTGTGCAAGTATCTTTGTCAAATATTGACTTTTCCTCTGGGTAGATACCCAGTAGTGGGATTGCTGGATCAAATGGTAGTTCTACTTTTAGTTCTTTAAGGAATCTCCACACTGTTTTCCATAGTGGCTGTACTAGTTTACATTCCTGCCAGCAGTGTAGAAGTGTTCCTTGTACACCACCTCCACGCCAAGGGTCTACTGTTTTTTGATTTTTTTATTATGGTCATTCTTGAAAGAGTAAGGTGGTATCGCATTGTGGTTTTGATTTGAGTTTCCCTGATCATTAGTGGTGTTGAGCATTTTTTCATATGTTTGTTAGCCATTTGTATATCTTCTTTTGAGGATTGTCTGTTCATGTCCTTAGCCCACTTTTTGATGGGATTATTTGTTTTTTTTCTTACTGATTTGTTTAAATTCATTGTAAATTCTGGATATTAGTCCTTTGTCAGATGTATAGATTGTGAAGATTTTCTCCCACTCTTTGGGTTGTCTGTTTACTCTGCTGACTGTTCCTTTTGCCGTGCAAAAGCTCTTTAGTTTAATTAGGCCCAGCTATTTATTTTTGTTTTTATTGCATTTGCTTTTGGGTTCTTGGTCATGAAATCCTTGCCTAAGCCAATGTCTAAAAGGTTTTTCCAATGTCACCTTCTAGAACTTTTTATAGTTTCAGGTCTTAGGTTTAAATCCTTAATCCATCTTGAGTTGATTTTTGTATAAGGTGAGAGATGAGGATCCAGTTTCATTCTCCTACATGTGGCTAGCCAATTATCCCAGCACCATTTGTTGAAAAGGGTGTCCTTTCCCCACTTTATGTTTTTGTTTGCTTTGTCGAAGATCAGTTGACTGTAAGTATTTGGGATTATTTTGGATTATTTCTGGGTTCTCTATTCTGTTCCATTGGTCTATGTGCTTATTTTTATACTACTACCACACTGTTTTGGTGACTATATCTTTATCGCATAGTTTAAAATCAGATAGTGTGATGCCTCAAGATTTGTTCTTTTTGCTTAGTCTTGCTTTGGCTATGCAAGTTCTTTTTTGGTTCCATGTGAATTTTATAATTGTTTTTTCTAAGTCTGTGAAGAATGATGATGGTATTTTGGTGGGGATTGCATTGAATTTGTAGACTGCTTTTGGCAGTATAGTCATTTTCACAATATTGATTCTACCCACCCATGAGCATGGGATATGTTTCCATTTGTTTGTGTTGTCTATGATTTCTTTCAGCAGTGTTTTGTAGTTTTTCTTGTAGAGGTCTTTCAACTCCTTTGTCAGGTATATTCCTAAGTATTTTATTTTATTTTATTTTTTGCAACTACTGTAAAAAGGGTTGAGTTCTTGATTTGATTCTCTGCTTGGTTGCTGTTGATGTATAGAAGAGTTACTGCTTTGTATACATTAATCTTGTATTGAGAAAGTTGCTGAATTATTTTATCAGTTCTAGGAGCTTTCTGGAGGAGTTGTTAGGGTTTTCAAGGTAAATGATCATATCGTCAGCAAACAGTGACAGTTTGACTTCCTCTTTACCGAGTTGGACGCCCTTTATTTCTTTCTCTTGTCTGATTGCTTTGACTAGGACTTTCAGTACTATATTGAAGACAAGTGGTGAGAGTAGGCATCCTAGTCTTGTTCCCGTTCTCAGAGGGAATGCTTTGAACTTTTCCCCATTCAGTATTATGTTGGCTATGGGTTTGTCATAGATGGCTTTTATTATGTTAAGGTATGTCCCTTGTATGCCGATTTTCCTGAGGGTTTTAATGGTAAAGTGATGCTGGATTTTGTCGAATGTTTTTTCTGCATCTATTGACATGATCATGTGATTTTTGTTTTCAATTCTGTTTATGTGGTGTATCACATTTATTGACTTGCATATGTTAAACCATCCCTGCATCCCTGGTGTGAAACCCACTTGATCATGGTGGATTATCTTTTTGATATGTTGTTAGATTCAGTTAGCTGGTATTTTGTTAAGGATTTTAGCATCTATGTTCATCAAGGATATCGGTCTGCAGTTTTCTTTTTTGGTTATATCATTTCCTGGTTTTGGTATTAGGGTGATGGGAGCTTCATAGAATGAATTAGGGAGGGTTCCTTCTTTCTCTATCTTGTGGAATAGTGTCAAAAGGATTGGTACCAATTCTTCTTTGAATGTCTGGTAGAATTCTGCTGTGAATCCTTCTGGTCCTGGACTTTTTTTTGTTGGTAATTTTAAAATTACCATTTCAATCTTGCTGCTTGTTATTGGTCTGTTCAGGGTATCCAATTCCTCCTGATTTAAGCTAGGAGGGTTATATTTTTCCAGGAATTTATCCATCTCCTCTAGGTTTTCTAGTTATGTGTGTAAAGGTGTTCATAGTAGCCTCAAATCATCTTTTGTATTTCAGTGGTGTCAGTTGTAATATCTCCTGTTTCATTTCTTAGTGAGGTTATTTGGATTTTCTCTCTTCTTTTCTTGGTTAATCTTGCTAATGGTCTATCAATTTCATTTATGTTTTCAAAGAAACAGCTTTTTGTTGCATTTATCTTTTGTATTTTTTGTTTGTTTGTTTGTTTCAATTTCATGTAGTTCTGCTCTGATCTTTGTTATTTCCTTTCTTCTGCTGGGTTTGGGTTTGGTTTGTTTTTGTTTCTCTAGTTCCTTGAGATGTGACCTTAGATTGTCTGTTTGTGCTCTTTCAGACGTTTCAATGTAGGCGTTTAGGGCTATGAACTTTCCTCTTAGTACTGCCTTTGCTGAATCCCAGAGCTTTTGATAGGTTCTGTCATTATTGTCATTCAGTTTGAAGAACTTTTAAATTTCCATCTTGATTTCGTTTTTGACCCAGTGCTCTTTCAGGAGCAGGTTATTTAATTTCCATGTATTCGCATGGTTTTGAAAGTTCCTTTTGGAGTTGATTTCCAGTTTTATTCCACTGTGGTCTGAGAGAGTGCTTGATATAATTTCAATTTTCTTAAATTTATTGAGGCTCGTTTTATGGCCTATCATATGGTCTGTCTTGGAGAAAGTTCCATGTGCTGTTGAATTGAATGTATATTCTGCAGTTGTTGGATGAAATGTTCATATATATCTGTTAAGTCCATTTGTTCCAAGGTGTAGTTTAAATCCATTGTTTCTTTGTTGACTTTCTGTCTTAATGACCTGTCTAGTGCTGTCAGTGGAGTATTAAAGTCCCCCACTGTTATTGTGCTGCTATCTCATTTCTTAGGTCTATTAGAAATTGTTTTATGAATTTGGGAACTCCAGTGTTAAGTGCATATATGTTTAGGATTGTGATATTTTCATGTTGGACAAGGCCTTTTACCATTATATACTGTCCCTCTTTGTCTCTTTTAATTGCTGTTGCTTTAACATTTGTTTTGTCTGATACAAGAATGGTTAACCCTGCTCACTTTTGGTGTCCCTTTGTATGAATTGCCTTTTTCCACCCTTTTACTTTAAGTTTATGTGAGTCCTTACGTGTTAGGTGAGTTTCCTGAAGGCAGCAGATAGTTGGTTGGCGAGTTCTTATCCATTCTGTGGTTTTGTATCTTTTAAGTGGAGCATTTAGTCCATTTACACTCAGTGTTAGTATTGAAATGTGAGCTACCGATGCTTTCATCATGCTCTTTGTGCCTGTATACTTTGGTTTTGTTTTTTGTTTTTGCTTTTTAAAGTGCATTTCTGTTTTGTAGGTGCTGTGTGATTTATGCTTTAAAGAGGTTCTGTTTTGATGTGTTTCCAGGATTTGTTTCCAGATTTAGAGCTCCTTTCAGCAATTCTTATAGCAGTGGTTTGGTAATGGTGAATTCTCTCAGCATTTGTTTGTCTGAAAACAACTGTATCTTTCCTTCATATATGATGCTTAGTTTCACTGGATACAAAATTCTTGGCTGATAAATGTTTTGTTTGAGGAGGCTGAAGATAGGTCCCCAATCCCTTCTAGCTTGTAGGGTTTCTGCTGAGAAATCTGCTGTTAATCTGATAGGTTTTCCTTTATAGGTTACCTGGTGCTTCTGTCTCACAGCTCTTAAGATTCTTTCCCTCGTCTTAACTTCAGACAACCTGACTACAATGTGCCTAGGTGAAGATCTTTTTTGTGATGAATTTCCCAGGTGTTCTGTGTGCTTCTTGTATTTGGCTGTCTAGGTCTGTCATAAGACTGGGGAAGTTTTCCTCAATTAATCCCCCAAATATGTTTTCCAGGTTTTTAGAATTCTCATCCTCCTCAGGAACACCGATTATTCTTGGGTTTGGTCGTTTAACATAATCCCAGACTTCTTGGAGGCTTTGTTTGTATTTTCTTATTCTTTTTTCTTTGTCTTTATTGGACTGGGTTAATTCGAAGACCTTGTCTTCGAGCTCTGAATTTCTTTCTTTTACTTGTTCAATTCTATTGCTGAGACTTTCCAGAGCATTTTGCATTTCTAAAAGTGTGTCCAATGTTTCCTGAATTTTTGATTGTTGCTTCTTTAAGCTATCTATTTCCATGAATATTTCTCCCTTCACTTCTTCTATAATTTTTTTGGATTTCCTTGCATTGGGCTTCACCTTTTTCTGGTCCCTCCCTGATTACCTTAATAACTGACCTCCTGAATTCTTTTTCAGGTAAATCAAGGATTTCTTCTTGGTTTGGGTCTATTGCTGGTGAACTACTGTGATTTTTGGGGGGTGTTGAAGAGCCTTGTTTTGTCATATTACAGTTCCTTCTCATTTTAGGCTTTGTCAGAGGGAAGGTCTAGGGCCGAAGGCTGTTGTTCAGATTCTTTTGTCCCACAGGGTGTTCCCTTGATTTAATGCTCTCTCCCTTTTCCTGTGGATGTGGCTTCCTGTGAGCTGAACTGCAGTGATTGTTGTCTCTGTTATGGGTCTAGCCACCCAGCGAGTCTACCTGGCACTGGGCTGTTACCGGAGGTTGTCTGCACGGAGTCCTGGAATGTGAATTATCTGTGGGTCTCTCAGCCGTGGATACCAGCGCCTGTTCTGGTGGAGGTGGCGGAGGGTGCATTGGACTCCGTGAGGGTCCTTCGGTTTGGTGGTTTAATGCTCTATTTTTGTGCTGGTTGGCCTCTTACCAGGAGGTGATGCTTTCCAGAAAGCATCAGCTGTAGTAGTGTGGAGAGGGACCGGTGGTGGGCGGGGCCCTAGAAGTCCCCAGATTATATGTCCTTTGTCTTCCCCTACCAGGGTGGATAGGGAAGGACCATCAGGTGTGGGCGGAGCTAGGCGTGTCTGAGCTCAGCCTCTCCTTGGGCAGGTCTTGCTGCGGCTGCTGTGGTGGGTGAGGGTGAGAGTCCAGGGTCACTGGAGTTGTGTACCTAGGAGGATTAAGGCTACCTCTGTTGAGTCATGCAGGTTGTCAGGGAGGTGGGGGAAAGCTGGTAGTCACAGGTTTCATCCAGCTCCCACACAAACCAAAGAGCCAGTCTCACTCCCACCGTGCTCCCCAACAGCCCTGAGTCTGTTTTTAGGTGGAGGGTGAGACAGGCTTGAAAACTTGCCTGAGGCTACCTGCCTCCCAGCTGTGAGAGAGAAGGGCTTTCGTTTATTCCCCACCCCCCCACCCCCACTGTGAAGTCTGCATGCCTGATTCACGCCCTCCCCTGAATTCTGGCCAGGAGGCTTCTTGTTCTCTTCAAATTGTTACAAAGTTCAGCTAGAGAATTCCTTCTCCTTGTACAGTTTTACCCCCTGCCCCTCAGGCCACCTTCCTGCTGGATCCCTGTGGTGCCAGGCAGGAATGGGCTGCTAGGGGACCCAAAGAGCTCCCAGGGCCTTTCTGCTGCTTTCTCTACCCCTGTGTTTTGCTGGGCTCTCTAACTTGACTCAGCTCCAGGTAAAGTCAGAAACTTCTCCCACAAACAGATCTTCAGCTTCTCCAGTGGGGGAGGGGGGGAGTGTTTGGAAGAGGGGGGTTTCCCTTTCCCACTTCTGCAGTTGGGGCATTCACAGTATTTGGGGTGTCTCCTGGGTCCTGCAGGAGGAATCCGCTTCCTTCAGAGGGTCTGTGGGTCCTCTTAGGATTGCTGGTTTGTTCTTGCAGTGGATCTAAAGCTCAGATTCACAATGCGAGACTCTGCATGCTGCTCTCTCCGGAGATGCAATCTAATCCTGCCTCCCATCCACCATGATCCCAGGCATTTTTTCATATATTTATTGGACGTTTGCATGTCGTCTTTTGAGAAATGTCTGTTCAGATCTCTCTCCATTTTTAATGGGACTGTTTGTTTTTTGCTGTTGAAATGTTTCACTTCCTTACATATTTTGCATATTAATTCCGTCAGATGAATAGTTTGTATCATCTGTGGGTTGTCTTTCCACTCTGTTGAGTGTTTCCTTTGCTGTACAGAGGCTTTTCAGTTTGATGTAATCTCAGTTGTTTATTTTTGCTTTGATTGCCTGTGCTTTTGAGGCCTTATTCATAAAATCTTTTCCCAAACCAACGTCCTGAAGAATTTCTCTTATGTTTTCTTCCAGTAGTTTTAGTTTCAGATCTTACATTTAGATCTTTGATCCATTTTGAGCTGGTTTTTGTATAATGTGAGAGATAGGGGTCTGGCTTCATTCTTCTGCATGTAAATTGTAGTCTACACTGGAGGGACAATGGTGCTGTTGCTGCATGTAAGCCTGGCTTTCTTGGTAAAACTTTCCAAAGTCTTACTGTTTGGCAAACCTGCAAGATTTATATTAGATAGGCTTGAGACCTAGGCACATCTGTGAGCTTAAAAGAAAACAGTCTTTCTCTTGTGCCAGAGAACTAAGCTCAGAAAGTCAATAGCAAAGTCTTGGTTATCAGCAGGACTGTAATCTGTGCTTTATCTAACTTTAATTCTGGGCTAACTTCTGGCCACTCTCTCCATCTTTCAGCCAGAAAGCACCGAGGGAATGAAGCCCAGTTTTACAATTTATCTAATCAAAATATAATTGAGAAGGTAAACCTGCAAAAGACAAAAATTAAAACAACTCAAAACAAAAATCAATCCCTTTTACTCCCCATGCACAATGCCTGTGGAGCCAAATATCAAAGCCTGTCAGATGATCTGTTCTACTCCTATGCATGTGGAGAATTGACTGTACAATGTTTTGAAACTACAGTCTCCAGACCATTGCTGGTAACCATAAAGCTATGCTTTTCCCTGGGTCTGAGGAGAGCACAGGTTGCTAACTTGCCAGACTTTTATTGCCATAGCCCAGCCATGTGCTACCAAGGCTGGAGCCAACAAGGGTGTCTGAAAAATGTGCAAAAGTGCATGCTCGTTGACTGCCTGGCACACGCTTTGCATAAAGTAGAGGAACAAGACATTTTCCTGCCAGAATCAAGCCCCAGTTAATGGAAACTGGGGGAAAAATTTCTGATGCTCCTTTTGACTCTGCCAAGGTGAGATGCTGTTGCTGGTCATTCTGCTTTCAACGCAAGTGCATTCTTGATCCTAAGGTCTTGGAGCAATCTGGCTCTCAATAATTAAATATCTATTAATAAAAGTCAACAGGACATAACACATCACGATATCTAATATAATTTAAAATATAATATATGAAGTTATTACACAGCAATACCTAATATTACATAGCATGTACTATTGCTGCTTATACCAATTTTCACAAATGCAGTAGAATATAATGATATATAATGTTATGTACATGATATATTTTCATATATTATGCATATACAAATTATGATATATATCACATGATTATTGTATAACATGCAATTACATTATATATCAAATAATATATAATTATCATATAATATACTATTACATTATATATTATATAATGGATATTATTATATTACTATGGCTGTTGCTGCTGACTGACAGAGCTCAGCTGTCAACCCTCTCCAGGAATTGCTCTTGGCTGAAGACAGCTACCTCACTCAAGCTTCCTGCCATTTTCCTAGGGACAGCTTGTGTCCAAATGACTAGTTGTTATGGAGTGTTCAGGCTTGGTCCCCTTATCCCAATTTGGGGCAACTCCACAGAACACCCCAGCTTTCCTGTGGGCTCCCTGTGGGGTGAGCTGAGAGCTTCATCTTCCACCCAGCCCTGCTCCCTTCCTTCCTTCATAGGTGGTCTGCCCAGCAGCACTCTCTAAGGAGTTTCTGAGAGCTTCTTTCATGAAGGCCCACGTCCTGGGCACCTGATCAGCAGCTGTTAGTCTCAGGATTGTCTGGGGAAGCAATACCAAGTGGGGTCCCAGTGCTGCACCCCTGCCACTGGCAGTGGGAGCCCCATCACTAGTTGTAGGTTGGCTCTGGAGCAGAGTGGCAGTGGTGAAACTCAGACTGGAGGAGGCAGGGATGTCACAGTGATGGAAAGAAGGTACCAAAGGGCTCACTGTATCAAGTGTTGGAGGAATACGGAGGGACTAAAAAATTATAAGGGCAGTGGAATGGAAAGACTATTGCTAGAGGTGGCAGGTTCTTCAGAAAACAAGACGAAAGGCCGGGGAAGATCACGCAGCTGTGAATGGCTGGGCCTGAAAGCCAAAGGCCACCTTGGTAAAATAGGAGACACTTCCATGTGCTGCAGCCAAAGGGCGACAGAGGTGAGTGCCAGGCTCAGGACTCAACATCAGAAACACCAGAGAAAAGCTGAACTCTCAACCTAGGCCGGGCTGCTAAGCCAGGGTCAGGGACCCGCCTGGGGAGGAGTGGGACTCTAAGTCCTAGGTTGGGGACATTTGGGAAGAGGCACTTGGAAGTTTTGAATCCCCAGGTTCCTTTGAACCCTCTGGCTGCCAGAAGCAACCCACTTCCCCCTGTTTGAGGTGTGCACCTTCCCCTTGTGCAGTCGGTGCAGAGGCCTCTCCTCATGAGACAGTGCAGGCCTGCTCTGGATCTGTCCTGAGTCCCTCTCTGCACCTGGACCACTCACTAGGGTTAAGTCACAGCCTAATCTGGCTGGAGGTGTGCTGGTCTCGGGGAGCAGGTTAGGGCCTATTCTGAGGACAGCTGCAGGACCCAGCCAGTGTGAGCTGGCAGGGATTGGGAGAGTATAGATGGGACTGGATGCTGAGAAGGCTGGAGCCAAAGTTGGCTGAGGAGGACTCTATGGATACACAGGAATGCTTCCTGATTCAAGACTTGACCCTGGAGATGGTGCTGCACACCAGTGATGGTCCACGTCAAGTGAGGTGGAAAGACCCAAACTTCCACAGCTCATGGTAGAAGAAAGGATCAAAGCCTCAGGAAATGGGCCTGCTAGACTAGCCGCATTAGGCAAGGCCAGAAAACCCACCCGATGACCACGTTCTGCAGGAGGGACTTGAGGAGTCTCTGTTTAGGATAGTATTGAGGAATGCCACAGTGAGGGAACCAGCCTCCCGGAGAAGCTTGGTGGCAGCCCTCCTATCAGGCCAGGGATAACCCTGGCAGGGCTGTCACAGAACCGGGTTCCCTGATGACACTGGTGAGGAGGCCCCTGGAACAGCAGAGGCCAGGTGAGAGGGCTTCAGCATCAGTTATCCTAGGGAGTGGCAAGACTGGAGGCAGCCAGAGGCCTGCCCTGTAGACAGCTACTGTGGTAACAGAGGCTAGATCCCTGAGGCAAGAAGGCTGAGCAGCCAGCAAGAGCACTGATTGCTCAAATCAGAACAACAGACATCAAGGGTGGATAAGCAGGAGGCTGAGGACAGCCATCCCCATAAAAAGTCAAGATCTGGCTGGGCACAGTGGCTCATGTCTGTAATGTCAGCACTTTGGAAGGCTGAGGCAGGAGGATTGCTTGAGGCCAGGGGTTCAAGACCAGCCTGGGCAACATACTAAGACCCAATCTCTACAAAAAATGTTAAAAATTAGCCCAGTGAGGTGGCACACACCTGTAGTTCCAGCTATTTGGGAGGCTGAAGTGGGAGGATTGCTTGAGCCTGGGAGTTTGAGGCTGCAGTGAGCCATGATTGCAACACTGCTCTCCAGCCTGGGCAACAGAGTGAACAGAGTGAGACCCTGATTCAAAAAAAAAAAAAAAAAAAAAAAGCCCAGGCACAGTGACTCACACCTGTAATCCTAGCACTTTGGGAGGCCAAGGCAGGCAGATCACTTGAGGTCAGGAGTTCGAGACCAGCCTAGCCAAAATGGTGAAACCCTGTCTCTACTAAAAATACAAAAGTTAGCCGGGCATGGTGGTGGGTGCCTGTAATTCCAGCTACTCAGGAGGCTGAGGCAGGAGAATCGCTTGAACCCAGGAGGCAGAGGTTGTGGTGAGCTGAGATCGCACCATTGCACTCCAGCCTGGGAGACAGGGTGAGGCTCCATCTCAGAAAAAAAGAGAATGTCAAGATCCCCTTGCCTGCTTTCTAGTCTTGCACTCATTGACTGAAGCAGGGCCAGGCCAACAGGATGAAAACCTACAGCACCATGACAAGCGTGTATAATCATTTCCTGTCCTTCTGTAAAGGGAGCTATGGCTGTTCACTCAGACAAGTGAACACTGGGGAAATGGGAATGCCCAACTATTTTGAGGATGATTGTACAGAAGACCCAAATTGATGTTGATACCCAGGTATCCCGAATGTCATTATGTCCCACTGCTACCTTGATAGAGCAGGGCATGTAGAGGCCAGTTAATAAGTGGAGTCCTGGCACAGGTCTGGGCTACAGGAGTCCACAGGACCCACAGACCCACCCCGTAGTCATCTTCGCTGTCCCTGGGTGTATAATTGGCATGGACATATTTCATAACTGGCACAACTCTCATGTTGGTTCATGGGCCTGTGGATCGGCTATCAGGGCAGGAGAAGCCAAGCTGAACCCTCAGAAACTGCCCGTCCCCAGTGAAGGGAGCAAGTCAGAAACAGTATTGCATTTGGGAGGATGGCAGAGATAAGTGCCACCCTTCAAAACCTACAGGACTTGGAATTAATAGTCCTCTATCAAATCTCCATGTCACCCACCAGTCACTCCCCAGAAGAACAAGACAGGTCTTGGAAGACAGCAGTGAACAACTGCAAACTCTGCCAAGGCGCTCCCTGAGTGCAGCTGCAGTGCCAGATGTGGCATCTTGCAGAAGCAGATTAACAATACAGCCATTGATCCTCTTTTCTATGCCTAAAGGATTAGAAACAATACACATTCCTTTGGATCAGACAAGAATGCACATGTACGGTTCCGCCACAGAGCCATGATGTCTCTTCTATCCTCTATGATCGTATAGCCTGGGGAGGCCTGGACATTGGACACCTGCAGAAACTCACACTGGCCCACTGTGCTGATGACTGCTTGCTAATTAGAGCAGATAGGCAAGATATGGCAAGTATGTTGGATGCTATAGTAAGACCCATGCACTCTATGAGGTGGGAGATAAATTCCATGATAATTTAAAGGCCACCACATAAATAAAAGTTATAAGATCCAGCAGTCTGGGAATGCCAGGACATCCCTCCAAAGTTAAAGACACATTATTGCTTCTTACACCTCCCGCCATGAAGGAGGCATAGCACCTGAGAAGCCGTGGAGACAACATCCTTCATACCTAGCCATATAGCATTATGGTATTTCCTAGGACTGCTGTAACCAATCACCACAAACAGGGGGGCTTAAAGCAACAGACACCTGCTCTCCCATGGTTGTGGAGGCCAGAAGTCTAAAATCAAGGTGTTGGCAAGGCCATGGTCTCTCCAAATGCTCTAGGGAAGGATCCTTCCGTTCAGCTTCTAGAGGCTCCTGGCATTTCTTGGTTTGTAGAAGCAGCACTCCAATCTGCCCCCATCTTCATGTGACCTTTCCCTTGTGTATTTCTGTATGTTTCAGGTCTCCCTTTCCTTTCTCTTGTAAAGGCATTTGTCATTATGTTAGGACCCACCCTACATCCAGAATGATCTCATCTCAAGATTCATAATTTAATGACATCTGTAAAGACTATTTTAGGGTCACATTCACAGGCACTAGAGGTTAGGGCTTGGATACCTCTTTTGCATGGAGCGGACAGTTTAATCCATTATACCAAGAAAAGCAAAGGGATGTCAGCTTTGAGTGGGGTGAGACCAAGATGTGGAACAAGGAAGTGTCACTTAGCCATACAACCTTGCAGACTCTGTGGTATGGGGGTATCTGTGGGGAAAGATGCTACATAGAATATATGATAAGCCCCAGTAGGAGAATTCCAACATAGTCCCAAGGGCTTTAGACCAGGGCCGTGCCACCCGAAGAGGAGAATTATACACGTCATGGAAAACAACTCCCAGTAAGCTAGGAGACCCTGGTAGAGTGCCAAAGTTGTGTCACCAAGTGACCCTAGAGCCAGAACTGCCCATCATAGCTAAGTTCTCTTAGACCCCGCCAGGTTGTAAGGTTGGATGGGCCCAGCCAAGTCATCCATCATAACATGAGAGTGTGCAAGGCTGGAGGCATGGGGGAGCCACTTGGGCAGGTGCCCAGACCCCAGGCCGCCCACTGGGTGGCAGCAGTGCCTCTCCCTCAAGCACCTCTAGACCCTTATGGGGAGGGGTCCTTCCTGGCCAGCTCAAGAAGGAGGAGCAATGCTGAGATATGATCACACAGTGCATGAGTGTGAGCCAGAAATGAACTCCAGCTGCTCTACAGAGCTCTACAGCCCCTCTCAGGGCTGGCATCGAGAGACGGTGCCACTAGGTGAGCCACCAAGGCCAGCAAAGGTGCCCGGTGAGCATGGGGAATCCTGGAATGGGGAACACCTGTTGTTGCTTTCCCACCCTTTGCAGTGGCCGGGGCTGTGGTTTGTCCTTTTACACATTTCCCCCCAGGAAATCAAGCCCACCAGGCTCATGGAAATGCTGCCCTCAGATGTCTGGGAAGAAGTAAGGCCCAGCCATGCAAGGCTTGCCCTTGGCTGATGACATTCAGGGCTGGTGGTCCTTTGTTGTGGAGGGCCAGCTGTGCATTGGAGGGTGCTCAGCAGCCTCTCGGGCCTCTACCCACTGGAAGCCCTCCCCAAGTCATGACAACCCAAAATGCCCACAGACATTGCCAAATGTCCCCAGGAAGCAGAATCACCCTGGCTGAGAACCACTGCACCAGGCTGGAGGGCCGCCTTGCTGGGGAGCACACCTCCTTCCTGCCAACCTGCCTCTAGTCACTGAGCCCCAGCCACCCCGAGGGCCCTGCCAGCCTGCATGGGGGCCCAGGCACTCTTTGTGTGACTGCACCACCCAACCTGTACCTTGGCCAATGCTTGAGGACTCCCTGAGGATTCTCATACACAAACCCCCATGTCAGAGTCAGCCTCCTGAGAACTCTGGAAGCATTGCTCATCTTCCCCTCTTCCAGAATCGGCCTTAACTGAAATAACCAAGTTTGTCCTTGCTCATCTTCATGAGTTTATTCAGTAACAACTTTTAACAATCACTGTGTGTTTGCTGTCCACACGGTGCTGAGCCCGGGACACAACAAAGACAAGACGGACTTAGGTCCAGGGCCGGCTGCTTGATTTGCAGGGCCCTTAAAAAATTGCTAAGAATTTAAAGACAGGCTTATTTCAAGAATTTCATGGTGGCTCATGCCTGTAATCCCAGCATTTTGGAAGGCTGAGGCAGGTGCATCACCTGAGGTCAGGAGTTTGAGACCAGCCTGGCCAATATGGTGAAACCCTATCTCTACTAAAAATACAAAAGTCAGCCAGGTGTGGTGGCAGATGCCTGTAATCTCAGCTACTCAGAAGGCTGAGGCAAGAGAATCGCTTGAACCTGGGAGGTGGAGATTGCAGTGAGCCAAGATAGTGCCACTGCACTCCAGCCTGGGTGACAGAGCGACACTCCACCTCAAAAAAAAAAAAAAAAAAAAAAAAAAATTCAAGACAGCAACAGCAGAGCATTAAATCAAGTGAGGGTCCCTTCAGGGACCCTGTGCGGCTGCACAGATTCTTTGCCCATGATGCCAGCCTGCATAGGTCATGTTTTCATGAGACAAGTATTAAACCATTAATTAATTACACACACAACTGTTTTATTGCAACTGTGAGAAGTGTTATGTTGGAGAGATGCAGGCTCCATGCAAGCCAGTGAGAGAGTTACACCCTTATGGGTGGGAGGGGTTGTGGGAGAGAGAGGGATTAGGGGCCACGGAGACCACAGCCCCTCACCCCAATTCCTCATCACCTGACCTGCCTGCCTGACAATTGGCAAGCAGTGTTTTTTTATTTGAGACCACTCAGTCTCTCCAGTCAAAGAAAATGGACCACAGACATATGGCTTCCTCTAGATGCTATACCGCACTTCCTCCACGTAGAAACAGCTCCGGGGGAAAAAAATCATTAAAAGAAAAAAAAATGCTGTTAAAATAAAGTGAATGGAAACATAAGGAGGTCCTTTACTGCTTTAAGAAAATAAAGCCAGATCCAAAATATTCTGAGACACACATTAGAGAATTAGAGGGGATCAAAAAGTCCACACAAGGGCCAGTTATACGTCAGGTTCGGAGACTGATTTAATTCTACACTTAGAGCAAGGAGACCACAGTTCTATTCTCAGCACTCTCTTCTAATTCTGAGAAAGTCACTTCACCTTTCTGTTCTTTGTCTGAATATGAACAAAAAAAAGTGGGTCTGTCATTTTGGATTTCATGAGCATTATAATATTAGGAAGATTCTTTGAGGACACTTTGAACTAACTCTTGTGGAAGCACAAACACTGTATTTATTCAAAGAGAAGGCAACCTAAGTTTAGTGTCCACTGCCCAGCCACACACAGCCACAGGTTGTGTGTGTGTGTGTGTGTGTGTGTGTGTGTGTGTGTGTGTGTGCGCGTGCTGGGGGTCACCGGACCTTCCTCAGTGCCCATGCGCTCCCTTTGGGCAGGGCCTTTCTGAGCCAAGTGCTGGGGAGAGGAGCTAGCTTTTGGTGGCCTCTGTGTCTGAAGGCCTCGTCCATGGGTAGGATTGGTCCTGACATTTATTTTTGTTTTCTCTTAAGTGGAAATATTTTAAGCCATTCTTTTGTCCTGGTGATCATTTTTACTTGTCTTACAGACCTGGGCAGCCACACAGGCACACAGCAGCAATGGTGGCATGGGTGACATGACCGCAACAGGAGTGGCGCCGTGTGTGGCTGACCTCAGGGCCCCCTGCAGGTGGGTCTGCCCCTCACTGCTCCTGCCCTGTGTCCAACGCCAGCGCTGTTCAACCTCCCCACGCTCATGGTCACACCCATCTCTTCTGTGTGTGGTGCATGAGGCAACAAAGTCATGGGAGATTGGGGAGAACTATGGAAAGGAAGGTTCTTTGATGGTTCAGTGACACAAAATAACTTTGCAGGGTTGAGAGGATCACAGTTCCATGTTAGTCAGAAAGGGTGGGAATAAGCTTCCGGGAGACTGAACTCACTAATATCATAAGCAAAAGTGTGTGCACATACAACGGATGGGTGTATGGGTTTCTTCTGAGGACAGAGTATTTAATATTTACCAAATTTTACCTCAGAAATGCCCAAACACTTCTTCTGCAGCATCTCTATTGAGTGGCCTTGCAAACAAGAAATAATTGCCTCTTGTGGGGCCTCCTACATTAGTCAGGGTATTCTGGAGAAGCAGAACGGATAGGATTGCTTGCTCTCTCTCTCTCTCTGTGTCTCATCTATCTATCCATTGAGAAAGAAATTTTATTTTAAGGAATTGGCTCACACAGTTGTGGGGCCCTGCAAGTCTGAAGTTTGTCAGGCAGGCAGGCTGGCAATTCAGTTAGGAGATTGATGTTGCAGCGGTCAGACTGAATTCCTTCTTCCAGAAACCTCAGCCTTTCCTCCTAAGTCCTTCAGCTGATTGGATAATGCCCACCCACATCATGGAGGATCATCTGCTTTACTCAGTCTACTGATTCAAATCTTAATCACGTCTAACAGATGCCTTCACAGCAACATTTAGACTGGTATTGACCAAACAACTGGGTACCACGGCCTGGCCGAGTTGACACATGTAATTCACCATTGTACTACCCCATCTTGGTAAAGCTCTAGATGTCCTTAACTGCAATGAATAATTCCTATAATGACACCACCAGTTGACAGTTGGAAATGCTCTTTAATTAGCTCATGGTTCTCATGCTTACCCAAGGTCATGGCGTCCTTTCTTATATGGCCACATCCCAGCAAAGTCAGCAGTCACTTCTGGTGAATGATTTGATGAGCACGAAAAGGCAACATCCACCCCAACTCCCCCCAAAATATTTCTCCTTTTCTCTTCCAGAAACCTTAACATACTACATCACTCACTTTGGGGGTTAAATTGTGAACCACAGAAGTCTAAGCTGGTGGACATTGCTCTGGCAACGTGAGGGAGTAGGTGAAGCTGATTTTTTCAGAGCCAGTGGTAGTCATTGGTGCTGTTGCTCTCACTTCCAGTGCAGAGCAGGTTTGTGCCTCACCCTCTGTGAGTTAAGTATGGCCACAGGCCTGCTTTGGCAATGGAGGTGAGGATGTGGTGTGTGTTGCTTCTGGGCAGAAGCTGTGAGTGTCAGGCCACTATTCTTTACATCCTGTCCATGGCCAATGATAACTGTAGGAGCCTCGTCTTCCTGGGACCCTGGGGGACTTTGATGAGCACAGCCTGTCTATAATCCAGATAAGACATGGAGCGTGAGTGAGAAATTGTGCTTGTTACTGCAGCATACCCTGGGCCATCCTGGCTACACCAAGCTGTGTGTGGCTTTCACAGCATACACCTCCCCATCTTCATTGTGAGCAATCGAGACACAGGGCTGAGCTACTAGAACCCTCTGGCTCCTTAGGTTTCTCAACACCACAGGGTTGCATCTCACTGAGGCCTGGAGAGATGTCTTACCTTCTTCCCTCATTCTTCTTCATGTTAGCCATGTCCTCTATTGCTTTGGTCTGAAGGTTTGCGTCCCCCAGGATTCACCTGTTGAAATCCTAGCCTCCCAGGTGATAGTCTTAGAAGGTGGGGCCTTTGGGAGGTGATTAGAGAGGAGCCCTCATGATGGAATTAGTGCCCTTACCAAGAGAACCCAGAGAGCTCTTTATCTCTCTTTCTGCCTTTGAGGATACAACAAGAAGATGGCCATCTGCAAACTAGAAAGAGGGCCCTCACCAGGTACAGGATCTGTCAGCACCTCGATCTTGGACTTCCCAGCCTCTAGCACTGTGAGAAATAAATTCCTGTTGTCTATAAGCCACTCATTCTATGGTGATTTGTTACAGCAACCTGAACAGACTGAGACGTCTATGAACACAGAGGCAGAAATAAGCCTTCACATTTTGATAATTATATTATGAAAAAGAATTATGTATAACTCTGTGGTAATAAAATGGGAAATTGAAATGCAATTGAATTGAGAAGAAAGAAATATAGAAAATTAGAACAGACCAATACCATGGAAGAAATTGAGAAAAGATGTGAAATAAACTGCTTCAAAAAATTCTATAAACCACTTTTTTTATGGGCAAGTTCTTTTGAGTATTTAGGGAATAATAATAATGAATAATTTAAAAACAAGTAGAAATAGGAAAGTCACATCAGGTAATTTTACTGGCAGAAGGAGCAAAAAAGAAAAGAATCTATAAGTAAATCTAAACTTTGAATATCAATGCATAAACTCACACTTAAGTAGGGTTTATTCTAGAACTTAAGGCTGATTAATGGCAGCAAATCAATCTGTGTCTCTGATCAAACAGATGAACACAGGATGCCCCCATTAAGGGTCTTAGCGGATAGACTATAGGCACTTGGTAAAAGTCAACATCCTTTTAGAATGAAAACTTTCAGAAAGCGAAAACTGGATACTTCTTTAATATGATAAAGAATATTTCAAACCAACAGCCAACATCATACTTGATGGTGTCAGTTAGAGACAATTCTATCAAAGTTAAGAAGAGGAGGCTCATGCTGACCACTCCTATTTACTGTTGTCAAGAAGCAACAGGGTGAAGACAGAGGAGTAAATATTGGTGAAGTGACAGAAAATTATCCTCAGGGATAAGGAAATTCAGAGCTATTCACAGATACTAACAAATGAGTCGAACATTGCCTAAAATATTTTAGGACAATTGGCTCTTGTAATGAGGCATCTAGCTGCAGCAGAGAGTTATGAAAAAGAAATATGTTGAAAATGTTAAACAGAACTGCAAAAATGTTCACAATAGCTTTAAAAATGTGAAATGTCTGCAAATTAAACTTATTTTAAGAGGAAATGTAGAAGGTATTTATTTAGAAAAAAGCCTTAAAAACTTTATTTTATTTTATTTTATGAGACTGAGTCTCACTTTGTCACCCAGGCTGGAGTGCAGCGGCGTGATCTCGGCTCACTGCAACCTCCACCTCCCGGGTTCAAGTGATTCTCCTGCCTCAGCCTCCTGAGTAGCTGGGATTACAGGCATCCGCCACCATGCCCGGGCAATTGTTGTATTTTTAGTAGAGACAGGGTTTCACCATGTTGGTCAGGCTGGTCTCAAACTCCTGACCTCAAGTGATCTGCCCACATTGGCCTCCCAAAGTGCTGAGATTACAGGCGTGAGCCACTATGCCTGGCCAAGAACTTTATTAAGATTAAAAAAAAAAAAAGGCGGTAAAATGGAAAGGCAGATCATGTTGCTGAGTGAGAAGATATAGTACATCCATGTAAATTATCCTCAAATGGAACGTAAAGTGTTAATGCAATCTCCATTACAACCCCAATATTTTCTTTAACTTTAAAAATTGATTACAAATTTAAACTTGAGGAATAATTTGGGAGGAATAACTAAGAAAAATTAATAATAATACCTGAAAATGATGATGAGTGTATTTTCATTACATATTAATGTGTATTTTGCTACATAGTTAAAACAGGTTTCTGTTAACGTAAAAAGAGAGAGAGCAGATTTAGAAAGATCATTCAAAAATCCAGAAACAGGCACAAGTGCATATCATTATTTAATATACGATAACTTTGGCGCTTCGTATAAACAAGGAAAGGAAAGATTATTAAATGTACCAGGAAACCTACTTACCTATCTGGAAAAAATTAAGCTTTTTACCTTACTCCAAATATCAAAATAAATTCCAGATGGATTAAAGAGATAAAGTGTTAAAAATGAGACCTTACAAGTAGTAGAAGAAACTTAGCTAAATATTTATATAATTTGGGTGTTTGAAAGGCCCTTTCTAAAAACAACATTGAAGGCGGAGATTGTAAACTAAATTACCAGTATCTCTGACTGCATGTGATAAATTCCATAAATCTCCTGAGCAAAATGAAATGTCACTTCACAAAGCAGAAAAATACCTGCCATATGTATTCCAGATACACGACCAGCGTCCTTAAATATAAAGAGCTATTGCAAGCAGTATGTAAAAGACAGATTCTTTGGCCAACAATTCACTTCCTGAAGTTCATCCCAAGGAAATAAGCCCGGAGGTGGTCACCACAGAGCTTGCCCTTTTAAACTCCCTGTAGTGTTGGTCAGAGAATCCACCTTTCTCAGGAGAGAGCTTCAGCAAGACCAGAGTGAGGGGGAGTCAGGGGTGCTGATGATGGTCTACTGGAAAGGATCTTTTGGGGGCAACAGTGTACACCTCCAGTTGCTGGAGAAAAGGACACTGGGGAACTAAAAGAAGGCATCATGTAAATGGGGTGTCATGCTTGGAGGGATGTCAGAATCTAAGGACAAAGACTCCCACTTTGGGGGCCCAGTAAAAAATGGCAACACTTGGCCAGAGTGGCATAAAAGGCTGCAAAGAATCCTTGAAACAACCTTATGACTTACGAGTAGTTAGTGTCACCTCTTTTGTTTTTGTTTTTATTTATTTATTTATTTTTGAGACGGAGTCTTACTCTGTTGCCCAGGCTAGAGTGCAGTGGCATGATCTCAGCTCACTGCAACCTGTGCCTCCTGGGTTCCAGTGATTCTCCCACATCAGCCTGGCGCTAAGCCAGGCCCTGGGAATGCAGCAGTGAACGAGGGAACATAGACCCGTCCGCTAGGAGCTCTCAGATGTTCACCAACAAGCACCACAATAATGGTATAATTACGCCTGTGGCACCTGCCGTGAAGGGAATTCCGGGGAGCCACATGGGCATGTGGCAGGGGTCCCAAGTGCATTCAGTTAGCTCCCACCAGGGTGATAAATTTATTCAAGGACACAGATTGGGCTGGACACGGTGGCTCACGCCTGTAATCCCAGCACTTTGGGAGGCAGAGGCAGGCGGATCACGAGGTCAGGAGATCGAGACCATCCTGGCTAACACGGTGAAACCCCGTCTCTACTAAAAATACAAAAAATTAGCCGGGCGTGGTGGGGGGCGCCTGTAGTCCCAGCTACTCTGGAGGCTGAGGCAGGAGAATGGTGTGAACCCTGGAGGCAGAGCTTGCAGTGAGCCGAGATCGTGCCACTGCACTCCAGCCTGGGGGACAGAGCGAGACTCTGTCTCAAAAAAAAAAAAAAAAAAAAATTACTCAGATTGCCCTCATATCACCTGCTGTCCTGCTGTTTTATGTAGCTGGCCCAATTGGGACCAATAATTCTGATTTCTCCGTCTTGTCTCTCTAGAAGGAAGTCCCTTCCCATAGCCAGCCACTGCCATGCATGTGGAGTGACGGCAGAGGCCCACGTGGCCTGTGTGCACTGTGGCGTTCTCTGCATCAACATGGACAGAACGTGTGGGAAAAGTAAGAAAAAGAATGCGATGTACACCATAATGCCATTTATGTAAATTAAAGCACATACACATACAAAACAGCCCAATATGTTATGTAAAAAAATCCATGATTATTCGGTTATTTGAGGACTTGTATAAAACACCTTACACTGGGTCTGGGGGTAGAAGCAGGGGGATAGCCAGGAAATCAAGGGTAAAAGAGAAAAAAAAATACAGCAGGAGAGGAGCCTTGAACAGATTATACTGATAAATGCAATTGATTACATCTGTCTGTGAGGTCCCCAAAGTAAACAGAAGCAAGAAATCATTTGGCAAAGCAAATAGCCTCTTGTACTGTACAGAGGGTGATCTTTAAATGCTGGCCCTAAGCTTAAGGCAGAGAAGTTTCATGATGGGAAACCAGGTCAGGAAAGATAGAAGCAGAATGGAGGAGAAAAGAAAGAAAGAAAGAGAAGAAAGAAAGAAGGAGGGAAGGAAGGAGGGAGGGAAGGAGAGGCAAAGAGAAAGAGAGAGACACAAAGAGAAGAGAGAAGAAAGAAAGAAAGAAAGAAAGAAAGAAAAGAAAACACAGAGAGAGGAAGAGAAACAGTAGGAGGGAGGGAAGGAGGAAGGAAGGAAGGGAGGGAGGGAGGGAGGGGAAGGGAAGGAAGGAAGGGAAGGAAGGAAGATGACCAACCTAAGTGAACTCTGGGAACAATGGTGAATGTTTGCGTTTATATAAACATGTTACTTTAAGATGGTTAACTCCTTACAGACAAAGGCCATATTTTCATCACTTCCTATAAAACCTCTCTACAATACCCAACAAAGTGAGAGGTCCTTGGTGTTCCCAGAGCATTTAAGAGATAATAACAGTAATGTGCATGTGAGATCCTCGCGCTGGTGTGTGGTTTCTGAAGTGCATCCTGCAATGTGAAATGGTAGCTGCTATTCGGTGTTGATAACCTCAGTTCACTGTGGATCCCATCCGACAACGCGTGAAGTCAAGAAAAGCCAACTGCGACCCCACAGAGGGGGAAGCATCTAGTCTCTGCTTCCTGAACAGACTGTTCCAAAAACGGGGCTGTCGTTTCAGTTACTTGCAGTAATAAAACCACTGCGACCCCATATCCATCTTTCCACATTCCCCACCTCCCATCCTACCCAAGGTCATGAATATCAAACTTGGAAAGGAAAAGAATGAAGGACGTCTCCCCCAGCAATTAAAATTAAGTCCTTTTTCTTGCCTCCAACTAAAATCTTGGACGTGATGGCAGTTGCATTTAGCGGGATCCCAAATGCTGCTTTTATATGCCAGCATTCCATTCGGGGGGCTGATTTGTAGGTTTAAAAATATGCAATGTATGAAAGAGAGACTCATTTATTTATTTCCTCCCTTGACTGACCTTGGGCCTTGATTTATCTCAAAACCAAGAGAATTTTCCTCTTGGTAAAGGAGGACTAATTCTTTCAGTGAGTCCTTGATAGTTTCTGCCATCAAAAACAAACCATAAGCTGAATGTACAGAAATGCCCAGCATTTAAGAAAGATGATATGGGGAGTAGTAAAAGCAGGAGGAAGAGAAGTGTGAGAAGAAAAAGAAGCAGGGAAAATCAAGGGGAAAGTGATGTTGAACAAATCATGCACATTTCAAGATTTTTTGAAAAGCAATGCGTTTGGGGATGGATAGCTGTCACCCTTGCCACCTTGGAGGAAAGTTTTGCTGGCTAACTGGCTATTGTCAAGCAGGCTGGGGTGGTGGCCTCGGCGGGCTGGCTGACCTTCCCCTGACTCCAAGAGGAAAGAAATAGTGAGGCTCTGTGTCCTGCGAGTCGGGCCTTCCTGTGACCTGAGTGCAACGTCTCAGCCCCTCTCCGACAACCCTCCAGCAAAGCTTGCTGGAGCTCTTGGTTTATTTTTTCAGGTGAGTGAATGCCGTATCAAATACTGGTTTCTCAGTTGCTTTTAATTAGGCTTCTGGGTTCCACTCTTTCATCTTGCCTGAAATCTGCATCACTTTTCTCCAGCTATTTCAGGTTCTAAAGCCACGGGTTTGCTTTCATTCAGCTAATTGAAGGCACACAGGAAAGGAGAAGGGGGATAATCCCAATCATTGGACATTTTTTAGGGCTGTGATAAACCACACATTTTTTAGCAACAGAAAACCACTTTCAAAACGTTAACTCTGCGGCCTCTGCTCAGGGGCTGGAGGGCCTACCCCTGAGGCTTCAAGGTTCATGTCATGTGGGATTCTCTGAGACCCCTCGATGCAGGTAGAGAGCAGGAGGGCAGGTGAGATGCCGTGATGTGACCGAACAGGCCCCATCACTGTCCCTTTCTGGTGTCGAGCTACTGGGAACATCGCTGTTGAACTGTGTATCTGCAAAGCTCTGGGGTGGAGGCCCAGCGACACACAACATCGGAGAACAGAGCTGATGCTGATGTCCCCTGAAGTGTCAGCCAGCAGCCAGGTGCTTGCTTAATCCCAGAAAGGGCAGTATATATTTTTCAGTAAAATTTTATTAAATCCTAATAGCAGATCTTTTTTTGTGGAGCAAAAAACTCTTGAAAACTATATTCATGAGGTATGTATAATTTGTTGGTTTTACCAAGGCTTTTTAGTAAACAAGCTTTAGATCTTGCCAGAGTATTCAAAATAGGTTTATGCAGAGCAAATATTTAAATTTATCTGTTATTCTATTTTTATAATTAATGAATAGGATTATAGGCATTTAATAAAACTTCTACAAAATAGAGCAGGGTGGGGGGGTGAATCCTACTTATTTGCTACCAAAAGAATCAAAATAACATTTATATTTATATCTCAATATATGGTTCTTCAAGTCATTTCAGGAGATGAAACAGTATATGTTACCAACGGCTTTTAATTATAAAAACAAAGTGTTTAAATGGATCCAACACAGTCAGTTGGCAATAAATCTAAATTCCATGTTATACATACAATAAATCTAAATTCCATGTTATACACCGTCAAAGAACACCTGATACCTAAATAGCTCCCACAGTCAATTGAAAAAAGACCAACTATTGGGAAAATGACACTTTCCAGACAAGATCACAGAAGTTTAGATAGGTGAGAAGATACTCAACCTCACTCATGATAATTAAAATGCAAATTAAACTATACTGAGATTTCATTTTCCAACTCCCAGGTTGTTTAAAAAAAAAACAAACCTAACAGGTTAATATGCTGGTGGCAATGGAGTAGAGGAAAGACATTTATTAAAAGCTGAAGGGCCCAGCACTTTGGGAGGCCAAGGTGGGCTCATGATGAGGTCAAGAGATCGAGACTATCCTATCCAACATGGTGAAATCCCACCTCTACTAAAAATACAAAAATTAGCTGGGCGTGGTGGCGCACACCTGTAGTCCCAGCTACTTGGGAAGCTGAGACAGGAGAATCGCTTGAACCCGGGAGGTGGAGGTTGCAGTGAGCCGAGATCATGCCACTGCACTCCAGCCTGGCAACAGAATGAAACTCCATCTCAAAAAAAAAAAAAAAAAGCTGATGGGAACATATATTGGTTTCAATTTCTATGGGAATTTGGCAATACCTACTAAAATTATAAATGCAAATGCCCTTTGACCCAAACTTCTTTTTCTAAAAATTTATTCCACAAATACATTCACCTAGAGGAAAAGTTCCTCTATGTCCCCACTTTCCATATGGTGCTCTTTGGAGGGAAGTCATTATCTGCAGCCCACATTTACGGGGTGGGGAGTTAATACTCCCCATCCTTGAGGGCAGAGTATCTACAGAAATTATACGAAATTTTCTGCACAGAGCATTTGTCTCTTTTCTTCAATTCATTTATTTTTTCAATCATTTGTTGATATCAGTATGAGTTCGTGGTTATTTATTTTATACTTTATCATCCAAAGCTACTTTATTTACTTAGCTGAGTTTTTGATTAAATGGAATGATTGTTTTGGCATCCAGTAAAAATTGGCTTAGAATCCAGAGCTCATCACACAGCTCTGTGACCTAGTAGTCTCTCTGTATATGCTCATGGAGCACCCATGTCTCTAGTCGTTTATTGGTTTGTCAAGGGTGTACCATGTGCCCTTTACTGTGCTGGGGGTACAGCAGTGAATGGAAGAGACTGCCTGCCTGCCTGCCCATGGGAATTATCAACCTAATGTCTGATTGATTTACTGTATACATAGCATGGCACTAGAAAATCTGGGGCAACAGCAGGGGCAATATTATTCCTTTGGAATGATACTAGTCATCTGGGCAGGCTAGAGGGACATCCAGACTCACACAAGACTAGAGAGAAAATAGGTGTAGAATAAATATAAGCCAAAACACCAACACCTGTCTGGTGTGCTGAAGGATGAGGTGAATCAAAGACAGATTTCTTGAGATGGCATGGAATAGACGCTCTTATAAAAGTTTTGTTAAAAGGAACTAGGCAATCGTTGGAAGGATGGGGTCAGATGTAGATTTTCCTATGCAGCATTTAAAAAAATAGAACAGACAGACTATCCATAAAACGCAGGAAGAGGAGGAGGCCATAGGAGACTGAGGCTGTAGCTGAGAGGTCACCCATAGAGCAGACACTTCCAGCCACAGGAGGGGCAGAGGGTTTAGTTTTGGAGAGAGGATGAATGTGGAGAAAAGTAAAACACTCAACATTCAATGTAAAAGGGAATATGTATTGTTAGGCTCTCTGAGAGGCGAAATAGACCATGAATTCTTAACAGCTTCTTGTGTGTTGGAAAGACCTATGAAAAGTTTCATTAAGTTTTGGGGAAAAGCAGGTAGGGTAACTCCATAAATCTAATGCCGAGCTGCTGTGGTGTTTCTTTGAATGGTGAAAGATACATTTTTTCCCTTTAGTTTGCCAAATTTTACTGCCCACACTCCTACCATTGCTGCCGGGAGATCTGATATGTTGAACTCTTAACATGATGAATACATGTCTGAGGATGGAAAGAAAAGCAGTGGCATTAAAAATGTCAGAATAACAGCAGTGTAGTTTCAGTGTTCTCCATGAGCCGTCACTCCTAACAATGGGTTCTTGCTTGTCAAACCTCATACGTTGCTTTGTAGAAAGCAAATACACTGACTGGGATCTGCCTTGAGAAAAGAAAACAAAAAACAAGGTTGAACGATGGGCGTTTTCGTTTTCAGTCTGAGCTTTGAAGGTAAATTTCGTCCTTGATTGTTTTGTTATTTTCTTCGGGCTCAAACTCTTGGGCTCCATCTTTCTTTGGCCAAGTCCAAGTTTCTTGGGTTCTTTCCATTTTCTCCAGGATTATCCACACGTGTGCTTCCTTTCCCACTGTCTCTACTAAACAGATACTGGACGTAGAATTACAAAGTTACACAGTCTTCTTTAAGACTTTAATTTTTTAAAGCAGTTTTAGGGCCATGGCAAAATAGAGAGGAAGGTGACGAGATTTCCAATACACCCTCTGCACAGCCTCCCAGTGATCAACACCCCCACCAGAGTGGCATACATGTCACAGTCAATGAACCCACCCATATTCACACATCATCACCACCCAGAGTCCATCGTTCACATTAGGTTCACTCTTGGTATTTGGACCAATGTATAATGATATCATCCACTATTACGGTATCATACAGAGTAGTCGCACTGCTCTAAAAATCCTCTGTGCTCCACCTATTCATCCCTCCCTCCCCCTAACTCCTGGCAACCACTGATATTTTTACTGTCTTCATAGTTTTGCCTTTTCCAGAATGACACATAGTTAGAGTCACAGTATGGAGCCTTCTCAGATTGGCTTCTTTTAACTAGCAGCATGTACTTAAGGCTCCTCTATGTCTTTTCATGGCTTATTAGCTCATTTCTCTTTAGTGCTGAATAATATTCCATTGTCTGGATGTACCACAGTTTATTTATCCATTCACCCACTAAAGAACATCTTGGTTGATTCCAAGTTTGAGCAATTATGAATAAAGCTGCCATAAATATCTGTGTGCAGGTTTTTGTGTGGACATAAGTTTTTAACTCCTTTGGGTAAATACCAAGTAGCATGATTACTGGATTATATAATAAGGGTATGTTAGTTTTGTAAGAAACTGCCGAACTGTCTCCTAATGTGGTCGTACTGTTTTGCGTTCCCACCAGCAATGAATGAGGGTTCCTGTTGCTCCACATTCTCACCATTTGATGTTGGCCATTCTAACGGCTGTGTGCTGGTATCTCATAGTTTTAATTTGCATTTCCCTGATGACTGTGATGTGGGGCATCTTTCCATACAGTTATTTGCCATCTGTATACCTTCTTTGGTGAGGGATCTGCTAGGTCTCTTGGCTCATTTTCTAATTGAGTTGTTTTCTTATTGTTGAGTTTTAAGAGTCTTTGTCTATTTTGGATACCAGTCCTTTCTCAGATGTGTCTTTTGCAAGTATGTTCTCACAGTCAGTGGCATGTCTTCTCATTCCCTTGATAACTTTTTCACTTACAGCTTTGCAAATGTTAGTAAATGACCATAATAGGGCTCTGGAGCAACACAAGCAATGTCCTCTCATGAGGCTCCAGGTGGCAGTGATTGCTCTGAATCCCAGCATTGCTGCTGCAGCCTGGCCAGCAAGTGATTCATCACTGTCAATGTTTTCATATCTTAACTTCCTTCTGAGGAGTGTCTCAGAGTCTGGCAAATGGTACCATGAAATCTCCACCCTCAGTCCAGCTGGCTTCGTGTGGACCAGCTGAATGGTGTGGGGGACCAGGAAACTGGATTCCTACCCAGTTGTCATTCTGTGTCCAACGTATTGGTAGGAAATAGGCATCAACTCAAGAAACCAAATCCCCCTAAACTAACATCAATTAGTTTGAGATCAGCTCTCTCCCCTTCTCCAAGTGTTATAGGTACATTTACAGTTTTAGTTCTGGATTTTGTAAACTGCATTCTCCTGATCATAGGGGACAAGTTCCTATGCCACTTACTGATATGTGATGACAATCATGATTAAGAAGAACAATAGTGACAATTTACATTTCTATGCACATTAGACATACAAAGTGGCTTCACATGTTTCCTCATCTTGTGATTGTGGGACCTTCTTTACAAGCTTTGTCTTTGTAATGATCATAGTTAGCATTTATGGAGCCCTCATTGTGTTCCAAATTCTGTTCCATGACTTTTATTTGAACTAATTCATTTAACCCTTATAATAACCTCTGGCAGGTACTGTTACTATTCCCATTTTACAGATGAGAAGACCAAGCACGACACCTTGCCCAGAGGTTGTTTGTTTGTTTGCTTTGAGACAGGGTCTCACTCTGTCGCCCAGGCTGGAGTGCAGTGGCGTGAGCAGGGCTCACAGCTCACAGCAGCCTTGGAGTCTTGGGCTCAAGCAATCTTCCCGACTCAGCCTCCCAAGTAGCTAGGAATACAGGCATGTACCATCACACCCAGCCAATTTTTAAATTTTTTGTACAGACAAGGTCTCTCTATGTTGCCCAGGCTGGCCTTGAACTCCTGGCCTCAAGCAATCCTCCCATTTCAGCCTCCTAAAGTGCTGGGATTACAGGCGTGAGCCACTGTGCCTAGCCCTGCCCAGAGCTGAACATACCCAAGGCTGTCCGGTTTCAGTGCCTGCACCCATATCTGCTCTGCTACCCTGCTTGGGTTCAAATCTCGACTTGCCACTTACTCTCTGCATGAGCTTGGACTACTTATCTAACCTTTTTTATCTCAGCCCCTTCATTTAAAAATAAGGATAATAATAATATCAGTTACATAGGGATTTGATTGAATGGCATAATTTTTGTGAAGTTTCTGCTATGTGTTAAGTAGTGTTAGGTATTATTTTCATCCTGGACCATGTATTCTTCTGATAAACATTGAGCATACGTTCTCTGCCCGGTGCTAGGCTTACACTGAGGGTCCCAGGGTATATGAGTCTCCTACTGATGCTATAACAAATTGCCTGAAGCTTGGTGGCTTAAAACAACACAAGTCTGATTTATAATCCTTTGGGTATATACCCAGTAATGGGATTGCTGGGTCAAATCTTATTTCTGGTTCTAGATCCTTGAGAAATCTCCACACTAGACTGGATGAAGAAAATGTGGCACATATACACCATGGAATCCTATGCAGCCATAAAAAGGGTGAGTTTATGTCCTTTGCAGAGACATGGATGAAGCTGGAAACCATCATTCTCAGCAAACTAACACAGGAACAGAAAACCGAACACTGCATGTTCTCACTCATAAGTGGGAGTTGAACAATGAGAACACATGGACACAGGGAGGGGAACATCAGACACTGGGGCCTGTCGGGAGATGGGGGGCTAGGGGAAGGATAGCATTAGGAGAAATACCTAATGTAGATGACGGGTTGATGGGTGCAGCAAACCACCATGGCATATGTATAACTATGTACCAAACCTGCAAGTTCTGCACATGTACCCCAGAACTTAAAGTATAATAAAAATACATATATATATGTACATAAAGAAAAAAAAACATGAGTCTGTTGTGTGAGAGTGGAGGTCAGAGTCTGAACTGGGTTCCACTATACTAAAGTCAGAGCATCAGCAAGATGATTTTCCTTGTGGAGGCTCCAGGTGAGGATCCATTTCACTGTCTTTTCCAGCATCTAAAGGCCACCTGAGTTCTTCAGCTTGTGGTCCATTTCCTCCATCTGCAGTACCAACAATGGCAGGTTGAGTCTTCACATCCCATTATTCTAAACTCTGCTTCTACGGCCATATCACCCTCTCTGGCTCTGACCCTCCTGCCTCTCTTTTACAAGAACCCTTGTGATTACATGGGACTCACTCATACAGTCCAGAATCATCTGCCCCTCTCTGGAGCCTTAACTTAAGTATACCTGAAAAGTCCCTTTTACCACATAAGATAAAATATTCACAGGTCTCAGGAACAAGGATGTGGATATCTTTGGGGGCCATTTTTCTGCTTTCTGCAAATGGTAAATCAGACACTGTCTGACTTAATGAGGTTTGCTTATGATCACCAAAAAAGGTTAACAATAAGAGGTGAAATGGTTTGCAGAGGCCACTGAGAAGGCCAGGGTTGCTAAGCATTGTCAGACCAACTATTTTAAGATTTGGGAAATTGAGCTTTTACAAACTACTCAAGGTTCTTCTCTAAAAATATAACATCTCAGATTAAAAAGAAAGAAAAGAGAAAGAAGTTAGTGTTGTTAAAGATGTCTATTATGATACTCTCATTACCTGCCCTTTTAAAAAATGTTCCTGATACTTAAGATGTAGTGTTAATACACTCTGATACATTAACTCTGGAGGTGCTATTTCAGGAAGATTTTGAAAATATAACTAAAATTCTTCCTCTGAAGATTGTTTGAGCTATCTTACTTTGTTCCTAAAATTAGTCACATTTGCTCTCCTGTCAGGGGGTTTAATGTACAGATTACTTCACCACTCAGGTACTAAGCCTAGTACCCAATAGTTATTTTTTCTGCTCCTCTCCCTTCTCCCAGCTCCACCCTCCAGTAGGCCCCAGTGTCTGTTGTTCCCCTCTTTGTATCCATGAGTTCTCATCATTTAGCTCTCACTTGTAAGTGAGAACATGATGAATTTGGTTGTCTGTTCCTGCCTTAGTTTGCTAAGGATAATGGTCTCCAGCTCCACCCATGTTTCTGCAAAATACATGGTCTCATTCTTTTTCATGGCTGCATAGTATTCCGTGGTGTATACGTACCACATTTTCTTTATCTCGTCTTTCATTAATGGGTGTTTAGGTTGATTCCATGTCTTTCTACTGTGAATAGTGCTGCAATGAACATACACGTCCATGTGTCTTTATGATAGAAAGATTTCTATTCCTTTGAGTATATACCCAGCAACTGGATTGCTGCATCAAATGTTAGTTCTGTTTTTAGCTTTTTGAGGTGTCACCACACTGCTTTCCACAGTGGTTGAACTAATTTACACTCCCACCAACAGCATATAAGTGTTCCCATTTCTCCACAACCTTGCCAGCATCTGTAATTTTTTGACTTTTTATTAATAGCCATTGACAAGTGTGGGATGGTATCTCATTATGGTTTTGATTTGCATTTCCCTAATGATCAGTGATATTTGAGCTTTTTTTCATATGCTTGTTGGCCATATGTAAAAAAATAAAGTTCATAAAAGTGAGAGTCCCTCAGCCTTGCTGTACTTTGTAATGACTACAATAGCCCCTCTGCTATTGTTTGAAATCTCTGCACTGCCAGAATTATTCAGTTCTGCTTGTATATACTTCATGTAACTCCTTGTTTGTCAATTAATGTGATATTTTGACAACTCCTTCCAAAAGAACATTCTTGCTAAAGAAAAAATGTAGCCCATGACCTCTGCTTTCCACGCACTGAATAAACATGGACAGATTTTTCATGAAGCAGGCCTGCCACCGAGGGCCACAGAGACGTAACCACGCCAGCGTTTCCCTTTTGGTAGTTAAGATGCCTGGGACCTAAGAATTGGCTTTCTCGTAATAGATCCCAACTGACTTAGGTAAGAGGTTGCAGCACATAGAATACCATGTCCACAAATCAGAGGGCAACTGATTCTCAAGGGTGTTTAGTGTGTAGGTCAGTAAATTTGAGGAAATTGCCATTCAGTTAAAGAATTGGAAGAGATCATAACGATCATTGGCCTCTATTTTATTATTTTCTGAATGGAGTAACTGGGGCCCAGGAGGCTCAGGTGACTTGCCAGGGCCACCCCTCGAGTCAGTGGCAGAGCCAGGATGTGCCTGGGACCAATGACTCACATCACACTTTCCTGGGTTCTAAACTCAGTGGAGGAAACTCTTTGTTTTAAAAGTTAAATTTTTCTCTTTCAAGCTGCTGAACTTCCTGCATCTGTAGGGAAAATAACGTGTGCGTGTGTGTGTGTGTAGCCAAGAAAAAGTAGGATAAACAACACTCCATTTAAGAATTTTGATGATGATGTCAAGGACAAGAAGAAGAGTAGAGAAAGACTTTTTTTAAATTAATTTTTATGACATTCTGGAGAGAAGTAAAGGTTTTAATATGCAAACATTATGCTTCCTCAAGTTCATATCTGAAATGTACATTAGCTCTGTGCTCTCTTCTCCTTGTCCTGCTCCTTAGCCTCTACCTTTCAAATCCCATATTCCCATCCTTCCCTCAAAATAGGCTCCAGACATGCCTGACAGTAGTGCTCATCAGGTGGGCCACCTGTTTGCATTCCCATCTCACTAGATATTTTCCACTTCTCTGCATGAACACATCTCTTCTACACTTGCTGAATTCCAGCTCAAGCATCACCTCCTCAGTGCAGCCTTCCCTGATGCTGGGACAGAATTAATCAATCCCTCCCTTGTGCCACCATTGTACCCATCTTTTTTTTTTTTTTTTTTTTGAGATAGAATCTTGCTCTGTTGCCCAGACTGGAGTGTCTGATGTGATGTTTGATGTGCAGCCTCTCTAAGCCTCCAGTCTTTTCTCTTTGAAATGGGAGATTACTGAGAATGTTGAGAAAATGCAGCTAAGGCATTAAGCACAGTGACTGGCATACAGGAAAGTGACCAAAATGTTAAAAGCTAGAGAGAATAATCTGGTGACAGTCATGAAATAAATTTTCTATTTCTGAAGAAGCTAGTGGCTTGAAACACGTCTCTAGATAAATGAACTATATAACCAAGACTACTGAAATGTCAAGAAAATAATCCTTTTCTTATAAGTCATGATTAATGATTAATTTGCCTCTGTTAATTTTTTGGTTATCTCTGTGACTGGTAAACGGATTTTCTTGATATTCCAAGAATTTTGATTATCTGTTGCTGCATTAAAATACTGCCCCTAAACCTCAAAAGCATATTAGTAAGTGAAAGAAGCCAATCTGCAAAAGTTTCATACTGTGTGATCCCAGTTATACAATATTGTGGAAAAAGGCAAAACTATGGAGACAGCAAAAGGATCAGTGGTTGCCAAGGGTTAGAGGGAGGGAGGGACGAACAGGCAGAGCACAGAGGATTTTTAGGGCAGTGAAAGTGCTCTGTATGATACTGTAATCGTGGATACTGGACGTTATACATTTATCAAAACCCATAGAATTTTAACACAAAGAGTGAATCCTAATGTAAACGGGGGCTTTAGTGAATAATAATGCACTGACACAACCTCCTTAACTGTAATGGCTGTACTACCCTTAGTGCGAGATGTAATAATTGGAGAATGTGTTTGCAGGGAGCAGGAGGCCTGAGAATTCTCTGTACTTTCCAGATGAAAGCCCAGATTCTAAGGGAGAGCAAGTAGATTCCATTCCCAATATAAGGGGTGGCCAAGAGTGTGCGGCCATCTTCAACTGGCTCAGCAAGTTGGTTATGTCTTCAGTGAGTAAGGTGGTTCTGCTGGAAAAGAAGGTAAAAAGACAGAGTTGCTCTTCTTAAGTCAGAATAGGGCAGGTTTCCCAGGATGCTTTGTAAAAGCTCCAAAGTCACATTAAAGGACTCCTGCCATAACCCAGCATGACATAATGTACAGACGAAGGTTGATCAGTGTGTTTAAAAAATTCTGTTGCTAGAAAATTGTAGGAAAGTTGCATCGTTTCCAAATAGTTAGCAAGAAGGGTGATTTAAGTTAATGAAAATTCTGAATTATAGCCTCGTAAAAAAGCAATATTATTACTTTCAAGCAAGAGTAGTCATTAGACACAGGCTAATGGTATTTTTAATTAAGTCCTTAATACCGCAGCAAACATCTCTTCCATTAAAACTACTAGGAAGGAATTGGTGGGTCCCTCCCATGGCCTCCAGGACAGCTGAGCAGCTCCAGTTCTGGCCACAACAGGGGCCCTGGAGTGTTGGAGAGATACCAATGGCTCAGTGGCCCAAATGCACCATTCCACCTGGGGTCTCCTGGAAAACCTGCCGGTTCCCTCCCCACTGTGCTCCTAGCCTCATGGAGTCTCTTCTAGTCTGTGGGGGAATCTGTACATCATACACTCCAGCTCTTGGCCAATGCATTTGCCTGTATCCTAACTCTTTTCTTCTCTAATGACTTACAGTTTTTGTACTGAAAAGCCAAAAGTGTTCCTAGACCATTTTTCTTTGTGATTTGACATCACCTCCTTCGAGACAATGAAGATAGCCTGGCAGATATCTGCTAGAGTTGAGAGCAAGAGGAAAACACAGATGCAGAGGGGAGAAGCATGCATGGGTTAATATGTCAAAAATACCACATTTCCATGCACAGTTGTGTCAGGCTTTCCCAGGGAGGAAACATGGCCAGCTGGGACACTGTATCATTGCCTCACTAGGAGTCCATATTTCCAAGCCATGGGAATATTCTATCAGAGAGACGTGAGAGAGTGAACAGACCACGAGGGATGCATATGCTGCTGTTCCTAGACCACATGCCAACCCAGCCGAATGGCAGAGACTTGGAGCAGAGATGTAGAGAACGTTGGAATATCCCATAACATTCAACGCCATGAAAGGAAGAGACGCCAGGATGGACTGGGATGGAAAAATCCACTGGCCACAGAAGTAATGGAACCACAGGGCTGGGGGAGAACTTGAGTGCACCTATCAAAATGGGGCTCATTTCAGAGCTGACAAAAGGCTAAGAGAATCTTGAGAGGAAGAGAAGGCGGAGGAGGAAGAGGAGAGGACGGTAAGGAAGATAGGCAAACTCTGTGCACAGTAGTTGGAGGAATTCTAGCAAATTTTGACACAAGACAGTTTGAAATAATATGCTGTCCAAAAAATGCCTTCTTTTCCAGGGTGATAGGGGCCAGCAGTACGCAGAGAACCACGAAAGCAGGGCTGGGACTTCAGTGGCTGGGGCGAACGGAAAACAGCTAAAAGGTGAAGGACAGCAGCGAGGGCGGCTCTCAGGAAGCGTGTGCCCTGCCGACTGAATGGCTCACATTCAATGGTAAGGTTGGCACTGCGGCGGCTCCCTGCTTTACAACAAGGGACTCAGTACAGAAGAAAGTCACTGGGAATGCGGAGAGAAGAGAAAGACCATACATCCATCCCACCCTAGACCCTGTTTTTGGAAAGAAAACCTTTCCTTATCCTTTTTCTGGATGGTAGTAGCCAATCTTATCCAAAATAAACGAATGAAGAATCAAGCAGGATGAGCCGCCTTCTCGGTGCCTGAGCAGGCAGGCAGCAACAAGAACTTCATTTAATAAGCTCAAGGTTTGTAGTTAGTATGTGAACTACCTAGAGATGGTTTTCAATTGTTTAGAGTATTTTATTACTGTCAGTAGGTAGATATTCTACCACATTTACACTATTAACAGAGCCCCTTTCTTTGGAGAGAACAAAAGTAAATGTTAGTTAATGCTTCCAACCCAAATCTCAAATTTGGTAATCTGCACACTTTTCCTTCTCTTTGTACTATTTCCATTAGCATGATACGCACCTATGACCCATATCGCAGCGCAATCATCACGCATGTCACTAAGATATACTGCATGCTTTGAGAATATGCGGGAACTGATGCCAAATGGTATTTGTAACTAGCTAGTAAGGGGTTTGCCTCTGGAGCCCAGTTACTCAACTTCTGAAAATCACTTCCATGTGAGGCAGGTTTAGGGGCCGAGTTTGACAGGAGGGGAGAGAGTCAGCCAGTAATCTGATCTCAAAAGAAATTGTCACAATTATCACCTATGCCGGTGGTCCTGGCCCGGGTTCACACTGACCAGGAACAGAGAAATAATCCACTACTCTCCTTCGTGTTCTCAGAGGCATGGATGGGGTTTCACAGATGTAATTAAGGTCCCAAATCAGTTGACAAGATAGGGAGGGTGCCTGGTGGGCCTCACCAGCCCCACGAGCTTTTCACACCTGGGTGTAGAGGCCCGAGGTGGAGGGGGTCTGAAGTGGAAGGAACATGAGATTTCCGTGCGCCACTGCAGACTTAAAGATGGGGGGGCCACATGCAAGGAAGGGGCCTCCAATTGCAGAGGGCGCCCCCAGCTGACAACTAGCAGAGAAATGGGGCCTTCAACCCTACAGCTACAGGAACCAAATTCTGCCAGGCACGAGAAAGAGCCTGGAAACAGATTTTCCCCCAGAACCTCCAGACGAGAACTCAGTCCAGCTGACACCGTGACCTCAGCCTTTATCCTGGGCAGAGAACTTAGCCATACCCTGTGGATTTCTGATCTACAGAAACTGTGAGATAAGAGATGCTTCATGGTCATAAAGATGAAAATAATAGGCACTCAGGACTCCAAAAGTGGACAGTATGGGAGGGCAGCAAGGGCTGAAAAGTTACCTGTGGGTACAATGTTCACTGTTTGAGTATTGGGTACACTAGGAGCCTAGTGCCCACCAGTAGGCAGTATACCCATGTAACAAACAAGCATATGTGTCCCCCTAAATCTAAAATAAAATAAAATAAAATAAAATGGAAACAGATCCACAGAAACAGTTGAGAAAGAAGAGAGAAGTGTGTATTGCTTCAAGCCGCTAAATCTGTGGTCATTGATTACTCTGCAACAGAAAACAAACACAGCCACCTTTGTGTCTTCCTGTATTTGTCTTTCTCCTTCCACCTCACTCTCATTCTCTATCACTGATGTACAAAAAGCAAAAAGTAAGCCAGACACACAAGAATAATTTTGTCTGTCGAGGTCTAAAAGGAGAGCCCTTCATATGTTTTAAGATAGAAGTCATATTTACATAACAAGTTTTTGGCACTTAAGATTTTGTGTCTTAAGAAAAATATAACAAAACAGCTCGCTGACTGTGTAAAGTGTAAACAGGTGATTCCCAGTGATGTGGCTGGCTCTCCTCTGACACCCACAGCCTCAGCTTCCTGGAGTCAGGAAAGGTGTGGCTGGGACTGGGGTGCAATGAGTGAGGCACTTGCCGTCAGTGCAAAGTTTAAGGGAGCACCAAAAACTCAGTCATTAAGATAAGTAACATTTTTTAATTGCAGTAAAACATACACAACATAAAGTTAGCCGTCTGAACTATTTTTAAGTGTACGGTTCAATGGCACTAAGTATTCACATTGTTGTACAAATATCATCTCCATCTACCTCCAGAACTCTTTTCACCTTCCAGAACTGAAACTCTGTACCCAGTAAACAATAACTCCCAAGATTAAAGTTACTTTTTCTTAGGCTATATTTTTGAGAGCAGTTTTAGGTTCGCAATAATATTGGGCAGAAGGTATAGAGAGTTCCCACATATCACCTTCCCCAACATAGCACAGCCTCCCCCATGTCAACATCCCCAACCTGTGGGGTTCATTTGTCACAGCTGATGAACCCATATTGACACATCATGATCGCACAGAGCCCACAGTTTATAGCAGGGTTCCCTCTTGGTGTTGTCCGTTCGGTGGGTTTGGACAAATGCATAATGCCATGTACCCACCCATCGTACTATCACACAGATGTAGTCTCCACACCCTAAGAACCTTATTTGTCCCTTTCCGACTTATTTTTTACTCTTTGCTGATCTTTTTACTGCCTCTCTATTCTTGCCTTTTCCAGAATGTCATATAGCTGGAATCGTATGGTGTGTAGACTTTCCAGATTGGTTTCTTTCACTTACTCATATGCATTTACATTTCCTAATGCAATATTTTTTAAAGATCAAAATTAATGCCAAAAAAAAAATTCAGGATGAACAAAATACCATTAGTGTCTGCCCTGTCTTCACACTTTAGCTCACACTGCTATCTGATAAAGTAACAGGGTCTGTCCCCTAAGAAAACTGGGGCATTTCCCTTTGACCATTTGCTGCCAACATTTTGTGCTTATTTCAGGAGACCTTCTAAGTGAATTACTAGGTCGGCCGTGACAGTCTGGAAACAGAGTCTGGCGGCTGCGCAGACCCTGCCAGAGCGTTGGGTGCATTCTTTCTCGTTCCCACCCCTCCCCTGCTGGACGTTTCTGGGAAGTTTCTAGGTGGTGGGTGGTGTAGATTACAGCTGAGAAATTAGCTCAGATCATGCAAATAAATAAGAGGAATGGAGAATCAGCATGGAGCTCTGTCCTCGGCTTCCAGCACAAGCTCCCATCACAGTTTCCAGAGCTTTTACTGGCGTAACTTCAAAATAAGTTCTTTCTGAATTTCAGCAGAAAAGTGCTTTCAAGGATGAGAGAATTACTTAGTGATTGGGGAAAAGGAAAAGTACTGAGCCTTCACCAGCTGAGTCTTCTTCCTTTCCCACTCCGCACCCAAAGGGTGCCATCTGAGGTTAGGATCGAGGGGCTGCCGGTGCTGGCAGGTGCTCGTTCTCTCTTGTAATGAGGAGGGGCTCAGACCGGGATGACATCTTCAGCAGGAGACAGCCGTGGGGCCATGGCTCCCCTGAGAGGTGTGTGGGTCATCAGGCCGCACATTTCAAATGAGTGTGAGAGCTCATTGCAGTGAATGGAAAGAAAGGATGAAATTCCTTTTGAGCCTGGTACAGGGAGAGACGTCAGAAAGCTTCATTGCTAATCTCCCTCTGACGGAAGATGGTTTCTGGGCTTCTCAGATGGCAGGGAGTGGCCTGGTCACTGTTGATCTTGAAGGGTGTGGGACCCGTGAAAGTGAAGGAGGAAATGCTCCAGGCCTGACAGCAACCGCAGTGGGGAGATGGGGCAGGAACTGAGGGGTTGGGGCCGACAAGGCCGGACCCGGGAGGGGAGAGGAGCCTGTAGCAATCTGAGGTATGCTGTAGCCCCCGTAGAGCGGGCCTGGCCCCTGGCTGGCAGAGTGGCTCCATGCCATCAAATGCCCTTTCTCCCTCGGGAGACAGGGAAGCAAAGCACTTCCCCTGCTTCCAGGGAATGTTCCTGAAGAGATCAAGTGGATAGATCATCAGGGACCACAGGAAAGACCAATACCTGCTACTTTCTTATGTTGATTCTTCTATGTCCATTATGAATGTGCCAGTTTCAAAAGAAATGCATATCATTTTCATTGTTGATTTTCTGGAAATAGCGCTCAGCTTTTAGGGCAGAAGCTACTTTAATTTTATAGTATCTTATCAAAGGCATGGCTGAAAACCTTGCATCTGTCAGCTTTTATAAGTCTTCATGGGCTGTTGGAGAGATAGATTCCACATCCCTCCCGGGAGTCGTAAGCCACTGTAGGCCGTTCCTCAGAGGCAACTTCCCTGCAGAAAAGGGAGACGGAGGCAGAGCGTGGGTCAGAGCCACACGCCCGTGCTCGGGCACTTTACATTGATTTCATGTCTGCCCTAGACAGCAGATTCGTCTCTGGATTTTACTGACAAGCAGACGAGTGCTCAGAGAATTTAAAGTCAGACAGTGAACGACTAGCGTTGCTGGGAGCCCAGCCTTAGGAGGGCTCAGGCCTCTGTGCTGGCTGCTCCTGGAGAGTTGGATTTCCCAGAACAAGGGCAGCATGGGGGCGGGAGGGAGAGCGGAAGGGATCCAAGGGACATGGGTGCTTTGTGAATGAAGTCAAGTCACACAGTGCATTCGTCCAATATTCTAAGACTTCCTTTTGAGAAATGGAATATTTTGTTATGCGTAGTGCTGGCCTGTGTGCAATAAAATTAAAAGGGAAATCTGGGCTTTTGGTTATTTTTCCAGAAATGGCCATTCTGGGATTCTCAGGACCTAAATCAAACTGGGCCTTCCCTCAGAGAAAGCAAAGGCCTCAGAGATGCTGGTGGCTGATGCAGCTCCCCAGTGCCACCCCACGGCTCCCCATGACCCAATCCAATCCCACCAATGCCCACAGTCCGGAGGCAAGAAGCAGGACACTTTATCCCCTTTGATGCAAGTGAAAAATGAGGTTCAGAGGGGTTAGCAGATTTCCCCCAGTAGCGGGATTTCAGCCCAAGTTTCCTGACCACAGGTTTCTACTCTAGCATGGTGCACTGAGAACGGGCCACCTGTTCATCTCGAGGGCCTGAGAGAGGGCTTGTTGTTGAATGGGGAATCTGGGATCCTCTGAGTCTCTGTCCCAGGACTGAAGGATCCAAATTTTCTTTCCTGTTCCTGAGAGAAGAGCCCAGTGCAGCTCCCCAAGCCTGCCAGATGGGCCTAGACATAGGGCTGGGAGATCCAAAGAGCCCTGTGACATTGAATCCCTCCAACAAGGTGAACACGATGCATTCATGTTTCTGCAGAAGTGAAAACTCACCCTTGGAGCTGCCCAGGAAGCAAATGCAGTGGCTTTTTCCCCCTGGAAAATCGACCCATGTTGAAGTTTGTCATACAATGAGTGTAGCAGCATGCTGCCATTCATTTAATTAAAAATAGCAAAAATGCACCGGGCTCTCAATCATCTATGTTCCCAACAAGAAACTTCGCTGAGACAATCTTCAAAATGGCACATCCCTCACCGCCGAGATTATCTCTATTCCTGAACATGAATGGCAAAGAAAAGAAGCCAAGGCCAGAAGGAAAAGGGAAACCCTTCAGACCACACAGGTGTGTTTCTGTTTCATCCTCTTTCACAGGGAAGTTCGTACAAAAACAAACAGCACATAAAAATACAACCTCAAGACTTGTATGTTTGTTCCAGCTCTGTCCCGATTTGCATTCCTGTTTTGATTCGTCTTTGCAACATCCTGGGCCTATGATAGTGATTTTTCTTTTCTTCCTAGCAGATTTTCTACTCTTTTGAAGTTAGGAAATGTCCATGGTTTCTTTCAAGCATCTTTGGGTGAGATTTTTTTTCTTTTTTCTTTTTTTTTAAGAGTCAGAGCAGGAAAAGGCCATTCAGCTTATCTTGTCCACTTCCTGAAATCCAAACAAACTCTCAGAAAACTGCCTCACACCCTATCCATTTAGCATATGTCTCAGTACTTGGACAGGAGATTTCAGAGCCATTTCGACTTTATAAAAACTTTTGGAACTGGTTTGAATAGCCTCCAAAGACTTTGAGAAATAACTTAGAAAGTTTGAGACTAAAATTGGTGTGGTTAGTTCCCTCCTAAGGAAATGATTCAGAAAAAAATCCTTTCTTTTCTCAGAGAATTCCATCCAAGTTGGCTGCCCAAAACTTCCCAGCAAACTGATGGCTGATATTTTCAAACTCTTGTCCAAATTCTATTTACCCGTTGAGTGGAAGATCTCGGCCTATTCTTAGAGCTTCCTTTACCCTAACTGAAAAATGGGTTGCGTGATTTGCATGTGATAAAAATGAAGGCTCTTAAAGGAATCTATAATACTTGCCCGCATCAAGTAAAATGTAGCTTAGACTCATTTACAGAATATTAGCGTTCTCACTACGCAAAACAAACAAAAAAGGTAAGAATTTCAGCGCAAACTTCCCCACCAAAATAGTCAAAGCTATCTATCTTAAAAAGCAGTTACCAGAAAGCAGGTGATCTGTACAAACCAACTAATTTTCCAAACACAGTACCATCTCTTGGTGAATACTCAGTGCCTCTCCTAACAGATTTTTTCCCATTCCAATGTGGAAAAGCAAAAACGTCCAGGAAAGCATATTGCTAACGACTAGGGAGCGGGAAACAGACAATGACGAATTTCTCATTCGACAGACGGTCTTAGACCATACCTGCTGTGGTCTTGGGAACATGACAAACTGTGGGTTTGTGTGAGTAAGTTCTCAAAGCCACTGCCATTCTGATAAAATTAACTCAAACGGCCATGTTGCTGAATCAACGCGGTTACTCTAGAGGCCTGTGAGGGTTGTGTCCAGTGCTTGCCACCAGGAATCTGTTCGTTGTTATCAGTCCAGACAGTAAATGTATTCATCCATCAACCCTGGCTATTCATGTGGAAACCCTAAGCCAACACTCATCAGAGGAGTCAGGCTGGGCCTGGGCCACAGAGTGAGCCCAGCCTTACAATGTGGGATTTTTTTTTTTTTTAAATCACACTATCAGACCACAAGATTTGCAGCCATATTTCATTGTCAGAGTTAAAAATAAGACCCAATCCCCAAAAATCATGACATCCAATTCCTTCTATCAAAATATGATTGTTTGGTTTTTTTTTGAATGAATGAATTCCAGTGACATTTATCAAGCATCTTTGATGGAGGAGAGACTATTTATGAGTGAATCATTAAGATAACTTTTGCAAACTCTTGAAGGAGCACATTTTTATTTTTAATCTTAGAAATTTTGGTTACATTTTTTTTCCTGAAATATATTACAAAGTTCCTAACTCTCTTATGAACTGATTTCTTTATTGTGGTAAAATACACAAAACATAAAATTTACTATTCTCACCATTTTGAAGTTTGGAGTTCAGAGTCATGAAGTATATTCGTCTTGTACTACCATCACCACCATCCATAAGAACTGATTATTTTAAACATAAATTAACCTTGTCTGATGAGTTTTGTGCCATGATTACAAATATCCAGTCCTGTGCTGGGTCATTATGGCACTCACAGGGATGAATGAAGTGTTTCTGACACCTTATCCAAAATATGGGGTAACCTCAGGATGCTAAGCTTTCTGAGGTCTGGAGATGTTTTTGTATTGCCCTTAGATTTGTTGTTGTTCTTTGTCTTCCTCCATCAGGTTGTAGGCAGTCGTTTTTATCTACTTTCAATGCACTCGCCTGAGGCATCTACCCTTTCCTAATGACTGCAGGGGAAGCCAATAATCAAACTGGTTAGAATTATACTCAACCAGGAGTCCCAGTGTGGAGAAAGACTCCCTGTGAGTAAAGGTCAAAAATACCCTGGCAATGCACCCCATGATGTGCATCTGGGCACTTTGTAAAATATTTTTGCTTCTTTCAGGATCTCAACGTGGTCTCAGAGTGTAATGATTGACATATATCTGACCTGTGGATGAAGGAGGACTGATTCTTGTGTTATCTTGGTTGCCTTAAGCTTCCCTTAACATCAAAAGGCAAAATACACTAATAACATCTGGCAGCCTAGTCCCAACTGTGAAAGCAAGAGAAAATTCAATTTAAAAGACAGAAAATTTAAGCAAACCTCCCCTTTAGGTAGCTATCATTTCCTGCTGTAGAAATAAAAGACAGATCCTTTCTATATTTGCTCTCAATTTGTCATGAACATAATATTTTTCTCCTGAAACTACTCCTACATATGTACCCAGGTAGAGAAATAAACCCTGGCCAAAGCCTAAACATTCAGAGCAACCAGAAAGCAGCCAACACTAGAAGGGACTGAATCAGGTGGGTCAGCGACGCGTTCAAATATCTTCTCTCTTTTCGGTTTCAGTATTTGCTGGACGGACAAGTATTTTCTCTGAGTATCTGCCACCAGCACTTAATTTTGGTCTTTAATTAAGTCAGTGGTTCTCAACTGGGAGTGACTTTGTCTGCCCAGGGGACATCTGGCAATGTCTGGAGACATTTTGATTATCAGTGCTGGGGAGGAGGTGCTCTCGGCATCTCCTCTTGGTAGAGGCCAGGGATGCTGTTAAACATCCGCACAGGACTGCACCCGTAACAAAGAAGTGTTTGGCCCTGATGTCCGAAGTGCTGAGGGTGAGAAACCTCACTGAGCCGCCGAACTAAGCGAGCCAGGGAGTAGTAGGAGGAAGAGGTGGGAGCCGGGGGAAGGAGAGGAAAGTGGGCACCCTAGCACTAGGAGGAAGAGGTGGGAGCCGGGGGAAGGAGAGGAAAGTGGGCACCCTAGCACTATCAGTAGGTCACAGAGGTGCAGCGAGATTTATGAAATGTTTGTGGGTAGGAAGAGTCCCTAAAAGTTGATTTGTGAAGCTAGAGGACTATTGCTTATTGAGGTTTGATGCTCAGTGTGAATGTGAATGGTCATGGTAAGGAGTTGGGGCTGCAGGGAGGAGCCCAGCCGAACACTCCAAGAGCTGCCTCTAAGGGCAGGGGACAGACGTTGTCTCGGGTCTGGAAAAGGGACTTGACTCCAGCTTGATCTTTAAAGAATGTGATGCTCAGAAGAAACCCAATTAATCAATAATAATCAAAGAAACACTCAAGCTCTTCATAATCAAGAAAACACAAATTGAGAAACTGGAGTGCCCTTTTCACCCTTCAAATGGCCACATTCCTTTTTTTATTTTTATTTTTTTGAGACAGAGTCTCACTGACTCTGTCACCCAGGCTGCAGTGCAGTGGCGTGATCTCAAATCACTGCAACCTCTGCCTCTTAGGTTCAAGCAATTCTTCTGCCTCAGCCTCTCAAGTAGCTGGGATTACAGGCGTGCACCACCACACCTGGCTGATTTTTGTATTTTTAGTAGAGACAGGGTTTCACCATGTTGGCCAGGCTAGTCTTGAGCTCCTGACCTCAGGTGATCCACCTGCCTCAGCCTCCCAAATTGCTGGGATTACAGGCGTGAGCCACCGTGCCCCGCCAAAATGGCCACATTTTAAAAAGTCTGACAATATCAGTTTGTGTTGTTTGTCTCTCAATATGGTTTTGGTTTTGCAGAGACTGTGTACTTTTGTATTACTTGTGTACTGAAACAGTCATAATTGTTATCTACAGGATCAAGTCCATCTGACAAGTTATAAAATGCCAGTCAGAACCCACTACATTTATTTTGTGATCCGTTCACGTTCGTGAACCGTGGTCTGAAAAACACACCCCTAGAGGAATGAAACTTGTATGAGGACGTGGTTTAAATGTTGTGTTGTGTGATGGTTATTTTAGGTGTTCATTTGGCTAGGCCACAGTACCCAGACATCTGGTCAAACACTATTCTATGTGTTTCTGTGCAGGTGTTTTTTCATGGATTAATTTACATCAGGAGACTTTCAGCAAAGCAGAGTATCCTCCATGATGTGAGTGGGCCTCATCCCATCATTTGAAGGCCTTAAGGAAAAGACTGACCTTCCTTGAGCCAGAGGGAATGTTCCCAGCAGATGGTCTTTAGACTCAAAGACAACTTCCCTAAGTCCCCAGCCTGCCAGCTAAACCTGCACTGTGGGAACTTGCCAGCCCCACAATGGCATGAGCCAAGTCCTCAAACTATACTTCTCATCCTCTCTCGAATGTTGAATTTTGTTATGAAAAATACCTGGGTCACCTAGGATAGGATGCTAACATCTGTCCTTTCTAGACGGTGGTTGTAGTGGGTTGAATAGTGTCCCCCCGCAAAAAAAATACATCCACCCATAACCTGTGAATGTGATGATATTTGGAGTCTTTGCAAACATAATTAAGTTGGGGATTGGAGATGAGATCATCTTGGATCAGAGTGGACCCTAAATCCAATGACAAGTGCTTACCATCACAGACTCCAGTTTTGCTTCGAAAATTCTGAAACTATTCTAAAAAAAATGTTAATGTATTTGAGAGAAAATGAAGACACAACTTAAAGGTGTGATGACTCTATCTGACCTGCACAGCAGCCTTAAGCAGCCCTTGTCCCTCTTGGGTAGAATAAATTTATACAGTAGAATGTATACATTCTAGTTTATACATTAGAATATGGTCTTAGACCTTCCCGCCAGTCCTCTCACCCTCTCTCCCTCACTTTAGCAATGCTGGAAGCCAGGGGCTCCAGACGGCCCAGCTACAAGATGGAAGTGGCAAGGATCCCGCTCACCCGAGGAGAGTTGGCCTGGAGAGCTGCCTGACCCAGCCTTTAATGAGCAAGAGGTAAACTTTTCTTACGTCACTGAGACCTTGGGGTTTGTTTCCACAGCATGACCTGTTTTTCCTGACTCATACGAGCCCCTTGAAGCATCTGACTCACTCATCCATTGACCTTCTCTAACATCAGCATTCACGGATCCTGCCATCAAAATTCTTCATTCATTATGAGGGCTCAGTCAGCTCTCCTTAGGATTATTAAACCATTAGTAAAAGTGCATTAAAATCAGCTTATAATCTCTTCCAGTGGGATTTCACAAATATCACTCCATAGCCAAATGGTTTACCGTTCTCTTCTGACTCAGAAAAGCAGATTGTAATTAGAACACTTTTTGCACAATAATAAAAACAAAACAGCTTTCACAGGTTGCGCTGGATGTCAAACGTGGGGAAACCACTCAATTTTGAGCTCAGCTCGGCACAGGTTTATTTATTTACAGGCACTTCAAAAAGAAGGGGGTAGGCCACATCTACACAGCCCAGGGTGTGGAGTGTGGATGTGTCTGTCTGTTTGTTATGACTAAGTCTTGCTCAGTCCTAATTCTTCCTGGTCAAAAATTGTTATTTTTAAAAGACTCCTTGAACACAAAACCCTTCAGATGTGATGGAGATGTGGCCAAGGGAAGCAGGGAAGTGTGGTGATGTTGTGATGTGAATGCAGGCTCTGAGCCCAGATCCCAAATCCTGACACCCACCAGCAGCTGTGCATGTTTGAACTTATGAACCCATTTCCGCAGGTGGAAAATGGGCGAGTAAGCTTACCCTCGGCCTTGTCAGGAACATGAGAAGGCCTCAGTAGGGAGCCTGGCTAGTCCTGCCCCCAGGCTTAGCGGCGGCTCTTCCTGAAGTCCTGCTGACCAGAAGGAACGTCACAAACATCTCCTGCCCACAGGTGAAGGAGGCCTGGGGAAGATGGAGGAGGCGGCCCATCTCTAGGCACCTTCCACGCAACACTGGCCCCCACACGCCAACCGTGCAACAGCCCCGTCCTGGCAGCTGATCCCTTAGCTGTCCGGGAATTCCAAGCACATCTTTGGAAGAGCTAGTTGGGTCCTTTCTGGGGGCATGGAAAGGAGGACCAAGGTCTTATCTGACTGAGGTGAGGAGCAGACACCACGGGGAGTAGGGAAAGAGAAAACTGCAGCCCAGAAGGCGCTTCCTTTACAGAATCCCGAGGCCAACTCAGGCAAATGTCAAGAGCAGGAAAAGCCACCAACTACAATTCAATTAAATGCATAGGACCGACTTTCAAGAAGGAATAATCTGGGTATTGACAAGCTTGAATTCAAGTTAATGCAAGAGAGAGAGGTCTTGAAGGACATTCATTAAACTGTTTCTGGTTATCCCTGGATGGCGGCATTTGGGGTGATGTTCACATTTATTTTACAAAAGCAATTAAGCTACTTTGAATAAAGGAGGAAAAGGAAACATGAAAGAAGTACCCAAGTTCTGAGTCAGAGATCTGACTTCAAATCCCAATTCCACCACCACCAGCTGTGACCATGAGTGGTCCCAGCATTAATGAGGGCCTCAGTTTCTGCATCTGCGGAACGGGAATAACAGTATCTACCTCCTAGGATTATCAAAGCTTAAAGTGGATAATTTAGGATATGCCAAACATCTGGAATCGGGCTCAAAAAGTGGTAAAGAATTTTGAAGATATTTTTCTTTAACACTCCAAAACAACTTTCAGGGAAAGTCATTTTTCATGGAAGGTGCTGACTTTATTGGAGACTGACCATCTCCTCATCACAGTCTACTCCAGAAAAATCAGAGGGAGGTGGGGAATGTTGTACCCAACTTTCTAATGTCTCTAAGACGTGGGTGGCAAGGGTAGGCTGTTAGCACTCCAGAATAACGTTGCTATGCACCCATTCAGGGCTTAGCCTCACAGCCAAACTGAGATCCAGACCCCAGAGAAGCCGCGTGAATCAACAGCAACTCTGCAGCCCCCCACCCATGCAACCCCACCCCAGCCCTGGCGTCCCACTCACTGAGGCTCTGGCCAGGTGGCGGTGACTCAAACCTTCTCCATTTTAACTTGGCATCTCAGAGCTTTTGGACAGAATCCACAAATACATGAGACAAAAATAGGCCAGCATACCCTCCCTTGCCAGGCCCTCATTGTTGAGGGATGAGATGAGGGCTGGGCAAGTGGTTACACAGCCGAAACCAGGACCCTAGAACCCAGCTCTGCCAGCATGGGCGCCCCACAGCTCTGCCCACAGTGTCTGCTCTTTATTCTTGGTTTCTCCTCTGCTGCTCTTCCACTTCCCATTCTTTGTGATCCATCTTTTTCCAAAAGTTGACAGGTTGGCTGGAGACAATTCCCCCTGCCAGCTTTTCTGTCTTTTCCACCTTTAGTTTAAGTTGTCCATGAGGGCTGGTGATCCATTTTCGGTCCTCCATACCTTCCTGGGCAATCCCTCTGGGCCCTCACACCTCCACGCCCTCCACCCTCCCAGCTCCTTCCTCCCGGGGCCTCGAGCTTTTCCCTTTTTTCATCCTCTGTGCACTGTTTCACCCCGACATGTATGTTATTGTTTGATTGTGGCATCAGCCATTCTTGGAGACTTTTCCCAGGGCTTGCAATTTTGTAGCAGAGAGAGATTTTCTATCTAAAGCAAAATGCTGGTCTTGTTTAAATAAATAATAAGATAAAAGAATCAGGCACTGTAGGGGTATTTGGCCCACAGCCATCCTGTCTCAGCAGGGTCCTTTTCATTGAGGGAAGCATTTTTCATATCCATAATTTGCCCCTTTCTCTGACCCAGGGTGCACGCTGCCGTGGCCCTTGGTGACAATGTCCCCTGTGGCCTTCCTCCAAAGCTTGCTCCAGCAAGCTCTGACATGGTGTCCTCCCTCCCCTTCTGGGCTGCGGCTTCTCCAACCTCCCCCAGCTCCTGCAGACAGAGGAGAAACAGCAAGTCACAAGATAAGACAAAGACCCTCTAGGCCAGGCCACTCCTCGCTGCCACTCTGGGACAGCAAGGCAAAACGCAGACGGCCCCAGCTCTGGACACCTCTCCTCCTCTGGACCCTAACCCTAACCCTAAGCCACTGGAACACTCACGGGAGAAAGCTGGACCTGCTTTGAGGCTCACCTCCCTGCATGCACATCCATCCGGCTTCTCTCAAGAAGGAACCTGGTGTCTGAGAGCCGTTGAGTCTTCATGCCAGCTCTGGTATTTCTCTCATGTGGCCACATAACCTTGAATGTCTGACCTTCCATTTCTTCATCTGTACAGTGGTGAAGATGATCCCCACTTTGCTAGGTTGTTGTGAGCATTACCTAAAAGAAAATAGGTGCTATGGCGGCATGTTTGTTGAGCCAGGAGGACTTGGAACAAAATTAGCTTCTGCACCGGCTGTGCTGGAGCCAGGCAGGCCGCTCCGGTGTGGCCCTGTTTTTCCTGGTTTGTGTCCCAGGAACCTGCCAACCCTCATTGTCCCGGATTTTCCCTTTGACTCCAAAAGCCGTGTCTTTCTTATCAAGCCTCTTTATTTTTGTTATTATCCCGTCAACATACTCCCCTCTGATTCGCCCCCACTAATGACTCGCGCCCTTTCCAAACTCCCAGCACACCGTGCTTATAATCTCTTTCAGCTGTCCTTAAAAAGGATCTATTTGTCACCTCCGCCCCGCTCAGGGGCGCCCGGACCCTGGGGCCCGGCCTTCGCGGGCTCCCGGGTTCCTCCCATCGCTTCCCTCACAGGCCTGGCCGCAGGGCCGGCCCCGCGGGTTTCGCACGGGAGGGAAGGTTTGGATGGCTAACGCCCAGGGTTGGTCTTCCCTGTGTCTTTTATGGGAACACGTTCCTGCCTGCGCCCCACGGGACAGAGCCGTTTTCCCGCCCCGCCACGCCGCGCCCGCAGGCCCCGCTGCCCGCAGCCTCTTCCCGACGCCCCAGGCCGTGCGCCCCCTCAACCGGCCCACCGCGTGCTGTGCGGGGCTTCCGCTCCTGCGCACGAATGCTTCTGCGAGCTTTCTCGGAAGCAGCTGGGGGGCGGGGAATCTGCTGCGGAACGGCGCTTTATAAATCAAAAAATAATAATAACAGAGCTTACGGTGAGCACCGGAGGCTGGAAACGGGGTGGCATCCGCTCGGGGCGGGGCGGCGTCGCCAGCGAATGACAACACTGCCCCCTGGTGGCCGATGCGGCCAGGCCCGAGAGAGCGCAGGCCGGGTGCGAGCCAGGCTTCTTCACCACGCGGCTTCCCCACTCATCCCGTAGAAACCGTAACTGAGCAAATGACAATAATTCCCCAGGAAGCGTTAAGGCCAGGAAGCAGCACAGGAGAAAAATCCGAATCCCATTTTTTTAGAGTAGGGATTTATTTGTTGTCCCCAGATAGCAAGCTGAATTTCTGAATAGTTCAGAGCTCACAGAAGAAGTCAAGACCTTTCAGGGCATTTTATAATGTTGCTTTTTATAAACAAAATATTGAAACCATTACTATCACTGTTACTGGGGGATTACTGTTGAGCAGAAATGCTTGTGAAACTCCCAAAAGAAAGGGTCGTTTGTGCTTCTTTGGCATTAAGTAAAAATGTCCTGTTTGGTGTGTACACGTTTTCATATTTAATTATTCACACTGTGCACTTTATATATAAACTCAGCACTTAGGTTCTCTGTGAGCCAGAAACCTGGCTTCTGTGCTCCTCCATAGACCCAGTGAGAGCGTAGAAGCCAAGCCTGGTGGAGCCTGTGTCTACCAGAGTATTGCAGTAAAGCTTCTACCACTCCCTGTAAATATCTCCCATCGAGGCTGAGGAAAAGTTGTAGCATACTTGGAAATTGGGGTGGAGTATTGTCATCCAAAAAGGCGTATTTCTTTTGGTGTTTTCCATACCCGGCTGTGTCATTGTGAAGCCTCGGCTCTCCCAATCTCCCCATGAACTGGAGGAATCCTAGTGTTTCCTGTCCTGCCACATTATGTGTGGGAAAGATTTTTTTTTTTTTTTTTTTTTGAGACAGAGTTTCACTCTTGTTACCCAGGCTGGAGTGCAATGGCACGACCTTGGCTCACTGCAACCTCTGCTTCCTGGGTTCAAGCGATTCTCCTGCCTCAGCCTCTGGAGTACGGAGCTGGGATTACAGGCACCTGCCACCATGCCCGGCTATTTTTTGTATTTTTTTAGTAGAGACCGGGTTTCACCATGTTGGCCAGGCTGGTCTCAAACTCCTGACCTCAGGTGATCCACCCACCTCGGCCTCCCAAAGTGCAGAAAGAGTCTTAAGATGGATTTTTAGTAAGTACTCCAAGCGGCTTTATGAAAGCTACCGTCAGTAAAGTAGAAGACTGTATATGCACATATTTAGATATGGAGCTCCCAGGGAGGCAGTGCTCTGACAGGTCAAATCTGCCCCCAAAATAAGTTGATAGAACTTCAAGGAAGCATGAAAGCGGCCTTGCTGTGCATTTCACTTTATGGAGCGTAAGTGCCTAATAAATGAATGTGTGGGTCTGAAGAAAGTGATATTTTCTAATGAAGTTATAAGTGTCGCAGTCCGGAAAAGTAGAACCCAAACAAACACAAAAAGGAGCGTGCAAGGCCCAGGCCGCGCTGCACAGACTCTCCCCACCTGGTGAATGCTGACCTGGGGCCAGGCCACAGGCAGGGAGAGAAAGGTCGGCGGCATGAACACCAGGTGACCCCGTGAAGTGTGTGCTTCTGAGAGCAGGGGTCCCCCAAGTGAAGTGGGCGATGGCCTCCACCACCTTGAGAGCTCGTCTTCCACTGTTTTTAACACTGCCTTCTGTTTTGTTTTAGTTCTGCTAAGATACACCTAACATAAAATGGACCCTCTTAACCATTTTTAAGTGTGCAGTTCAATGGCATTAAGTACATTCACATTACTATGCAAGCATCACCGTCATCCATCTCCGGGACTTTCTCCTCTTCCCAGATGGAAACTCTGGCCCCACTACACACCAACTCCCATCTTCTCTCCCCCGTTCCAGTTGCTGTCTTTGTGAATTTGACCACTGGGAACCTCACACAACGTTTATCCTTTTTATCACAGGGTTACTACACTTAGCAGGATGTCCCCCAGGCTCATGCACGTTGTAGCGTGTCAGGGTTTCCCTCCCTGTTAAGGTGAGTCGCGTCCCATCATACGCACCCATCACGTCTTGCTTATCCGTTCATCTGTCCATGGATCCATGGACGCTTGGGTTGTTTCCACCTTCTGCCTAATGTGAATAACACTTCTGTGAACACGGGTGTACGGGTAGCTCCTTGAGACCCTGCTTCCGATTCCTTTGGATATATACCCGGAAGAGGATTGCTGGATCACGTGGTGATTCCGTTTAATTTTTGGAGGAGCCACTGTACAGATTTCCGCGCGGCCGCACAGCTTTTCCGTCCCACCCGCGGTTCTAAAGGGCCCACTTTCTCCACGTCCTCCCCAGCGTTGTTGTCTCTGGGTTTTTGACAGAGGCCATCCTGATGAGTACGAGGTGGTAGAGCTGCCTGCTTTTTGATTAATGTGACGATCACACCCTCTGCCTGGGAGTTTTACAGACTGGTGATGACTTTTTGTGGCATCTCAGGAATGAACATAACTTCGTGGACGTCCTTAGTCAGAATCTACTCAGTGTATCTACTCAGTATAGGCTCACATGGGCCCTCACCTCCCCAGGGAGTCACAACCTCTACTACACTTCTTCCTTCTGCTCTGCCCCCCACAAACGGCCCTGCCAGCCCTCACCACCTAGAGGGAGATTGGGAGCCGGTAGAGGAAAGACACCCTGAATCCCCGAGGTCAAGCAAAGCCCTGGGGAGGCGCCGTGGGATCCCTGCCTCGGGCCTGCCTAGACAGTATGTGAATGAGTATCCCAGAGATTCTCCCCGCTGTGACCTCGAGGGCCAGCCTGCCTGTGTGGCCGTGAGCTGCTTTCTTCCCAGAGGAACTTGCTTGTGGCAGCAGGACTCCACAGCCTCAGGGGCAGCTTGGGTATGTGTGTGTTCCTGTGCCATGGTTATATGTCCGTTTGGGTGTGTGTGTTTCTGTGTGTGTGTGTGTGTGTGCACGCGTGCGGGGGTGGGGGGGTGTTTGGCAGGACCAATGTGTCTTGTATACTCAAGGGCGGATTCTTTCAAGCCAGCCTTCTTTCTGATGCTCTGCTCCCTGCGTTTCCACTCGTGCTGTGTGGCCGGTTAACATTTGTTTATCGTGCGCTTCCCATTAAAATGTCTTTAGGCCAGCCGGGTGCGGTGGCTCACGCCTGTAATCCCAGCACTTTGGGAGGTTGAGGTGGGCGGATCATGAGGTCAGGAGATCGAGACCATCCTGGCCAACATGGTGAAACCCCGTCTCTATTAAAAATACAAAAATTAGCTGGGCATGGTGGTGCATGCTTGTAATCCCAGCTACTCGGGAGGCTGAGGCAAGAGAATCACTTGAACTCAGGAGACAGAGGTTGCCGTGAGCCAAGATTGCGCCACTGCACCCCAGCCTGGTGACAGAGTGAGTCTCCATCTAAAAAAAAAAAAAAAATTTCTTTAGGCCGTGGCAAAGTGGGGCGCTGCGTCCGTTGGGTGAAGGTCCAAATCACCTCCCCATCCCAAGGGGTCACTTGTCTACAGGGAATATGACACACACAAGAACCAAAACCCCAGAAGAGCTGCCTGTCCAGCTTCAAGAAAGGTTCAGACAGATGTCCAAGGTGGTGGATGGAACTCCGTTTCCCCTTTTCCTCTCCTTGCAAAATCTAGCCACACCATGGCCCAACAATGGAGAAGAAGCTGAGAACTTGGCAAGGATCTCTTTTCCTCCAGCTGTGGCCTTTCTGGCTAGGCCGCCGGTTGGGCACTCATTCCCAGCTCCACACGGCAGTGGCCTTGCTGCATTCTGCCTTGCTCTTTTTCTGTCTACACTGCCCTCACCCTTTTTCTGTCTTCCATGTTCCTGCTGGGCCTCAATTTTTCCTGATCTGGCTCAGGGTCTTCAACCAGCCACATTTCCCAGTTCATCCGGGATCTTTTTTTCCTTCTCCAAACCTCTCTCTGCATGGTTGGGCAGGTGGGAGGATCCTGGAGCTCTGGGTTTCCATATCTGTCGCCCACACAGACATTCCCTTGGTCTCCAGGGTTCAAGCAGACGGCAGCATGACCCTATTAGGATGAGCGGTAGCCAAGCGTAGCTGGCCTTTGCCTTCTAAGAAAGGTGGAGTTTCCTGGCATGTACAGTGCCTTCGCCACTCTTGAGGGATATCCAGCCCCTCTGCTCCCGGGTGGGACTGCCTCCCAGCACTAAGTCTTCTGACTGCCACGGATTTCACTGAGCCAAGTGGACTGAGGGTTGGCCTGCTGCAGCTGAGGGTGTGTGTGCTGTCACCAGCATAGGGGTGGGAGTGGCTGGCATGTCACAGGAACGTCTTAGGTCTTCTGGCAGGCATCCCTGAAGGTGGCTTGGACCCCAGTGTGGCCCTCTTGGGGTCCCCAGGTGTGCTTGGCCTTTCCTTCACTTTATTGGTGAGGGGGTCGTCAGTCTTGGAATGGCTCTATACCTCCTTGGAGACACACACTCACTCCACCTGCTAGCGAGCCTGGTCACAGCGCCCGCCTCCGCTGCCTGAGGGTGAGTTCCTGAGGCTCGGCACAGCAGGAGCCCTCTGTGGCAGTGCCTCAGTGTCGTGCTGCTGTGGCCTGTTTTTTCCAGGGTGTCGCCGGGATGGTCCTGGGATCTTAGGAGTCGCAGAGGGCCGACCAGGATGAACAAACGTCAATCAGAGCCCCAGTGATGCACTGCGGGATCCATGTCTCAGTCCTGCCTAGGTGATGTGTGGATGAGTCTCCCCTGAGATCGTCCCACTGTGACTTCGAGGGCTGGCCTGCCTGTATGGCCATGGGCTGCTCTCTTCCCAGAGGGGCTTCCTGGCAGCCGCAGAACCCCGCAGCCTCAGGGGCAGCCTGGGTGTGTGTGTGTTTTTATACCACGGTTGTATGTCCGTCTTTGTGTGTGTGTGTATGAGTCTGTGTGCATGTGTGTGTGTTTCTGTGTTTGTGTGGGGGGGGTTGTGTGTTTGTCATGTCAGGCAGGACCAATGTCGCTTGTATACACGAGGGCAGATTCTTGAAGGTCACGCTTCTTCCCGGTGCACAGCTTACTGCGTTTCTGCTTCAGCTGTGTGGCCGGTTGGCATTTGTTGATCTTGCATGTCCTGTTTGGGTTTGTTCAGGCCTCGGCAAAGTGGGGAGCTGCCTCGGTCCAGCAGGGGTCCAAATCACCTCCTCATTTAGAGGGACCACGTCTCTAGAGAGATGACATGCCAAAAACGGAAACCTCACAGGAGCTTTTTGTCCACCTGCAAGCGAGGTACAGACACGTTTGAGACGGTGGATGGACTTTTTTTTTTTCTCTTTTCTCTCTTTCCAAAATCTGGACACACCATGGCCCAGTGATGGAGAAGAAGTCGAGGACCTGTCAAGGATCTTCTTTCTTAGGAGTGGCGGAGGGCTGACCAGTCTCAATAAAGCACAGGGGGAGCCCCTGTGACCCAGCGTCTGGGTGGCAGCCTGTGGACAATCTGCAGCTCATCTGGATCATGCAGCTCAGCTGAACTCACAGCCCGAGGTCCAGCACTGCCCAGGGGCTGGCAGCCGTCTTGCTTGGGTGGGGCTCTGCAGGATGGGCAGCCACACCACGGTCTCCCTGGGAGCCTGGGAAAAGGGAGGGTTCACAGATTACAAGGGGACAAGACCCTGTTGGACAAAAATGACCAAGTGGGAAGCTGCCTGGCTCTGACCAGGTCTGGGAACACATTGGGATTGGAAGTCATCTAAATATAGCCTGTTTATAGACTGCGATCTGACTTTCTCAGGCACTGTTTGTATGAGAGCTGGTAACTATAGCACAATTTTTCTAAACTGGTCATTTTCAACACTGACTTTTTATTTGCATTTGAAATGATTTTATTATTGGCACCAGAGAACTAGAACCTCAGACTATTGCTGTGGCTGAAAGCTACGCACAGCTTTCCATGAAATCTTAATTTATCAGCCTGTTTGGGTGTTTGAACAGTTAAAGCAAGCAAGATAAAAGAATCTGAAGGGATTGCTTCTTTTCACATCTCGTCATTCATCCGGCGTTGTTTTTAACTGCTCAGTTCAGTTCACTGAAAGTCTGTATTAATGCTTCACCCATCCACAGAGGTGTAAATATGAATGACAGTGGGAGGAAGATAATCCCATAGTCTTGGGACAGTGGGGCATCCAAATACCTGCATGACAAAGGAGTAAAGAGACTTAGTAGGAAAACCAAGTTACCCTTTTCCCCCTCACTGCAGGCATTCCCCAGGTTTCAGGAATCAACGCCTGCATTTGCTTTCATCCTTTCTCTTAGCCAGTGGTCCCCTCAACCACGGCTATCTCTGAGAATCCCCTGGGCAGATTTTCAAAGTTCCATGCCCAGCCATGCCCAAGGTGCACCCCAGACTGGTCATCAGGTCCCGACCCTTGGGGTGGGTGTGCAAAAGCTCCCTAGTGGATTCTCAAGTTGTACCGGGTGGAGACAGCCGCCCAGCAGGCCATAGTACACGGAGCTCCAGGGTGAATGTAACCATGCAGACAGGGAACAAAAGCAACGAACATTTTAAAAGAAAATAATGGAGCAAAGATTCTTTGACTTTGGGCAGTGACTAGTGGATTTCTGAGAGAGTCGTGATATTTTAGGCAGTTCTAAAGTAAAAGCACAGAATATAACCACAAAGACCTGAAAGCCAAAACCGAGAGGAGAGTCTTCTGAAGCCCTTTCCGGCCATCTGGTTTCCTCCTCAACACTCAGTGCCCATGAACTTTCCTCCTCCATCCTCGTTAAGTACTGCTCTCCATGTATGAATGTAGTTAATTCACCCCAAAGAGTAAATCACCACTGAGAACCAAAGTGATATGTTTTCTGGAGTGTTCACACTTGACCCCTTCTCTCCACACTCATCAATACACATGCACACACCACACACACGCACAAACACACAGATGTAGGCCCACGTCCCCACACATGCTTGCACTCATACACACAAGGGTGCACGCACGCATCCATGTGTACACCATGCACACATGCATGCACACACACAGACAGGCACACACACACACACACGCACGCGCAAACATAACTAGGACAGCAGGCTGCTCTCCTAATCACCGTGGTATAAATCGCCTTTTTTCTTCAAGTCTCAGAAGGTTAGTTTCCTTTTTGCCTTTTTAAAACCATCTGCTCTTCCCCCTAAATTAGCTATATCCCAGGGCTCATCTCCTATAACTTCTCCTAAAAACAAGTCTATAAGACTTTTTTATTTCAGAGAACTTAAAAAAACAAAACAAAACAGGGAAATAGACAAGGTGGTAGGAATGACAAGTGTGGGAGAGGACAGAGAGTCAAAAAAGATGGAAATTTCTTTTCCCGTGGTTCCCACACTCCTAATTGCCTTTTCTAGGAGATTAGAAATATTCACCTACCTCTGGCTCCAGTGTGTTTCCTAGTGGCTGGCTGGGAAGCCCAGCAGCTTCAGGTCTTTCATTTCATTCCTGCAGGTGGAACTCACTCCTCACCCCACCCCATTCTCTTCCATTCACTCGTTCCTACGTCCTGCAGGATGTGTGTGTCACAAAGATTCCCTTTTTAGCATCTCTGCTTGCAATGTTAGGCATTTACTCCCACTGGGCTTACAGTTTCTAGTTAAAGGATCAACTCTACCAGGGCAGAAAGCATTTTGGCCATCAACCAAGAGGGGAAGGAGGATTGAGTGACCTGGACCTTTTCCATGTGCTCCCAGGATAAGGGAGGACAAGTGGAAAGCTTCCTTCCTATAAATGCTACATGGGCCAAGATAGTGGAGGGGAATACTTCACAGCAAGGTGACTCTCAACACTTACTAATTAAGCACGCGGCAGTGCCATTTATTAAGTCTGGTAGGAATGGTTAGAGGCTCCACAGCTTAAAAGAAAAAAAGTAGTAATATTGAATAGTTCTATTTATGTCAAACTATGACAACATATTAATGTCAAAATGTGCAGCCAGTCTGTCACCATTTGAGGTTACTAATATGTCTGCAAGGCCCTTTAAGAACAGTTGTTCCCAGCAGTGGAGAACATGTGGCCCAGTCTAGGAAGCTTCAGCCCCAGTTCTGCCAAAAGGAATGCAAGGCAATTGTGCAGCCACTCTGTGCCTCAGATCTTAACTGCAAATTGAGGGGAATAACATCGGCCTTAGGGTTGGTGCATCCCTGAAGAATATTTCAGGGCTGGGCATGGTGGCTCATGCCTGTAATCTCAGCACTTTGGGAGGCTGAGGCCAGCGGATGGCTTGAGCCCAGGAGTTCAAGACCAGCCTGGGCAACATGAAATGACCTCGTCTCTACAAAAAATACACAAATTAGTCAGGTGTGGTGGTGCATGCCTCTAGACCCAGCTGCTAGGGAGGCTGAGGTGAGCGGATTGCTTGATCCCAAGTCAAGGCTGCAGGGAGCCAGGATCATGCCACAGCACTCCATCCTGGGTGACAGAGCAAGACCTTGTCTCAAAAAAATAAAAGAATATTTCAGGATATTGCTTAACAACAATGTTAGCTGAACAGTAAGTGCATGAAAAGGTACTCAACATTAAACCACATTGAGATAGCACTATACTCCTACTAGAATGGTTAAAGTTTAAAAATTGAGTGTATCATGTGTTAATGAGGAGGAGGGGCAACAGGAACTCTTCTATACTCATGGCAAATTGGCACAACCACTTTGGAAAACTGTGTGGCCATATATACTTAACCATGACCCAGAAATTCACATCTAGGTATTTACCCAAGAGAAACGACTGCTAAGTTTATGCAAAGACTCAAATGCGAACGTTCATGGCAGCATTATTCAAATAAGCAAGAACTGGAAAGAACCCAGGGGCCCATCAGCTGTCAAATAAATAAAGTCTGGGATATCTATACAATGAAACTACTGGGCAATAGAAAGGAACACAGCATTAACACAAGCCACAGATGAATGGAGCTCAAAACCATTCTGCTCAGTGAAGGAGTCAAACACACAGCATTACATATCACTTGATTCCATTTATATGAAAGTCTAGAAAAGGCAAAGCTATAGTGGCATAAAGGTCCTTAACAGTTGCCAGAGGCTGGGGCCAGGAGAGGGGATCGGCTACAAAGGGACTCAAGGAAATTTCTAGGGTGATGAAAATGTTCCAGATCTTGATTGTGGTGATGGCTGCTTTATAAAATAACCAAAACTCACCATACCGGGCACTACAGTGTGTGTTAACTGTACCGTGTGTGTATTTCAAATGCCTGAATTTTATTATATGTAAATAATGTCTCAATAAAGCCAGAAAAACATTTAAATGAATTTTCCCTCACGCAACATCCATTTTAATACTATCATTATGGTATTATCTTTGGGCAGACCATATTTGCTGACTTCCACTCATGGCTGGTGTTACCTACTTCTGGGGCACTTGGTTGAGTTTAAGGATCACGTTGGCATGGCTCTACCACTTCTGTGCTTTCTAAGGGGGTGGCTGTGTCTTCCACTGGCCAGGGGAGCAACAGTAGTGTGACAGCCTTCTGTTTCCAGCAGAAGAACCAGCAGCTGCAGGACTGAAGCTGCCCTTTGGGTCAGTGCTCAAGGAAGAGAGGCTGGTGGTAGAGAGGTGTTAGACACCCCTTACTGTTCTCAGAGAGCTCTGGCCACTGACTTGGATGGCTGGAGCCTCACAGACAGACATGGTGGAAGCTGAGTGAAAGGGGAGGTCCTGAGTCAGAGATTCCCGAAGCAGATCTCAAATCCAATGGGACACATGCAGGGAGGAAAACCACTCAGAGGAAGCAACATTCATCCTCCCATTGCATTAAAAATAAATATAAGACCACCATTCATTCAAATAACTGGGCCCATTGTGTATTCAAATAACCACTGACTGACCTTCTCTTCCACTTCGTCGAGTGGTGGAGAATTAGCAGAAGCGACCTGGCCAACTGGTCATTTTGTTCACATGTACATAGGCCCAACCTCAAGGACATTGGGGTGGTATCTGTTTTGAGTTATTTTGAAAGCAAAGCCTGAAACACACGTGTGAATGCAGGTAGCTTCCATGGAAAGTAATCGCAGGAAGCAGTGGGAAACAGAAGACCAAAAGGGAAGAAAGTCAACATGGACTATGTTATCGGGCTGGCTACTGCAGTGGGCAACGCGGCTCAGCTCTGCTGGGGGCTTCTGAGGAACTGGAAAGAATATGCCTCATAGTTCTCTCTCCCAAGGGCAGAAAGCTAGGCAGTTCCCACTGACTTCCAGCTCCCCTTCATTGAGGGTCCCCATTCCAGGGCTGTGTGTGCCTGGACAAAGCTACTATCTGAGGCTTAGGAGAAAGTCCTGGGGCTGAAGAGAGACCCCTGACGCACACATGTGGGGGGCACGGAAATCAGGTTGGTGAAGTGGTGTGGCACCAGCTGCAGCACCAAGGTCCAAAGGAGGGTGGCTGGGGGTGACAACCTTTCTGATAAAATAGATGCAAACCCAACATCTCTGGAGAGGAAGGGGTGGAATGGACAGTTCACTCTGGGAGATGCTTTGGGTGCCCCTCAGCACTGCTCGGAGGAAGGGGGGTGAGCTTTCAGCCGTGCCTAGGTTGCCATTGGCCCTCTGATTCTCTTGGACCTTGGTGGTGTGGGTCTCCTCAACCCTGGAAGAAACAGAGATATGAGATTGTTGCCATGTGCCTGTCATCCTGAGACTCGGACCACGCCATTGCACAAACAAACATGTGGAGGTTTAATGGTTTAACTTTAATCATATCCAGTTCCCGCCAGGCAAGCTGGGGGCACACTTCCTGCCCTTCTGCCTTGCACCTGCAATGAAGGCCCTGGATCTAAGTGAAAGACAAGGTGTATTTGAGACCATCTGATACTTCAGCCTTATTCCTGGGGTGGGTGTGCACGGTATGCATGTGTGTAATAAGAGCTCCTGGGGTGACCAAACACTTGCCAAATGGCCTGGGGACACTCTGCTTTTTGAATTTTTCTCTGGAGACAGGCAAGAATCAGCAGGTTTCTGCCATTTTTGAAATATCAGCTGACAGTGCCCTGCCTGCTCTATAAAGGTCATTCCAGCTGGAGGTTTGAGTAAATGTCTCTAACTCTCTGAAAAGCTCACATCCTGGAACAAAACTCTTGCCTTCCCAAAGGAGGAGAACAAAACCCCCCACCCAGCTCACAGAGGGCAAATCAGAGGCAAGAGGAGGGATCTCAGATAAGCTCTTAATAACAAAAACCTTTTATTAACAATGGTGTTTCCCCGTCTCACAAATTTCCAGGACCTGGCTGAGCACGTTGGGTAACTGTGAGGCCAGCCTATCCCCAGAGTGTATTTGACACTCAATAAAAAACCTGCACTAATTTAAACAGCTCCAGAATAGCTGACAATATGGACAACATTTTGGACTGGAAGGAAAAGTAAAAAAGGAATGAAACACTTTCATTTTGAATGAACAGATTGATTTTCAAAAATAAATGATAGATAAAGTCAAGCTCACAGACACGTCTACAATGAGTAATTATCTGGTAGACATTGACCTAGTCTGGGAAAAAGCTGGGATATTATGTTAGCTCAAATGTGCTTCCTTGCCTTCCACTTGGAATGGTGGCCTTTCATGACAGGTGCAAGGCAGTGGCAGATTGTGAGTGTGTGTGTGTGTGTTTAAACAATTTTCCATCTCTAAGCCAATTTTACTGGATTCCAGTATTTTACCTATGAACTCATGATTATTTAGCTTAACCTTTATTTACATTTGCTCTGAGAGTGAAACACTGTGTGTGTGCATGTGTGTGTGTGTGTCTGTATAGTGGGTGGGTGTATGTGTGTGTGTAGTGGATGGGTGGGCATAGGTGTGAGTGGATGTCCGTGTGTAGTGGGAGGGTGGGCGTAGGTGTGTGTGGGTGTGTGTGTAGTGGGTGGGTGGGTGTACATGTGCACATGTGTGTGTAGTGGGTGGGTGAGTGTAGGTGCACATGGGGGTGTGTGTGTAGTGGATGGATAGGCTTAGATGCGAGTGTGTGTAGTGTGTGGGTGTGTATAGGTGTGCGTGGGTGTAGGTGTGTAGTGGATGGGTGAGTGTAGGTGTGAGTGTGTGTGTGTAGTGGATGGGTAGGCTTAGATGTGAGTGTGTAGTGTGTGGGTGTGTATAGGTGCGCATGGGTGTAGGTGTGTGTGAGTTGATAGAGAATAGAAAATAATAGCAGGGAGCATAGACATAAGGAGATTGTCTGATGCCATAAGGGCCACTTTGGTGCTGGCTGCTTTTGTGACCACAGCTACCATTGCTGCAGTGACATGGGTCAGAGGAGCAACTTTCCAGTAACCTCTAAGCAGAGGCATTTTTCAGAATAGAGAGATTTTCAAAATTTCTCAAATGATCTCTTTCACACGGTCTTTCCTGTGCCCCATGGTTTCGATGGCATTCTCACCAGGTCAGCGCCCACAGGCTGCAGGTATGCCTGTGAACAGACATTGGAGGAGATAAATGGAATGGCTTTTGGGTTAGAAAGTTCTTAGGGTAAATCTCAACTTGGTTGCTTTCTCACTGAATAAACTTAGCTGTAACACTTAGCTGTAAAAGACTGTTTCCTTATCTAGAAAGTTGGTATTACAGCAGGACATACCATTTTGCAAAGTTTGTTATAAAGTTTAAATTAAATAGTGAGGGTGAACCTCTCAGCACAGTGTCAGACACAAAGTGTCTGTTCAATTAATGATGATAACTAGGAACCCATGGTATACCAGATGATTTTTTACAAACAAGCACCAGTGCTTGAAACTGTCCTTGATTTGTTTGTCTTGGGGGCCAGCCTGCCTCTTTGGGCAGCACATTAGGACTTTATTTTAATATGGTACATGACAGCATGAAACTCAGCAACAGTACTCTGCCATGGATTGTTTCCAAAGGAGCATGGCCATGAAGGAGTTAATGCAGTTTTGCTTCCAAGGAGATGCCCTGGAGTGGATCCCATAGGCACTGCTACTGGGAGAGTGCTGGTATTTTGTTTTATATTGTAAGCTGGGTCGCTCCCCAACTGTAGCACAGACTACTTTGGGGTTAATGCTATAACAGGATTTGAGGAAATTATTAATGTTAAATGACTATATGAGAAAAGAAAAAATAGTTCAAATCAGTGATCTAAGCTTCCTCCTTAAGAAACTAGAAAAAATACAGCAAACTGAACCTAAAGAAAGAAAACAATAAAGAACATAATTCAATGAAATAGAAAATTAATACATAAAACCAATGATGCAAAAGCTACTTCTTTGAGAAGATCAGTAAAATGATTAAACTTCAAGTCAAATTAATCAGGAAAGAAGAGGTAAGTCACAAATTAGAAGTGAGAGAGGTGGCATCATCATAGATTCTACAGATGTTAAAAGGATCATAGAAAATATTATGAACAACTTTATGTCAATAAACCTAGGTAAAAATCAGTTAAGTTCCTTAAAGGACAGTAACTACCAGATTCACTCAAAAATAAATGGATAACCAGAATAATTCTGTATCTATTAAAAAAATTAAATTAAATTTGTAGTTTAAAAACCTTCCCACAAAGAAAACTCTAGACAAGATGGCTTCACTAAATAATATCAATTCTACATACACTCTTCCAGAAAATTGAAAAGAGGAAATGCTGCCTAATTTTTTCTGTCAGGTCAGCACTGCCCTGAAGCCAAAAGACAACAAAACTATAGTATAATATCTTTCACAAACATAAATGTGAAAATTCTAAATGTAATTTTACCAAGTCGATTCTGAGAACACATAAAAGGAGATAAACCATGACCAAGTTGAGTTTATTCCCGGGATGCAAGATTGGTTTAATATTTAAAAATCAATAGATGTAATTCACCATATTAATAATCTAAAAAAGAAAAGCCATATGATCATCTAAATAGATTTTAAAAAGTACTTGACAAAATCCATTGCACAGCACTAATGAAAACTCTCAGAAAACCAGGAATAGAAGGAAGCTTCTGTAGCCTGATAAAGACCATCTACAAGAAACTTTCAGCTAACATTAGGTATAATATTGAAGGAGTGAAAGCTTTTCTGTAAGATCAGGAATGAGATGAGGTTATTTGCTCTCACTACTTCTATTCAACATTGTACTAGAGGCTCTGGCCACCATAATAAGAGAAGAAAATAAATAAAAGGCATTCAGATTGGAAAAAAGTAAAATTGTTCTTATTCATAAGTGACATGATTTCTATGCAGAAAATTTAATAAAATATACAAAAATGTGAGAATTATTGGGCTCAGCAACATTGCAAGATATAACATTGCAAGATCAACATACAAAATCAAGTATTTCTTAAATAGCAAAAAAAATCAGAAACTAAAGTTTTAAAGATACATTTACTGTAGCACTAACAAATATGAAATACTTAGTGATAAAATCTGACAGCAAGAATGAAAGATTAGCACACCGAAAACTGTAAAACACTGGTGAGAGAACTTAAAGAAGATCTAATTAAATGTATAAATACACTGTGTTCATTTGTCAGATGACTCAGTATTTTCAAGGTCTCAGTTCTCCCCAAGTTAATTTGTAGGCTTAATGCAATCCCAATTAAACTCTAAGCAGATGTTCTTTGTAAAAACTAACAGACTGCTTCAAAAATTTATATGGAAATGTTAAGAACCTGAAATAGCTAAAACAATTTGAAAAAGAACAACATTATAGGACAAACAATATATGATTTCAAGATTTCTTATAAAATTCCAGTAATCAAGACAGAGCAGAGCAGTCCTAGCATCTAGGCAGACAAGTAGATTTATGGAGCAGAATAGAGAGTCTAGACCACACATATGGTCTTTTCTAACTGATTTTAGAGAAAGGCATAAAGTTAGCACAAAGCAGAAAAGATTTTCTCTCTGGAAATACTGTTGAAACAATGGATAGCCATAGGTTAAAAAAATAATAATAAGTAAATGACTTCTATCCATATTTTTCACCATGTGCAAAATTTAACTCAAAATGTGTTATAAAGCTAAATATAAAGTTTAAAATAATGAAACAGCAAAAACCATAGGATAAAATCTTTAGGATTTGGGGTTAGGCAAAGACTTCTTAGTTGTGGCACTGAAAGCACAAGTCATAAAGGAACAAGTTGATAAATTTGACTTTAAAATTAACTTTTGCCAGCTGGTTGCAGTGGCTAACGCATGGAATCCTAGCACTTTGGGAGGCAGAGGTGGGTGGATCACTTGAGGTCAGGAGTTCGAGACCAGCCTGGACAGCATGGTTGAAACTTCATCTCTACTAAAAATACAAAAATTAGCCGGGTATGATGGCGGGCGCCTGTAATCCCAGCTACTCGGGAGGCTGAGGCATGAGAATCGCTTGAACCCAGGGGGCGGAGGTCGCAGTGAGCCGAGATCACACCACTGCACTCCAACCTGGGTGACAAAGCAAGATTCCATCTCTAAATAAATAAATAAATAATAAATAACAAAATTAAATTAAGTTTTCCTACTTAAAAGATACTATTAAGAAAATTAAAAGAAAGCCACAGATTGATATAAAATATTCACACATTGTATATCTTATGAAGGATCTATAGCCAAAATATCAAGAACTCTCAGAACTCAATAATAAGAGAGGAGACCACTCAATAAAAGAGGACAAAAAATCTTATCAGACACTTTATTAAAGAAGATAGGCAGGTGGAACTTAAGCAAATGGAAAGATACTCAAATTAAACAGTCATTAGGAAACGCAAAATAAAATAATGATTTACCACTACAAATCTATTAGAATGACTAAAATTTAGAAGGCTGACCATAAGAAGTGTTGGCAAAGATGTGGAGAAACTGGTGACAATGCCAAATGGCACAATTAGTGTGGAAAACAGTTTGTCAGTTTCTTAAGAAGTTAAATATTCCTTTATTGTATGATTCAGCCATTTTACTCGTAGGTATTTATCCAAGAAAAATGAGGGCGTGTGTCTATACAAATACTTGCCCATGAATGTTCACAGCAGCTTTATTTCTAATAGCCAAAATGTGGAAACAATCCAAATGTCCATCAACAGGTGAATGCATTAAAAAGGTGGTATTTCCATGCTATGTATTAGTACTCAGCAATACAAATAAACTATTGACATCACATGGATGAATCTCAAAATAATTATCTTACATGAAAAGAGCCAGACAGAAAATGAATACATATATATGATTCTATTTATATGAAATTCTAGAAAATACACACTAATTCATAGTGACAGAAAACACTTCAGGATTTGTATTGGAAAGTGGACATGGATGTGATTTAGAAGGGGGCAGTAAAGAAGCCTTACAAAGAGGCTTGAGGAAAGTTTGAAGAGTAGTGGCTATGTGCGTTATCTTGATGTGATCATTTTGTGGATATATACATGTTTCAAAACTTCTCAAATTGTACACTTTATGTACAGTTTACTGTATGTTAATCATATCTCAATAAAACTCTTAAAATCATGAGTATATTGGTTGTCTTCTTTATGAATTGCCTATATGCATATTTTCAAAGCACAATGTGTATAGATTTTTATAAATCTTTTTTTTTCTATTTTGTTTATTCTGCTTATTTTCAAAAGTAAAATTTTGGCCGGGGGCAGTGGCTCACGTCTGTAATCCCAGTACTTTGGGAGGCCGAGGCAGGTGGATCACAAGGTCAGGAGATCGAGACCAGCCTGGCCAATATGGTGAAACCCCAACTCTACTAAAAATACAAAAAAAATTAGCCAGGCGTGGTGGTGCATGCCTGTAATCCCAGCTACTTGGGAGGCTGAGGCAGGAGAATTGCTTGAACCCAGGAGGCGGAGGTTGCGGTGAGCAGAGATTGTGCCACTGTACTTCAGCCTGGGTGACAGCAAGACTCCATCTCAAAAAAAAAGTAAAATTTTATGTCTGTTGATTCTAATAATGAAAAATTAGGACTCGTATTTTGAATGTCTTGTTTTTTCTCATTTTGTTAGTAATTACCTTTTTCTGTAATTCACAGACATATCAGTTTGAAATGCATTGAAAATTAAAACAAAGAGCACAAACTATAGATTGAAAAACACTATTCTAGCACAATTGCTCTCTATTGATCAGAATTGTGTCTGGAAGAGAGTCTGAAAAAGGAAGAGGAGCAACCAACTCCTTTCACAATATCTGGGGTCACAGCATCGAAGTGGGTGTGGCCCAGAATGATGAAATAAGGACTTTGAATATCCATTGCTTTGTTAATTTAAAAAAATCCAATAACTTTGGCAAAAATTGTCAAAATCAGCTTTTTCAGAACTCTGGAAATTAATAAAAGGCTTACAACTTTGCAAGATATGTTTATTCAAGAAGAACAGCTAACTATCATAAGAATGGTCAGTTTTGTGGCATTTTAACTCACACTATTCCCATTCTCCTCTCCCCACTTCCATGGTTGTCTTGAAAACCAGCAGCCACTATAGAGGGGAAAATGATGGATTTGAAGTTTCTCAAAAAGTTCCATCATGAGAGTATTGTCACTATTAGACCTAACAGCTTCTGGGAAAATCCCCAATGGAGCACTTGTTATTTGGCCTGACTCAGAGCTCATTCAGTAGGAAAAGCCCTATCCCCAAGGCATTTGTCAAAAACAATCAATGGCAATTATTCAACATCTCAACTGCCTGAAGTGATGTTACCAGTTGGCACAAACAAGAGACTGGCCAAAAAAGAATTAAAAGAAAGACGTGAGAAATAAAATGTTCATAAGGGTTTTGAAAAACTCTTTCGTATTCCAGGGATCTAGAAAGTTATGCATCTTTGTAGGGCTGTGTACATGCCTACAAAATATCTGAGAAGGCCCCAACCTCTCACCTCTAGCTGACCTTGGGGCCCCATGAAAACAGAAAATGAAGATCTAAACTGTTATTGCATTGAATATGTGCCCCAACACACAGAGAAAAGACCCTTAACAAAGGGTGGAAGGCTTATTGTTTAAGAAATTTATTAAAATCACTGTTCAATCAGTAAGCTAATTGAGCAGAGACTTAAGTGGCCATATATGACAAGGAATGCAGACTTTTCAGAATTAGTCCAAGAAAGCACTAAACAGATATTATCATCAACAGCAATAACAACAAACCCTGAGGAGGGAGAAATCTGATTTTCAGAGTAACCACATTATATTATTTAAAATGTTATTCTTTCAACAAAAAACTATAAAACACTGAAAGAAAAAGGGAAGTATGACTCATATAAAGGAACAAAGTAACCAATAGAAATTATCCGTAAGGAAGTCAGACTTGGGGACTTACTAGAAAGCTATTATAAATTTATTCAAAGAGCTAAAGAAAACCATGTCTAAAGAATTAAAGGAAAATGTGAGAATTATTTCTTGCCAAACAGAACATATTAATAAAGAGATAGTGGCCAGGCGCAGTGGCTCACGCCTGTAATCCCAGCACTTTGGGAAGCTGAGGTGGGCGGATCATGAGGTCAGGAGATCGAGACCATCCTGGCTAACATGGTGAAACCCTGTCTCTACTAAAAATACAAAAAATTAGCTGGGCGTGGTGGCAGGTGCCTGTAGTCCCAGCTACTTGGAAGGCTGAGGCAGGAGAATGGCATGAACCCAGGAGGCAGAGCTTGCAGCGAGCCGAGATCAGAGCTTGCAGTGAGCCAAGATTGTGCCACTGCACTGCACCCTGCTCGACAGAGCGAGACTCCATCAAGAAAAAAAAAAGAGAGATAGAAATTATTTTTTAAAATTGGTCATTCTGAAACTGAGAAGTTACAATAGCTGAAGTGAAAATTTAATGAGATGGGCTCAACAGCAGATCTGAATTGGTGGCAGAACATATCAGCAAACTGGAAAATAGATCAACTGAGATTATCCAGTCTGAGGAACAGAAGGAAAAATGAATGAAGAAAAATGAACAGAGCCTCAGATATCTGTGGAGATTGTTCAAGCATGCCAACATATGCTTAAAGGGAGCCCGACCTGAGAGAGAGAGAGAGAAAGAGAGAGAGAGAGAGAAGAGAGAGAGAAGAAGAAATAATATTTAAAGAAATAATAGCCAAGAACTTCTAAAATTTGATAGAAAACATTAAGATACTCAAAAGACTTCATGTAGAATAAACTCAAAGAGATCCACACCTACGAACATCACAATCAAGCTGCCAAAAGACAAAGACAAAGAATCTGGAATGCAGCAAGAGAAGGCAAGCAACTCATCACATACAAGTGATCCTCAATAAGGTTAACAGCTGACTTATTTTCAGAAACCACAGAGTCTAGAAAGCAGTGAAATGGCATATTCAAAGTGCTGAAGGAAAAAGACTGTCAACCAAGAATTCTACATCTGGTGATCTGTATATCAGAAAGAGTAAAACATTCCAAGATGAACAAAAATTGAGAGTATATATTACTAGCCAAACTTCCCTACAAGAAATAATAAAAAGAATCCTTCAGGCTGAAATGAAAAGACACCAGACAGTAACTCAAATTTATATGAAGAAATAAAGAACACCAATAGAGGTACATAGGTAAATATACTGTCTCCTGATTTAAAAGACAGCTGTGTAAAGTGATAATTATAAAACTATGTTAATGGGCTTATAGTATATAAAAACATATTAATAGTTTGCTTGATAATAAGAACATAAAAGAGAGAGTTGACATAGAGCTATTTGGTGCAAAGCTTTATTTATTATTAAAATTAAGTTGATGTTAATCTAAAATAGATTGTTGTAAGTCAAGGTGTTAATTGTAATCACCAGAAAAACCTCTAAGAAAATAATTCAGAAAATATAGCTAAAACTGGACAGGCATGGTGGCTCACACCTGTAATCCCAGCACGTTGGGAGGTCGAGGTGGGTGGATCACCTGAGGTCAGAAGTTCGAGATCAGCCTGGCCAACATGGTGAAATCCCATCTCTACTAAAAATACAAAGATTAGCTGGATGTGGTGGTGCACACTTGTAACCCCAGCTACTCAGGAGGCTGAGGCAGGAGAATCGCTTGAACCTGGGAGGCGGATATTGCAATAAGCCAAGATCATGCCACTGCACTCCAGCCTGGGTGACAGAGTGAGACTCTGTCTCAGAAAAAAAAAGAAAAGAAAAATGTAGCTAAAACTTTGAGAAACCAAAATGGTGCACTAAAAAAAAAAAAAAAAAAAAAAAAAATCTGTTTAATAAAAAATGAAATAGTAATAGAGAAATAGAGGATGGAAATGATATGACATATGGAAAACAAATAGTCAAATAACAGATGTATATCCTGCTTTATCAGTACTGACATTAAATGCAAATGTGTTCAATACTCCAATTAGAAGGTGGATATTGGCAGAATGACATTTAAAAAATATGATTACCTATATGCTGTCTGGAAGTGACAAACTTTAGATTAAAAGTCAGTTTGCATGAAAAAATATACATACAAACAGTAACCCAAAGAAAACTGGAGTGGCTATGCCATTATTAGACAAAATAGACTTTAAGACAAAAACTTTTGCTAGAAAAACAAAGGACTTTTCTTAATCATAAAAGGGTCAATCCATCAGGAAGACAACAATTATAATTTATATATGCATAACAATAAAATTCCAAAATACATGAAGCAAAAACATACAGAATTGAAAGGAGAAACAATTCACAATAACAGTTGGCGAGTTCAACACACCATTTTCAATAATAAATAAAACAAATAGAAGATCATCATGAAAATAGAAGAATTAAACAATACTTCGAACCAACTACACTTAACAAGCATCTGTAGAACACCACATCCAATAGCAGCAGAATACACATTTGCCTCAAGCCTACAAGCAACACTCTCCAGGACAGTTCACATGTTAGGCCAGAAAACAAGCCTCGATAAATTTAAAAGGATTGAAATTATAGAAATTATATTCTCTGATCACAAAGCCATTAAACTAGAAATCAATAACAGTAGGAAATTAGGAAAACTCACAAACATGTGGAAATTAAGCAACGCACTCCTAAATAACCGAGGAGCCAAAAAAGAAATCACAAGGAAATTAGAAAATACTTTGAGATGACTGAAAATAAAAACAAAACATGTCAAAACTTACAGGATGCAGCTAAAGCAGTGGTTAAAGGGAAACTTATATCTGTAAACACCCGTATTGGAAATGAGCGTGGTTACCATTATGGAAGTAACCTGCAAGTTACATCTATTCAGTTGTACTACCATATCTGAAAACCATTTTGGAACTGTTCCAGAATAATTTTTAGGGTAGCCATTATAGTTTTTAAAACATCTTGAATGATGATAGTTCTTTACATTTGAATGTTGTATGTAATTTTTGAAAGCATAAGTAATTTGGAGATGCATTAGTGAATAAGGTGATTAGTGAGGCTCATGATCCCTTTGTTGGGCTAAACACTAAGAGTGGTCATTAAATAAATTATACGGATTTCCAAAGAGGCGTTTACAAAACAGAACACAGGGTGGTTCCTGTAGAGGAATTTCAAATATGCCTGAAGTAGAGAAAACATAATCGGATTAAGTACCTAGCCATCAAGGATGACTATTTTGAGTACAAGTCATTCAAATGTATAGGTTTTAGGCATATTTCAAAGTAAGTATCTTCAAAATCTCATTGTTTCCAGGTGGTTATCATTATATCAGCCTCTATTGCAATAAACAGAAATTGGAAATGATGAGTAGGCAAGAATTGGTCTAGGAGTTTGGCCCTTTAATTCAAGTTTATATTGATTAAATCAGTTTCTATTTGATCTTAATTGAATTTTTCTCCACAGTTTTAACAGTAGACCTTCTATTCATAAGTGTAGGTATGTATGTGTATGTGCATAAGTTCATACAAGAAATACAATAAACTTTTTAAAGACAGAGGATCCACGTACCATATATACCCTCTAAGCCTGATTTTTTTTTTTTTTTGCTTCCCTAGGTGTCTCTGTACTGTTACTACACAATAGGTAGCAATCACTAATAAAAATGACTGTTAAGTTCGTATGCAATATAAACTACTGTATAAAGGCTAAGCAATAAACGATTTACTACTTACTCTGAGCAAATGGAAACCTCATTTTGCCAATATAAACAAGACCTCCTCTTATCCTATACTTTATAGTGGTATTATTTTGAAAATCATAAGTCCCAGTAGATTGTCACAACAGGAACAAGCATTATCTGATTTGTTCCTCTTTATGGTATTAACAATGTTCTAATGTTGTGAAGCACCTTAACCGAGCAACATCTGATGTTTTAAAAAACATTTGGATGTTAGCCACATTTGTAAGACAGCACAGCCTAGAGTGATAGAACTGTTGAGTGAGGCAGAAGGAAAGTGAAAACTGTTGCAGCAGAAGAGTGACCCAGAACGTGGAATCTGACTTAAGGGAAGTTGGCAGAAGGTAGGTTTGGCAGGGTAGCGAAAACCATGTTTCATCTTGGAAATCTGTGAGCTACTGCACACAAGACAAGCTGCTAAGTTAATCATGAAACAATAAGATTTGGGACAAATAGGAAGGTGAAAGAATTTTTTTTAAAACTATTTTAAAAGCATTTCTAAAAGCAGACCATACATGATCTTTTGAAACCTTAGGAATACTTCATCATTTTTTGAAATATAAAGTTCAATTTTATTAAACATATGGGTTAGCTTGAAATTATCCAGAATATTAAAATTAATTTGAAAATAATTAAAATTCAGAAAAACTTCAGGTGTGCGTCCAAGTTCTGGGTAGTATTAATATGATATAAAAATTGCTGAGAAAATTTACTGTGAACAGGTGTGTGAAATAATTGAGGGGGGAAAAGTTCAGACATTAATTAGCAAGAATTATGAATTTTCACGTTAGGTTGTTCTCAAGTTGATGTATTTTAAAGCATATATATATAAAGGAACTATTTTAAAATTGTGGATACACATGGAAAACAAAACATTATTCATAACATTCTGTACTTTTGTTATCAATCACCTGATGAGACATGGAAAGAACAAAAATGTCTAAATCAAAAGAAAAAATAATTCTAAACAGTTTGGAAGTTTATTCAATAAGTCTTGCTAGTAGTGTTGAAATGTTCTCATTTCAAATTCAGCAAAATAAAGATACGCACTCAAAGAATGTCTCTGTTGAGACTTGGGGGGAAAAGGGATGAATATGCCAAAAATAATACCCTAATTTCTGTACTCAAAGAATTTATGGTGGGGAGGGAAGCCAGGACAAAATTAAAAAGCATAATGTTAGAAAATAATGTGACAAATGCTATTAAAGTAACCTATATTAATAGGAGATGGATAAGGACATCAGGACTTTACCCTGGGTTGGGAAGGATGGTGCAATTTTGGTGTTTGTCAGGTAAGATTAGTGGACAATATTTTAGACAAAGAGAAGAGGATGTATAAAGCTTGAGAATTATAAACAAGACTATTGTACTGATGTTGTCAGGATTTGACAATACTCAGAAGAGTACCACCATAACAAAAACCTAAAAGGTGGGAGAGACATTGGAACTAGGCTGTGGAAATAAGCTGGAAAGACTTTGAGAAAAGTATTAGTGAAAGCTTGAAGAGGCTTGAAGAGTGTTTCATGACATCTTAATGATCTTTGAGGAGGTTGTGAGTGAGAGTTTGAAGAAAAGTAAAGAAAATTTTATTTGAAACTGGAGAAAAAAGATTTTTGTTATATTGGTGGTAGAAAGTTTAGCAACACTGTCATCTGCAATAATAGAGAAAGTAGAAAATTTACCTAATTAATTGTGTGATCTAACTAAGGATGTTTCCAGAGAGTGCTGAAACTCTTCCAGGTTTCTTTTTGCTGCTTATAATAAAATGTGAGAAGAAGGAGATAAACTAAAGGAAGGACTTTTAAAGAAAAAAATATATTAAAAAAAAATTCCAACCTCTAGGGCAACAAATGATGGTACAATTAAGAAATGACTTCCAGGTAAAGATCAAATCCAGGACACCGTAAAGAAAACATGGTCTAAACATGAAGCCAAGAATTTAAAATTATTTGTTAAGACTTCAGAAATATTCAAGACAGTGCATTAGAGAATTATTCAGTCAAACAATAAGGCTTCCAAGGTGTTTAAGGGTGTTGGCCCTCAACAGGCCCAGCAGAAGTCCAAGGTAAAGAAGAGCTTATCTTGAATGGTGAGTGCAGTCCTTTTCTGATGAAGCGAACCTCAGTAAAATTCGCAGGAGGTCTAGAACGTTTTGATTTACGTTGCTTGAAGCACCACCAGTTTGGACTGACACAGGCAACAACCACAAAGAGAAAAGAGGCCTTTGTCCTCCCAAACTATTCCACCAGCAGGAAGTAAGTTGAGAAACCTACACTGCCACATGCAGAGACTAGCCTTCATGGAAAAGGGAGAATGACTCAGAAGGTGAAAGCAAGAGTCCAGAGGGTGGATCCAGGAGTGGGTGACCGTGCCTTGCATGGAGAAGGACATGTGTCATTGGGGAGCTGGGGATAGACAATGATCACTGACCTACAAAGTAGTCCCCAGTGATTCTCACTTCCTGTTTTTCTTACCTTGTATAGTCCCCTCCCACATTGAATAGGGCATTGTGGAAATCAGAGAGTGTGACGGCTGCTTGGGGTTAGGACATAAAAACGTGGAGATTCCTGTCTTACTCTCTCCTCGATCACTCATTCTGAGAAGCCAGCTGTCACACGGTCAGCCCTATGGAGAGGTCCACCTGGTGAGGAATGGAGGCCTCCTGCCAACCACCTCAGCATCAATTTGCCAGCTATGCAAGCGAGCCATCTGGGAAATGGATCCTCCTGTCTCAGTCATGGTCTTTGCTGGCACTAGTTGTGATAAAGAGAAATAACACTACAAATTGTTCCGAAGCCTTTGTTAGTGCCTGAATATTCTAAAGGCATTCAAATCCGAAATTTCAGCAATCATGGTGTCCGAAAAGATCCACATCTGTAGGCCAACTTGGGCTAGGGATACCGTATTAGGACCCTGCTGGAGGCCTAGGACATCGTTCCTGTGTGTTTAGTGTGGAGCAGGATGGGAAACATGTGGCAAATGACATTGAAAAGTAAGGCCAGCTGCATGAACAGGCATCTTAAACATGACGCTAAGAAATTCAACATTTTTTGAGCCTAAGTTTCTGACCTTTAAAGTTATCTGATTAGATTTTTCTTTTAAAAATAAAAAGATCATCAGTGTGGAGGAGACTGGAGAAGAAAAACACAGCAGTCCAGTACACCAATGATGAAGTCCAGTGAGATCTATGAAGTATGAGTGTGTCCCAGCCAGGGCCCCCAACAACAAAATGGGGGATGAGGGATGGAGAAGAAGGAGCCAGACAGTTACTTGAGGAGGGTATTTGCTCATCACTAGTTCAGCTCTCCACAGAAAATCATGAGATCTTAGTTTTAAGAGAAATGGGAACTCAGAAGGGCCAGTCCTCTGGAAGGGATGGGCATGGCCCTAGATCCTTCCTTGCTGCTTCATAGCTGCTTGAGGGGCCTGCATCATCAAGACTGTTAAGAATGACAGCAAGTGCTCATATGGAATGGTTCTGTGGTGACTCATGGGTGCCAGCTGACTCTAGAAAGCAGACAGGCACTATAGGTAAAGGGCAGGGATTCAGACAGGCCTGATGGGCTTTCTGAGATGTGTGTTTTGGGGGAACAAGCCTTCACGGGAGTGAAGGAAGAGCAAAGAGATGTGTGGCCCATTCTCAGGGACTTGTGTGTTCCTCAACCCACTACCTGAGGGGCCAAAGGCAGAGCTGAAGAGCTTTTTTCAGGAAGGATTGTGAGGTGCTGTGGCAAACAGGATGAGTTTGTCCATGGTTTGTTATAAAATGCTCTGGCACAGAAGTTAGTTAGCATTTAAAGAATATCAACCTCATCAAGAAGGTACACTCCAGCAGCTGGTAGGTAGCATCTAAAATTAGCATAAGCAGACTGGGTTTTACAATCTCATCTTCTCTCCTTATGTCTAACACTGGAAAATTATAAAAAATAAGTTTTTTTTTAATTTGTGAAATATTAATAGTGTTTAAAGTGTGTGAATGGACTAGAAATGTTGTACAGATACCTGCACCCTGAAATGAATAATAAAAATGTAATAATAATAATAACATAATTTTAATATAATAAGAATCTGGCAAGCTCGGGAGCCTATTGTCTTGGGAGAGGTCCCAGGCCTTAGAATTCCATGGAGTCCTATGTCCAGCCATTTATAGGGGATGCTGTCATCTGATCCTACTAGACAGGTAGCTGGACTTTGTGATCAGAATTGCAAGCTTCACTTAGAACAGATATTGCCACAGCTGTGTCACCTGGAGCTTATTAAAAAGGAAGAGTCTGAGGCCCCGCCCAGAACTTCTGAATCAGAATCTTTTCATTAGCAAGATCCACAGGTGATTCTTACGCACATTGAAGTGTGAGAGACTGTTCCTGTGGGTAAAGGGCATGAGCTTTCGGGTCAGACTCACCGGATGAAAATTTCAGTTCCTCTACTGATTTGCTATATGTCCTTGGGTCTGTTACTCAACTTCACTATCAGGGGCTTATTTGTAAATTGGGTTTAACTGTCTCGCTGGCTTGTTAGTATTAAAGGAGGTAACATGGAGAAAGAGCTTAGAAACATAGTAAAGCACTTAAACATCAGTAGCTATTAGTGATTTGATAAATAATATCCTAGGATAATTTAGTAGAATATGAAAAGAGAGTGCAGGATATCATCAGGGCTGACCCAGCCATGAAGTGTGAACTGGTGACTGAGAAAAACATGGTCTCCGGAGTGCACAGGGCAGGAGTCAACCTTTCATGCAAGATGCTGTCAGAGGGGGCTAAAAGGCCAGAGAGCAGAGGCTTCACTAGGCTCCCCCAACAGTTTGTCTAACTGTGGCTGTCCTGACTACTCCTCATTTGGGTGTGTGGCAGAAGTCAGCCTGGCAGAATTCAACCTTGCCCTCATTGTACCAAACACCACCTAGCAGGCAGGTGGTGGGGGCTGGGGGGAGATCTGTTGCCCTCACTTCCCATGGCTCCGGAGAAGATTCTAACAGTTGTGATAGAGAGTTGACCTGGGTCTGTCCGAGCAAGGCTGAGCGGTGGGCACCTCTGCGCTTCTGCCTGGCTTATGCATGCAGCCTTAGCCTGACAGGGACTCCAGGAAATACAGCATCGCTGCTCCCTTGAGGGCCAGCCTCTTGGGGGATGCCAGGAAGCTGCACCCTTGTCGGGGGGGCTGTGTCTGTCAGGGTGGACCGGGAAAGTGGCCAGGGAGGTGCCCAGGGGGTGGGGGTGTATCCTGCCAGAAGAGCCCATTCTCTCTGACACACTGGATGCTAGACTTGTATTAGAATATTTTGGAGGTCTCTAGTAATAACCATGTGAGTTCTGAGGTCCTGAGCCAGCCAAATTCAGATGAGTATCTTTCATGAGATCCTATGTCCCCACAGTGCTGTTTGGAGAGTGCTGATTACAAGCTCTCGGGGAAACCCTAAATTAGGAGTGGGAGAGAGGAATGACTGAAGGGCGAGGACCGAGAACCAGTCTTCCTAATGGCTCAGGATCATGGGGTGGGACTGGTGTCCCCTTTCCAAATGGGGAGTGGGGAGGCGAGTGGTGAAGGGGTTCAGCGCCTCCCTCTGTGGGCATGGTGAGGGAGACCCCCCCAATCCACCTTACCCCGGGAGAGGCCAAGAAGGGCCAGGGAGGAAGAAGATGGCTGACCCTTCTGAGTCGCAGGCCCTGAAACTCCAGCACTGAGAATCTGTTCCTGGGAAAGGGCGTGGTCATCTGCTAGAACTGCACCAGTAATGGAGGGAGGCCCAAGAAGGTTTCCTCACTTTGGGGAAGATATCAGGATGCCTCACCTAGAAGTCTGAGTGGGAAAAGACTAGATTCAAGACGAGATTGCTTCATGTGAGAACACAAAGCTCCATCCCTCCCCACTGCTTGCAACATGGGCAAAGGAAAATCCGGCGGGCCTGCCTCAAGCCCCACCAGGGTGGGGGGTCTTGTTGCCGCTGGGAGAGCTGACCACTGCTGGGCTGAGAGAGGAGCGTTGGCCTAGATCCAGGTGTCAGCCACAGACTCACATGCAGGCCTGGGACAGAACAGTCCTGTCTCCAGACAAGAAACAGGCCCAGAAAGTGATCCTGTGGCCTGTGGTGGCCGCTTTATACTGAAGTCCTTCAGTGTTGGGACTTTGGAAGCAGACACTTTTCAGTGCTTAAGGAATAATCACTAACGGACATGAATAGGGTTGAATTGCTACTAATTGCCTTAATAATTTATTAAACACCCTCTGAAACTAGACACTTTACATAAATCTCAGTCAATATTTTTGTATTAATAGGGGAAAAAAAACACCCTGAACCTTGTCTTGGTACATTGGAACCACCATGCTTTCAAATGGGAGAGTTGTTTTTCCCCGACGTGGCTGGCCAGTGTCACCGTGGACTGCGCTGGGGCCCCTGTAAGTGTGAGGCTCTTTTAGGTAGCTTGGGTTCTGAATGTCACAGGAATTGACACGTTAGACCTGAAGTAAAGGAGTTTGCATTGTATTTGCCAAGTCCACATCTGATATGGTTTGGCTCTGTGTCCCTGCCCAATCTCATGTTGAATTGTAATCCCCATTGTCAGGGGAGGGGCCTGGTGGGAGGTGACTGCATCATGGGGGTGGATTTCCCCCTTACTGTTCTTGTGATGAGTGAGTTCTCACGAGATCTGGTGGTTTCAAAGTGTGTAATGAGTGAGTTCTCACGAGATCTGGTGGTTTGAAAGTGTGCAGCACCTCCCGCTTCGCTGTCTGTCTCTCTCTCTCTCTCTCCTGCTCTGCCCATGTGAAGACAGTGCCTGCTTCCCCCTCACCTTCCTCTATGGAGTTGCAAGTTTCCTGAGGCCTCCTCAGAAGCAGAAGCCCGGACAGCTGGCAGAACCATGAGCCGATTAAACTTCTTTTCTTCATAAATTACCCAATCTCAGGTAGTTCTTCATAGCAATGCGAGAACAGACTACTGCCATGTCTTTGAATGATTGAGTCCATTAATCAAAAGATAAATAAGGTCCATGTTTATTCTTCAATATAATACATATACATGATTGTTATACATCTTTAGAAAGCAAAGAAAAACAGCTAAATGGAAGTACGTTCAGAAATTTAAAATATACATGATAGACACAATCACCATGTTATGAATCCTTTTTTTAACTTCTTATCAACACCAATAAACCTAGTCAGAAAGACTCACTGACATCTATTAGCTGAGACGACAGCAAAATACACATTAGGTAACATATGAACGCTCACACAGCAGATGCTTTCTGCTCTTCTGAATGGGTAGTAGCGGTTGAGTTATAAGCCTTCATGGAAGGTGAAACTGCCCATAGAAAGACCACTTATACAAAGCACAGCGCACTAAAATGGAGCAAAAAGAAATATAGGACACTTCTAACTGAGAAACTGCAGACTCCAAGCCATGTGAGGAAGTCATCTTAATCCAGGGACCCAATATCTAATAAATCCAGCACCCACTTCCCTTTAGGACAGACGGAAAGTTGCCTCCTGGTAAGAAAATTTCTTAATCTCAAAAAGGCTTTCAGGGAGCATGGTGATGGATAAGAAGACAAACTTGGAATCGAACTTAAGAAAAAGGAAAGAAGTAAAAAAATGTAAAAGAGAGTGCAAAAGCAAAGGCGAAGCTTTGTGGATATTGAGAAGTAGGCCGTGGTGATGCTGCAGCACACAGGGATGACAGGACGGCCAGGGGACAGGAAAGAACCGAGTCTGAGGACCACAGCCCTCCAGGGGCCTGATGCTGCCTCTCACTTGTGCTTTTACACGCGGATTTTCAACCGGGGTTCTGTCATTTGGCCCCCAGCACACGCATGCACACTGGCACCCGTGCTGCATGGCTGGGGGAGGGGCAGAGGAAGCAGAAGGGACAAAAAAGGAATGAAATAAAGAGCAGATTCTGTTCCTAGTATCAAATCCATATTTTGATTCTTAAAAGAGAAAAAAAAATTGCTAAGCTAATTTCCATAAAATGGATAAAAATTAAGTATTCACACATCTTTCCAAACATACATCAAAGCAAGCCACAACAATGGCAACATGCCTACTTACGTTTTTGAGGAAAGAAAGCAAATTAATATCAAGTTAGAGGAAATAACTGAAAACAAACTTATGGCACTCAACAGACATGAGTGTTACCAGCTTCAACCTAGAAATTGTTTCCCCAAGTTAGTTCAGATGAGAGTCTCGTCCAAAGTTTGTAATGTAGCAAATGGGGACATGTGCCCTCCTCTCCCTGATTTTTAAATAGCAACAGATTCTGGGTAAGTGTTGGTGTCTTCCAAATTACCAATGTGGCACGCCTTCTCCTTAATAACTTGCGAGGTTTATTTCTCTCCAGGCAGTGGGAAGTGCTACATTGGTGCTTAATTTCCTCCATTTGCTAAAGAAAGTGGGAACTGCCTAGTGAGTGAGCAAAGCCATACCATCCATTAAGAGGGTGGAGGAGAAATACAGCCTCGCAAATCCTAATGACCTGTTGGAAAAATTGATCTCCATAGCCCTGGTCTAGCCAGACTCAGCTTTTCTGAGTTCATGCTCGCATCTGGCTTGATTCCTCGGCTTTGCAAAGCCCCCTTTCCCCATTAGAGCAGCAATCTACCTAGTTACCAGCTCTCGCTGGAGCAGGCACACAAGGACATGGAGCAGGGGCGGGATGAACACTAGACTGATAATCTCCCATTTCAAGTAACTCTAGACTGTAATCATGAACTCTGCAATGCAAACTACCCTCAGCACTCATATAAAAGGCACCCTGCTGGCATGGAGATGCCTTCCCATTCCAAATGTGGAAATTTAACTACAGAATCAAACAAGATCCATTTTCAAAGTACAGTCTCCTTTCTAAACCTCAAAACAAAACAAAAATCACACCCACTCACTGCAGGGTCATCAGTGCATTAACTTGGCAAAGAAATCATGCCTGTATTTGGCCTGAGCTGTCTCTTCCATGTGTGGCAGGGTCTGGGGACAGTTTATCTGCCAACCTGAGTCAGAAGGGAAGGTGGATGCAAATTGCATATCGTGCAAAAGATCTCCTGCTTGATTTGGTAGAGAATGCACACCACAGGACAGAAAACGCCCTTCCACGAGGGGCTTCAAATCAGACCCCTGTGTCCTGTTTAGCATTTGAGTGAATGCCAGCTCTCTGCGGTCTAACTAAGTATTAATGCATGCACTGGCTTGTATTTTTCCAGGCTCAATGAATATCATCAGCTAAAGATAGCATAGTAATATAACACTCCAGTCACAGGGGTGTGTGTGTGTGTGTGTGTGTGTGTGTGTGTTTTAAGCAAACTAAATTAAACATTTAAGCATAGTCACATCACAGGAACATAAGAAACCAACCTCGAATAAATGCAAGGCCAAAGGAGAAAAAGAAACGCATCATAATGTAAGAGCAAAGGCTGGAAAGGAGTCAGTTTTATAACTAACACGACCACAAAATTCGCATGTGGCCTTCACCAAATCACGTATTTCCTTCTATCTCTACTTCCTCCTTACCTTAAAGATGAGAATAAGGATGTTGCACACATTCATGGCATGCTGTAAGGATTCCTTCAGTGGATCTGAGAGATAATGGGGTAAAGCTGATGCAAAGTGAAACTGCCATCCCTCATGAGGCCACCAAGTAATTCTTATGCCTTTCATTGCTATTGCGACAACAGTAATTGAGACCATCCTGGCCAACATGGAGAAACCCCATCTCTACTAACAATACAAAAATCAGCCGTGCGTGGTGGCGTGTGCTTGTAATCCCAGCTACTCGGGAGGCTGCAGGAGAATCGCTTGAACCTGGGAGGCGGAGGTTGCAGTGAGCCGAGATGGGGCCACTGCACTCCAGCCTCGCAACAGAGCAAGACTCCGTCTAAAAAAAAAAACAAACAAAGAATAAAGGCATTAACACAGCTGATTCAACACAACAGTTATTTGGAAATGGAAAATGTGAGGAAAGCTCATGAAGCTGGTTGGTGAGCTTGGAGTTGAGCGGGTAACAGGAATTTTGTGGGGCTTTTCCTTGCCTCTCCTTCATGTGGAAATGACACACTTGTTTCGCTCTTTAAAGCCCAGTGCCTTTCTGGGCCCCATATGCTGTCTACAGTAGGGCCATTTCCTTTCTTACATATCTGCCATGAAATGGCACACGGGCTAGGCATAGGAACCTTCCAACTGGAACGTTCCAACATTCTCACGTCCAGCAGGTGAGCTTGCAGAGTTGCCCCCACCTCTGGTGTCCGATTGAGATTTCTTCACCACCATTGAGTCCCATGAGACAGCCCAGGCGAGAGACTGTACTTGGTCTTTGCCACTGTTTGTATGTGTTTACCCAGAAGCTTCAATGTTATTTCCCAAGTCACTTCAACGTTGAAAGCTCAGTGCTATCTTGCTCCAGGAGGTGCAGATCCGTCTCTTTTAGTTGACAAATGGGGCTTGAGGAAACCTGTTGTGACTGTTGACATTATTCCAAAGGTCGGAATTTCAAAGACCAACCATAAACAGATACTTTTTGCATCACCTCTCAAAACCAATGTGTTTTGTGGGGATGAACTGTCAGTCAGAAGGGTGCAGGGAGTATAGATGTGAAAAACAGAATCAGCTACATGGAAGAAAACGCGCGCTGGGGACAATTCAGAATAAATGAAAGACACAGTGGCTGATGCCTCTTGTTGGAGAATTGAAAGATGGCTTCTGTTCCAGCAAACAAATTATTTATCCATTGTAGTCACGTGACCACAGACCAAATCAAAATGACAGAGTCTGTGAAACTAAGTCTTCAAGGGTGCATGGGAGTCAGAATTCTCTCCGGCCATCTAATTGCCCCTTCCAAAGGCATAGTCTAATGGCTGGAAGTAGCTTTCTCCCTCTAAATGCATCCTCCAGTTTTAAAATCTCCAATCAATCTTAAGTGTCATGGCTGTAGTCATTTGAGAAATAGCAGACATAATGCACCCCCTGCCCCAGTGACTAAGATCAAAAAAATTTTTTTAAAAGAGTAAAAAATCTCATGATGGCAGGGAAACATCTTTCCAACATCACTACCACCGGGTGCAGGGATGTGCTTGCGCCCTGAGACCAGACGGCAGTGCTGGGTGTTCCTCTGAGCGCAGCAAAGGCACTCCAGTTCAAGTTCACATTCAGGGTCGAGGGCTCCCCCTGCTAAGACTACCAGTCATCATAGGGGTCAAGGCATCAGAACTGCTGATTTTTCAAAAAAAATGTCTCGAAGCAGCAGCAACCACAGCAGTTTTCCTGCAAAGCAAACAAAATATGAATCTTGTTAATTCAGCAGGGTTTTTAAAATTATAATTAGTTGGTTGTGCCCCTTAGGAAAACCACAGATGATTTTTTTTAATAACATATGTGTGTATATGAGTGGGGGAAAAAAAAAGAAACCTCTTGATGGATTCCACCACCAACCAGAGTTGGGCTTTTTATTTTTCAGTTTGTGCAAGACATTTTTTTTTTCTTTCCAACTTTTATTTTAGGTTCAAGGGGTACATGTGCAGGTTTGTTACATGGGTACATGTGTGCAAGATATTTTAGTACTATTTGCAATATTGAAGGACAAGGCCTCTTTGTTTCATCTGAAGTACAGCCACTCCGTCCATCTGGTCAGCTTGATTCCAGCATCAAAGTGAGAATGTAGCCTCAGGTGTGGGGACGTTTCCATGTGCTTTATGACCACGTCTGACCTGGGGCCCGCACACGGCTACCTGCCATCATTCCTGTGGATCTGAGGAGTACCCTAAATTTATATCCCATAAGTTGGCAAAAGATATGACAGAGGTAAGCAGAAACAAAATGCCACCAGGTTGATTTTGGGAATGTTTCCTCTAACAAATTGCAGGAGACATATATGCCTCAGTTGACATTGTGAATTATGCCTTATTTATCGGCCTGGAACTCTTTCTTTTTCCACAGGAATAATCTTCAGCCACCAGATTTTTAAAATCAATATTATCTCAAATTTGGTTTCCATCATAATACATCCTGCCATAAACCCATCTCATCCTGGCAGGGAATATTATCGTGAAGAATAATCTTTTTTTCCCTAACTTCTCAAATGAGGCTGCTCCCAGAGTTAAAATCTTACATTAAGTTTTATTTATTTATTTATTTTTTTAAGTAAGAAGGTAGGCGGGGCATGGTGGCTTATTCCTGTAATCTCAGTGCTTTGGGAGGCAGAGGCAGGAGGATCACTTGAGCTCAGGAGTTCAAGGCCAGCCTGGGCAACATAGTGAGACCCCATCTCTACAAAAAATTTAAAAATTAGCCAGGCGTGGTGGTGAATGCCTTTTCTCCCAGCTACTCAGGAGGCTGAGGTAGGAGGATCACTTGAGTCCAGGAGTTTGAGGCTGCAGTGAGCTATGCTGATGACACTGCACTCCAGCCTGGGTAACACAGCAAGACCCTGTCTCTAATTAAAAAAAAACAAAAACAAAACAGAAAGCAAACTAGGAAGCATCCAGATTGTGTGTATCTGAAATGATTCTTCCTTGGCCTGTGGTGTGACTCAGGTGAATTTCTGAGGCCAAATGGGGCTGAAGAGTGCAAGAAAGGAAGGCAGCCAGCTCCATGGCTGTCAGCAGCCCTCCTCAAGCAGTTCCAGCAGAGGCTGTGTCCAGCTGCCCCAGCGTGGCCAGCCCAAATGCTGCTGTCTACGTCCTCTGCACAGCCGTCACTTCGTAGGCTGCTGTGGTCTTCCATCACATTGGGTTCGAGGCACCCATGTCTGTGTGGAAGGACTCTACCCCCTCCCATCACCATTTCCTCCTCATTCTTCCCCCACCAGACCCTGGCAGCAGGCCCGCCTTGGAATGCAACCCTGTCACCCAGTGAATTCATTCCCACCAGGCCTCCAAAGTGGCTCCGGTCCTTATGGTGGGAAGGTGGTTTGTGGCAAACCCTCGGGGTTTGTGGTCGCTAGGGACAAAACTGCTTCTGGGGGTGAGGGTGAAGGCGAGGGAGAGAAGGAGTGGACACAGCCTGGTTGTCTGTGGATCCAGGAACTCACGGTGCAGGACTGGGGCACCTCGCTGAGTGCCATAACCTAGGCCTGGGGGCACGAGGGTCCTTTCTTGCTCCAGGTTGTCCTCACAAGAAACAACTCTCTCCTGCCTTATTGAGACTTTCATGTCCTTGCTGTTTTTGACAAAGAAGAATGGTCTTTGTAAATGGAATGCACAAGCCTTCCTGTTCACTTTTTGTGGATTTCTAAATAAGTGACAGGGCACATGTAAGCGTCCCTTCCTCCGAAGGCTAAGTGTTTTCCTAGCACTGATGTGTGGCCTTTACTATGAGGTACTGATTCATTTCTACCCCATCTTATTCTACAAAAAATTCAAGGCAGCTTACAACAATATGTACAATCAAAAAGACATGCAAAAACCTCAGGCCCAGAAACATACCTATCAGAAGAAAGGATTAAGACCAGGCCGGGCCCGGTGGCTCACGCCTGTAATCCTAGCACTTTGGGAGGCTGAGGCGGGCAGATCACCTTAGGTCAGGAGTTTGAGACCAGCCTGGCTAACATGGTGAAACCCCGTCTCTACTAAAAATACAAAACTTAGCCAGGCGTGGTGGCAGGTGCCTGTAATCCCAGCTACTCAGGATGCTGAGGCAGGAGAATCACTTGAACCTGGGAGGTGGGGGTTGAAGTGAGCCAAGATCGCACCATTGTACTCCAGCCTGGGTGACAGAGCAAGACTCTATCTCAAAAAACAAACAAACAAACAAACAAAAAACAGTGAGCAGCAAGAACTCACTCACAAGTCATCAACGCTGTGCAGTTACATGCATGGAGCTGTGAAAATGGCTGTGGACTCCCCGCCCAAGATTAGGGAGCTGACTTGCTGCAGGGTCTAGGCCCCCAGCAAGGACATGAATGTTGGGTTTTCTTAGAGTCCTTCATAAGTACATGAGCCTCTTAGTCTTCTCCTTTAGGGCTACATTGGGCTAGATTATTGATATCAAAGAAGGTATTCATGTGTAAACCCATCTCTCAATAATTCCAAAAACACCTGAGCTAGGCGGAGGCCCGCATGTGTCAGGGCGTATGGGAGGTGGTATTCTTTGGGCTCGTAGAGCAGGCCAAGATCAGGAAGCAGCTCAGGGGATTAAAAAACATGGGCTTCAGCTTCAGAAACACCCGAGGGAACCACACTCCACCCTTTACAAGCTGCATGGCCGTGGGGGTGTCTCTGAGTCTCTGAGACTCTGAGACTCAATTTCCCTATCTGTATAGAAGAGGGTGTCACTTCCTCTGATCTCACACATTGTCGTAAGGACTACCCCTAGATGGTTACCAGCACCCTCTGAGCTGGTTATTGATTCCTCCCATGCACCAGGCTCTGGTCTCGGGGCTTTGCTTGGATGATCTCATGGGAGCCACTCAACAAGCTTAGGAAGTGAGACTCTCCCCAACCCGCAAGTCAGGCACTGAGCTTCCTCCAGTAAGAAAGAGCAGAGCCAGGGTGCAAACACAGCAGTCTGATTTCAGGGCCCTCCACGCCAGCCAAAACGCTGCTCTTCTTCTTGCATAGTCTGTGAGCAAATGCTCCATTTCTTTCTTATTCCTATCTCTTAAGGCCTTCACAGACACCTCTTCAGGAGACCCAAGACTAACCTTCCAAATGGGTGCCTCCTGTAGACTATTTGGTCACAAAGTCCTGGGCATCAGAGCCACGATTCTTCTTCTTCTTCTAGGGAAAGCAGAAGGCATATGGGAAGGATTAGGACTGTTTCCTTCAGGTCCTGACTTATGAGCTCACATGAAAAGACAATCACTTGCTACTGAGTAGAAGGTGCTCTTCAAGAGAGGTTCTTGAAGCCTACATTCCCAACAACCCCCTGGCAGACACACCGGCCAACCTCAGAGTCCACTCTCCCCTGAGGCCCCTGTCACACGACCCTTCCTTCTCACTTAGAGTCAGGGCCAAACAGCTCAGCACCTCATCACACTCAGGTATGTTTTGCCAAAACTCACGCGTGTATAGCACAAGAATGCTCTATCACTTGCGATACTGGGGCTACGATGACTGCAAAGATGAGTCAGACACAGAAATGGCTTCGTCCAAAAGTTTTCAAATTGAGTAGACAACGGTAACGTGAATTCCACAAAGAGATTCAAGAAGACAGAGAAAGAGTCTCCAGTTTGAGGATTGGAAAAGCTGGGGCATTTAATACAGGCCTTAGACAAGTACTGACTTGTGGGCTGATCTAGAGGCAGCAGTGAAGACGAGGCTCAAAATAAGAGCTGGGGGTGTCCTGGAGCAGGCCCTGACTGCAACCGGGTTGGGTCTAGTGTGGACAATGGGGAACGCGTGAAGATTTTTTCAGTCAAGGTCTGAGCTGTAATTAAGGAATTAATGATTTGATAGATTAGGGAAGAGGGTGAGTAGAGGTTGGATATCAGCTCATGGGTTGTTTTATTAGTTCACTGAGAGGGCATGAGCCAAGGCCACAACACTGAGAATGGGAAGGAAGGGTCAGAGGCTTCTTAGCTCTGGGGGAAAGAAAACATGTCAAATTTGTGTCGTGTTCCTTCCTCTGGCCCCAGAACCCTGGCTAATTCTGCAGTAGGTGCTGAGTTCTAGTAGATTCCTAGTTTGGGAGTGCTTTGCCCCACCCCAGCTGAGAGCTGCTTCTGATGGAAACAGGTTATGCACAGAGGGCTGGGGACGTAAGAAAGGCTGCAAGCCATCGCATGTCACCTTGAGCATAATACAGAGGGCAGAGAACTCTCGGATGTTAACTTCTAAGAAAAAAAATCCTTCTTAAATTTAGTGACAGTCAATATGCTACTCAAGTGGTTACAAAATAGTAAGTGCTTTTAAGCTTGAAGCAAAAGAGACAAATAAAAATATACGAAAGACTCAAAAATAGAATTTAGATTGAAATGGTAAACAGTTTTGGATCAGAATTAAATTTTCAACTTAAAGGTAAATTCTGATTTTGTAGGACCAATATTAATCTAAAAATAAGCCTTCAGGAAAACTTTCGTCTCAATATTTCCTTGAAAAGTAAGATATACTAACTTTGAATATTGACTTTCAGTAACACTAAAACTGTATGGTACAAGAAAGGCTCTGGAAGCATCGCTCAGGTCCCCTGTACCCAGCAGCCCATCACCGGCAGGAGAGCAGAGTAGTGAGGCTCTGCCCGGACTCCAGAGCTCAGCCCTGTCCTGAGTGTTCTCAGCTACAGACACTAATGTGCCCATTTTGTGCGTTTCTATGAGGAGTCAGTGAGTTATTTTTTGTAAAGCAGTTAGAAGAGTGCCTCCACAATACTGTATAATTATAGCTGTAATAACTAGATTTATAAAATGAAATTTATTTTTCATTAAAAAAAACCCATCATCACTCTTGAACTATCTATTCACCTCAGGTACCAGCAGATAGATGGATACAAAAGGTGATTTTACTTGTTGTTATACGGTTTAAAAAATATTCTTAAACACTTTTTAAACTGTACAATGTCATTAATTATCTGCTATGGTTTCTATACTATCCTGCCATGTCAAAGTGTATTTGGACACCAATAAGCTTGGATAAAAATACATCGGTGGAAAATTGGCTCAAAATAGGTTAGTAACCCTAATAAGCAGTTTATGTAGTCTGGGTGAGGTACCCACTAGGTAATAAGTCTATTTTTACTTGACATCAGTACCAATTATCAAGGAAAGGTATATTCAGACACAAATAAAACTTAGTGCCGATGCTGAATTTAGAAGTAAAGTTAATTTCAATAAAAACTGGATGTGGAAAAAGTGAGTACCTAAGGCATAGTCATTCCAAGGTTTGTTGGTCAGTGAAAAAGTTCCATTCCAAAACCTCAGGAAATGGAGAGGATGAGGAGCAAAGGTGGAAGAAACAAAAACGTATCAAACCCATGCTATACCAGGGCAGGGCACCAGCCACCCTAACTGATGGGTACATCAGACAGGTCCTGGTGGGCCCGAAGGTTGGCATGGCGTCTTGCCTGTATATGCATCTTGCCAGTTGAACATCCTAGATGTTCAGTAAAGTTACTTGGGCATTACACATCTGTTTCTGTGTTAATTATATAATCCACAATTATTTGGATGGAGACAACATGAAGGAGGCAGAGAAGCCAGTTAGGAGGCTGCAGTCACTCAGGGGAGGCATGTCCCAGGCCACGGTAACCATGGGAATGGAGAGAAACAGACAGCTTCCAGAGGTAATTAGGGGATATCATGTACACAACATGGAGGTAAATTAAACATGAGATGGGGGCTCGAGGGAGAGGAAGGAAGCAAAGAAGATGCACGGGGGCTGGCTGGGGCCGCTCCACGGGCATCCTTCCCTAAGAGGATCACTGCTGGTGAAGCAAGGGGCAGGGAGATGAGATTAGTTTAGGGATGGGAAGATCCTGGTGGAAACATCTAGTACACAGATGGACATATGGATCTGCAGCTTAGGAAAGATATCTGTGCCAAAGAGACAGATGAGGAAGTCGGAATATAAACATCTGGTAATTAAGGCAATGAGAGTAGGTGAAGATTTCATTGTAAGAAGTTATTACAGAGAGTGGGCTAGGTTATTCACAATACTCAGTCTGTAGTCTAAGAGTCTCCTACACATAGACTTGTATAGATACCCGGACTAAGCTGAGTATTAGAGTTAAGATTTGGTGCCCAGAGCAGATCAAGCCAGGTGAGCACAGAATTTAGAATTCTGAATTCTGTTTTAAGGAGGCATATTTCTCCTGAATGAACATTACTATATATTCTCCAGAACTTTATATGTTTATAGGTTATATGTGTGTATGTATGTGCACATTAGACAATGAAGTAATTCATTTTATAATGGATACAATAATAATAAACAGTTATGCTGAAAATACTGTGTTAAACAACAAATACATTATTTTTAAAATGTAAACTGCTCAAAAAAGCATTTTAAGGCCGGGTGCAGTGGCTCAGGCCTGTAATCCCAGCACTATGGGAGGCCAAGGTGAGTGGATCACGAGGTCAGGGGTTTGAGACCAGCCTGACCAACATGGTGAAACTCTGTTTCTACTAAAACTACAAAATTAGCCAGGCATGGTGGCACACGCCTGTAATCCCAGCTACCTGTGAGACTGAGGCAGGAGAATCGCTTGAACCAGGGAGGTGGACGTTGCAGTGAGCTGAGATTGTGCCATTGCACTCTAGTTTGGGCAAGGAGAGTGAAATTTTGCCTCAAAAAAAAATTTTTTTTAAAAAGCATTTTAAGTAATTTAATACTGCACAAGATTTGCAGTCTGTGAGAAAAGGAATGAGAAAGAATCTTATTTAAGGTTAAGATGACTCTAGCATCTGATCTTCAAAAGACAGGCAGACAGGAGAAAAAGAGGAAGAGCAAGAAGCCGTGGTCACCTGGGCATTGAGTCTGGAGTGGAGCTTGTGGTCTGACAACCAGGGGTGCTTGAGAGCTTCGCTTGCACTTATTCGCCAACTAGAAGGAAATTCAGAAGGTGATTAGTAGAAACACACCGAAGAAGGCCTGTATCTGCTGTTCAATCTCAGCTCCAGCTTCTGCCTTCGGGAGACCAGATGGCCGAATGTCAAACTCATGGTCAATTCTGCCTTCTCTTGAATTGTGTGTTATCAATGATGGCATAGGTGACTATCGAATCCAATCAGGATAACATTAGTAAAGACAAACAAGGCAAATAATAAAAATTCTTGTTAATAACTGAACATTTACTTTCAAATATAAGTAACCATTTCTGTAGTATAACATCTGAGCTTAGTAAAGTGGATTCCTACCAGTCAGTTGAAAAATAAATATATATTTATTATTGTAAGAACAAAATGCTACAATGATTCTTGATGATTGCCAAAGCAATTTGTGTATTAAAACTTTTGAATAATAAATATTACTAACTTTTGAATTGAGAAGTTTTGAGTTAAATAGGTAGGGAAACAGAGTCGATGTAATTATTAAGAGAGGGACCATTAGATACTTTTATGAAGAAACAATATCCTTTTGGAGCCAGCAAAGGTTTATACGATTTTGGGAAATAATATGAGGAATAATAATATAGATTTACCATATTTAAATTCTAAGTTCTATACATTTGTTTGATGTGCTAACATTTATCACATTAAAACAAATAACCTTTCAAAATAAAAACTGTAGGCCAGGTGCAACGGCTCATGCCTGTAATCCCAGCACTTTGGGAGGCCGAGGCGGGTGGATCACGAAATCAGGAGTTCAAGACCAGTCTGGCCAAAATAGTGAAACCCCGTCTCTACTAAAAATACAACAAATTAGCTGGGTGTGGTGGGGCACACCTGTAATCCCAGCTACTAAGGAGGCTGAGGAAGGAGAATCACGTGAACCCAGGAGGTGGAGGTTGCACTGAGCCAAGATTGTGCCATTGCACACCAGCCTAGGTGACAGTGTGAGATTCTGTCTCAAAAAAAAAAAAACAAAAAATGAAAAAACAAACGAGCAAACAAACAAAAAACCTGTAAGTGAATGTAACAATCTGAAGTCAAAGAGGTAGTTTCAAGCAGTAATGAAGCTTCAGTTTGTAGGATTGCTTCAATGCAATCGCTTTATCAGATACCAAAATATTTAAGTATAAGATTTGAAGAGGAGATAAGTCTTTATTACAGTCAATGAATTGGTGACAACATCACCATTATAGTGCCAAAAACAGGCAGAGATAATTTTTAAAAACCTCTTGACCTCCATCAACCTCAGTTGGAAGTGTGGTTCTGCTTAGTGTCATAAATTTTCAGTACTGGATCTCCAGAGCATTCCAATGGCTGACCAAGGTGAAAAATGATGATTCTGCACTCTAGTGTCGAACTTCTTAAATCTGGCTATTAAAAAGTTAACAATAACATTGTACTAATAATTAAACTTAATAACATTTCCAGTTTATTTTTGTACCCCAGAAATTTATTCTATGATAGTGGTGTTTGGCTTTTGGCTTTAGTTTCATCCAAGCATTGACTGGAATTCTAAGCCAGTTGCCATCGGCCCAGATGGGTATCTGATGCTCCCTGGGCATTCATGAAGCCCTCAGACTGAAGGAGTGAGCGGCACTGGAGCCCACTGGGCCCACCTCTGCATCTGCTCTGAGATAGCCATGTGACTGCAGCACTGCTCTCAGCCTCAGTTTCCCCATGTGTAAAATGATGGTCTCCACAGACCACAGGATTATCCAGAAGCCAAATAAGATAACACATGAAAGTACACATGTAAAACAGGTTCACAGTAAATGTGGATTTCTCGTCCTCCAAAGATTTGAAAGGGTTGACAGTTTCCATCTGTTCACTGCCTTGGGTAGAGTAATGTGCTCATAATAATAACCTTGGCTGTTATTGTGCCTTTCCATCAAGGCACAATAACAGCCAAGGTTATTATTATTATTAATTCATTATTTGTGAATTGTCCCTCCTGTCGGACTGATACCCCCAGTCTGGCTAGGTTCTCTTCATCCTCTAAGGATGGCCTTATCTTTGTGTTAACCACATTTTATTACATCTTTTTTAAAAAATATCTATCCCTTTTATTAGATGGTGAGTTACTATAGGCAGGGACTGGATTTGTGCATCTATTCTTAGCACATGACACATTTCCTGGCACACAGTAGGTGATCAATACTTGAATGAAAGCATCTCCTGCCAAGCTGTGTGCCAGACCCACTGCCCACACTGTTTCCCCACTCCCTGTGACACCCTTCTACCTGTTGATCCACGGCCATGTGTATTAGTGACTTTAAAGCCATAAAGATAATAAAACGATAAGGCAAGTGCTATTGGCCCTGAAAATCTTAACTGCTTCAATCATTATGTGGCTCAGGTATAAAGCCATCTGAAACAGCGTGTTTGATGGGTTAATCACAATGCCCTTCCCCCTCTATGATTCTAAAATGCAAATCCCTATATTTCAATGTCACTCTTTTTCATTCACTGAATTTTGAATTAATGTGGTTTTAGCATAACAGAAAATAGAGGGCCATGTAATAAATAACAGCCAAGTGTGTGGCCGTTGGGGAAGGAGAACTATCTGTTTGAGCCTCCGTTCTGCCAATTACTGGCGGTGTGATCATGGGCAAACCACGTGGGATCTTCTACCCGATTTCTGCCTCATGGAGTTGGGGTCAGGGGTGGTAGTTAAAAGAGATGATGTCTACAAAGCACTTGGCATGATCTGGCCCATAGTAGTTTCCCAAATGAAATGGTAGTTAAAGATTCAGCTACACAGAACCATATACAGCTTAGTAGAGGTGAAAGGAATCCTAGAAATACTTCTCCCAAGCCTTCCATTTTGACAGTGAGTCAACTAAGGCCCAGCAGGAGTCCGTGGCTGGTACGGCCGCATGATAAATGGCAGGAAGAGAAAGGTTTGTGTAGCTTCATGACCAAAGCAGTCCCAGATCTCAGTAGACTGGGTCAAGAGGCTCAAACCTCATTCTATCCATGACTTTGCGCAAGCATCACAGATGTTAGTAAGAGAATAAATTCGAACAGCCCTGGTGGTAGGCCCTGCTTCCTTATCATCCCTACTGCGCCCGGAGCACAGGGCGAACTCGCGTTACCTCTTCTCCTTAATCAGAAGCTTAGAGATGAACCCCTTGGCCTCCTCTGAGATGTCCTGAGACTCTTCATCCTCTAAGTCCTACCTGCAGGCCAGGATGTTGTTCAGCGTCTCAGCATCATTGTCACCCAGGAAAGGGGACAAACCGCTAAGTCTGGAGGACACAGGGTCCAGAGTGAGTATTTTTTAAACAGCCTCAACCCCTTTCCATACAGATTGCTTTTCTGGTTCTGCCATTTAAAGGTGAGAGAAGGAAAATAACCTAATCCTGAAGCATAATTTTATAATATATTATTGGAATCAAGAAAATGCTTGCCACCCCCACCCAACTCCTAACTGAACAACTGCAGCAATAACACAATATGAATATGAATATCAGCTTCCTTTTTAAAGCACTTTTCAGCTTGCAAAGTGCTACTACATGCTCAGATGGCAAACGCTAGGCATGTCACCTCTGAGGGGTGAGGCTAGCCTGAGTCATTTAGGAGATCAGTTTTTTTTTTTTTTTTTTTTTTGAGACGGAGTCTTGCTGTGTCACCAGGCTGGAGTGCAGTGGCGTGATCTCGTTTCACTGCAACCTCCACCTCCTGGAAGCGATTCTCCTGCAGCCTCCCGAGTAGCTGGGATTACAGGCGCATGCCACCACGCACGGCTGATTTTTGTATTTTTAGTAGAGATGGGGTTTCACCATGTTGGCCAGGATGGTCTCAATCTCTTGACCTCGTGATCCGCCCACCTCAGCCTCCCAAAGTGCTGGGATTACAGGCTTGAGCCACCGCGCCAGGCCATGTGAGCTTTTTAAATTAATTTTTGGCTTTTAGGTTGTGTCCTAGGAGTTAAAGTGATTAATGAAGAGGACACACATTTACTTTTCCAAATGATGTGCAGGGAAAGAATTCACTCCTTTCACCCACAGGAGTCAACAAAACCTAGAAGGCAACTGAGGATGGGACAGTGTTATTTATTTTTTAAATACCCCAATTGGGGCTTTTATTTAAAGTGGCAAAACCTCAGAAAATATGCATGGAGTTGGAGAAGGGTCAGAGACAGAGGAGAGCTACTCACAGCATATAGGCGATGACCCCCACACTCCACATGTCAGTGGGAAATGAAACAAAATCATAGTTCACAACTTCAGGGGCGAGAAATTCTGGGGTTCCAAAGTTCACCTTCAGCTTCTCTCTGGGTTTGTATCTGCAATTTAAGAGACAAAGTGGAAGGGTGGACGTGTCGATCAAAAATCGTGAACACTGAAATGATGTAGTCTATGAGACAAAATGACTTCAGCCATACAGCAAACTTCAGACAAACAAACATTGAAGGAAATCAAACAATCAAGCAAGAGGCTCAAAAACTTGTAAAGAGGCCCCAGAAAATTTAAAAGTCAAAATTCATACTAGGAAACCTTAAAAGCTGAACCAGTTGTTGGAGAAGCTGCTGTGAATAATGAGAACATCTGAATTACAGAAGATGACAAGAGGAAAACTGATATAGTCATTGACATGGGGATGATGTGAATAAGCCTGTATAATGAATAAACACAGTACTGCAATAATTTACAACATCCATTTTATACGTGTCGTTAATGTGCTGAATTGTTAATGTGTCCACGTAAACTCTTTGTTCCCTGAAGAATCTTGTATGTGCCAGAACCCTTTGCAAACTTGTTTACGTTGTTAATATTTTTAAAGGAAATCTCTGTACAGATGGAACAAATATGAAAGAGGGACAAACTCTTGCAAATGCTAAATTAATGGCTTCTAATTTAATAAACTTCACTGTATTAGGTTTTAATTTTTTATACTTTTTACTGCATGCATTATAGAAACTTGTAAACACTCAAGTCTCAAATTTAGCAAGTTAAGGCCAAACATAATTTTTGTTAAATTAATTATAAATGAGATCATGAAACCAAAGAGCAGATCACATATATGTTTGCAAAGGAAGGGCAACCATCATGTCCCCCAGCTCCATTCGTACACCTATGTCCAAATAGACATACCTTCTGGCCAATCCAAAATCAATAATTTTTATTTGCTTAGCATCCCGATTCACACACAGGATATTCTCAGGCTGCCAGGAGAAAGAGACACATTAGCAATGAAAACAACCATCATTCACTCAAATTGTCCTTGAACCACAACTAAAAATACAACGATGCTCAGAAAAAACATATCAGGCCTTTCACTTCGGGGCGGGCTTGTCCGTGTGGGTACTTTCTCCTTTAATTATGTGGTGGATGAGGTTGCGGGTATCCTGCCAACCCTGCATTATCCAGCCTGTCCTCTGCACGGCTTCACAGTTCACCATAATGCCTGAGTTCAGGCAGAGGCCTTGAGGGGAGCAAGAAAAGGAGGTTGCTTCAGTCCTTCCCAAATGCGCTGTGGAGGCCCGCTCAGACCTGACATCTGCCCCTCTAAATTATTCAGTATGAATTTCCCCTTCTTGGAGAAATATTTTTCCCAAGATTGATGAGTTCCAAGGGAATTGACCTGCTCCATTCAAACAGCCACACTGAACATGCACTGTCACGTGAACGTTCCGGCCTCCAGAGCTTCCCTTTGCTCAACGCCTATGGGAAAGTCGCACGGCAGAGGAGGGCTTTTCTCTCCAGTCGTTCTTCAGTCTCAGCAGTTCCGAGGTTTTGCTGAGTTTGGTCTCAATGCCTAAAACCCCTGACTAAGTGTTCCCTTGGAGCTAGGCCCTGGTAAGACCTTAGCCTGCTGACCTGACAGTCTTGGGGTGCAGGGGGAGAAAATGGGGTGTAGTGCAGCCACTCAGTGTTCACAGAATGCCTTACAAGTGCACCTAATGTTTATTGGGGTAGAAAAACAGAGGTCTTGGGAAAGTAAGAGATTTGATTTAAAGTCAAGGCCATTTATAAAAGAGAAAAAAAGTTTTCAGAGTTAAGAACCCTCAGTCCCAATTCTTTACAAGCTGGAGGGCACCATCCCAGAAGCCAAATGCCCAGGATCCCGTTCCTCAGCCTTTAGTGGGATCAGGCTCCCCTCCCCAACCTGTCCAGGTGGAGAAGAGGTTCCAATGAGATCAGAAATTCAGAAACACATTATGAAATGACATAATGTCTCCTTATCAATATTCAATAGTACATTTGGTTGGGCAGAATATCTTTGGAAGCCCTTTTCTAACCTATCTCTAAAACAGATGTTTGTGAGTAAAAGTCATTATAGAGAAGGGGGTGCTATGTGAACCATTTGGTTTCATGCTTAAATCACTGATGGATCATGTATAAAGCTGTCCAATTGTGAAGGAGTACTGTGGCATCAAAAAGTTTGCAGGATATAGAGAAACCGTTTTGAGGGCATTTCAATAAGTTAGCCTTTTTATGACGATAAAATTAAAGAATGTTCACTGGATAAAATTTGCAAAACAGAAAAATATAAAACAGACTGTTTGTAAGTCACCTATAATCTCCCCCCACATACTGACAATCACTCAATATTTCTGGCCCTTTTCCTTCCAAGGAGCTTTCAGAAAAGCAGCTCCTTAAGGACCCATCCAGCTGTCACCTTTATGATGATCTTTGCATCCAAGCCATAACTAAAACTGCCCACTGCAGGTCCTCAATCAATGTTATGAAGCCTCATATGGAGTCATTTGACTTACAATAGGTTTGCTCCTAGTTCCAGTTGCCAATCAAAACCCTGTAGGGATATCTGCAGAATATCTACATTCAATGAAAATGCTCCATGAAAGCATGCATTATCAAACTCAGTTCATAGTGAGGGTTTTGCTAATGATTTTTAGCCTCTGACTTTGTCATTTTATAAACCACTTCCTCCTGCTCTCCTCCTGCTCAAAAGTGAATGGGAAAGGCAAGGCACATAAATCAAGACAGTGAGGGAAGCCAAGTTATAGGAAGAGAGGCCCATGGAAACCTATTTCAGGAGGCTAAATTTATTTAGCTATGCAATCCCTAGTGAATGCAATAGATGGGATGTTATATAGATTGTATATTTTATGTTACTGTCACGCTGTGCAAACAGGGAAATGAGAAAATGACCAAGCCACACAAGACGTACTTTATGATACTTAGTCCCAATATGGGACTCGATCAGGGTTGTTGGGCCTAGGTCTTTTATTGGTTGTAACTAAGACTACATACAGTCCGATTCTAGGAACTTCATAATGAGACATAATGAGAGAGGTAAAGAGGGAAGGGGCAATCAATAGGAGGAGAAAGAAAGGCGGCTTGGCTTCTGTGTGCTTTCCACCATTGGCAGTGGGGTGCCCGCCCCACCCTCTCTCCTCCTTAGCACTTTGGCCCCATCCTTCCGACTGTCCTCTGCTGCATTCTCCATAGGATTCTATTCCACGGGGCAGCAAACCCACAGAAAAACAAGTCCCAAAGTCCGGAGCTTCCTGAGTGACTCGAGGAGCTGCCGGCGATTCTTGGAGACCTGGAAAGGTTGACTACTACTTAGGGAATTCTGAGTTAGCTAAAATCCTCTCACCTACTTGTCCTGATGAGAGGGCTACCACGTGGATACCGCTGTGGTGGTGGTGACTGTTTTCATTCTAAACTTTTAGGGAAACCATTGCCATATAGATTTCCTTAACGCAGGCAAGTTACAAGAATCTGAATATCACCCCTGAAGATGGAACATGCAAATATTAGGGAGTGACAGAAGCTGAGAATAAGGAGATGAGGGTAACAATTCAGATGTTTATTCATTTCTGAAATGACTGTACCAATTTCCCCAGCTGGCATATAATAGCAGACAGGGCCCACTGTGCAAAAGCTGGGAAGGGCTTACGTCTCACAGCATACAAAACACCCTTACCTTCAGGTCCAAGTGGAGAATGTACATCTGATGCATGTGCCTTATCCCCTCACATATCTGCTTCATGAACAGGATGGTATCAAGCTCTGTCAAATTGTAGTTCTCATCGATGATGCGGTCAAACAGCTCCCCACCATCCACACTGCAGAGGGAAGAGGAGTGAAACCCTCAGTCCCGATTTCCTAACCACCATGTGCTTTTCTCGTAGTGACTTGTCGTGCAAGTTCTGCTACCTCTTCTGAAAGGTGTATGTGCAGTTATTTCTCTGCCTTCTTTACTATCTTACTTAGATGATTCTTATCTTGAAGGCCTGTATTTTATATACCTTTAATCTCACAAATGGAAATCCTCAAGCCAACTCCCCACCTTTTGTGTGTGTGTGTGTGTGTTTTGAGATGGAGTCTCGCTGTGTCGCTCAGGCTAGAGGGCAGTGGCAGGATCTTGGCTCACTGCAATCTCCGCCTCCCAGATTCAAGCGATTCTCATGCCTCAGTCTCCCAAGTAGCTGGGATTAGAGGCATGCGCCACCATGCCCGGCTAATTTTTGTATTTTTGGTAGAGATGGGTTTCACTGTGTTGGCCAGGCTGGTTTCGAACTCCTGACCCCAAGTGATCCACCCGCCTCGGCCTCCCAAAGTGCTGGGATTACAGGCATGAGCCACCGCACCGGCCCTCAAAGCCCCTTTATCCAGTGTCTTCAGCTCTGGGGTGAGCCCACATGTATCATGTTCTAAAGATGTTGAAGAGAAAGAGGACCCTAAGAACTCCAGGAGGGGAACTCCAAGCCCTGACTGAAGGTAGTCAGGATCTCAGCCCTCTAAGTCTCCAGACTGAATTCAGAGATAAAGTGCTTCTCTGTGGCTGGTGCTAGACACAGTAATTTCCCTTATCCTTGGGGACACCTTCCAAGACCCTCCGTGGATGCCTGAAACTGCGGATAGTACTGAACCTGTATATACTATGTTATTTCCTATAGACATATAACTCCGATACAGTTTAATTCATAAATTAAGCACAGTAAGGGATTAACAACAATAACTAAGGGTAAAATAGAACAATTATAACAACATGCCAGCTGCACTACTCTTGTGTCTTGGGGCCATTATGAAGTCAAATGATAGTTCCGTGAACACAAGCATGGCGATGCCTCCACAGTCAATCTGATGACCCGGTCGGCTACTAAGTGACTAACCGCAGGGAGTGGTGGAGACGCTGGACAAAGGGATGATTCACGTCCTGGGTGGGACCGAGCAGGACGGTGGGAGATTTCATCAGGCTACTCAGAACAGTGTGCAATTTAAAACCTGTTGATTGTTTCCTTCTGGAATTTTCCACTTAATATTTTGGGGCCGTGGGTAACTGAGACCATGGAAAGTGAAAGTGTGGGCAAGGGAGGACCACGATACTATACTTTTTATTCAAAATGCCTTATTGAGGAATGAAAAACAAAATGGAATCACAATATCGATTCAGTGTTGGAATTGCAGTTGGCCCTCCCTATTCGTGGGTTCTGTTTTCACAGGTTCAAACAATCGTAAATCAAAATGTTTGACCAAAAAACAATAAAAATTGACAATACAACAACAAAAATAATACAAATTTTAAAAAAATACAGTATAACAACTGTATATGTGGCATTTACAGTTTATCAAGTATTGTAAGTAGTCTAGAGATTATTTAAAGTACTTGGGGGGATGGGCATAAGTTATATGCAGAAGACTATGCCATTTTATGTCAGGAACTTGAGTGTCCTCCGGTTTTGGTATTTGCGGGGATCCTGGGACCAATCCCTCTCAGATACCAAGTAATGACTGTACTCGGTTTCTAACTAACCAGTCCTTATGTTTTTATAAAGGTGACTTTAAATGGAAGCTTCTTAGCCCTAATCATCACCAGTTTTTGACATGAACTTTGTATTAGTGAATGTGTTGAAAGTAAGATGTAGCTCAAAAACCACTTTCCTCCAGGTTGCCCTGGCTAATATTTAAGCTTGATTTTTGACAAACAGCGTAGATACAAAGCTAGATCTACTTGGTCCCACTACTTCTTAGCAATAAAATCCCATATGGAGATTTGTAACCCCAAGTGTTTCCCTTCTAGAACTGATGTGATTGTGTGATCCACGCGAATCAGAGTCTGCGGGGGCGAGCTTGGTTCTGGTCCCGCTACAGCAGGACGGAGCTACTGAGGCACGGTCACGGTCGTGAGTGCCCTTGGGGAGGTCAGGGAGGGGGCGGAGGGGATACGTACTACTCCATGACCAGGACAATGTCGTTCTTAGACTCGAAGGCATCGTACAGCTGGATGAGGTTTGCGTGATCCAGCTGGTTCATGACGCTGATCTCGTTCTTCACCTCCTCCTTAGAAGCAGGAAACAGTGCATTAGTGTGGTCAAGACGGGGCGGGGAGGGAGGGGACCACCTCCCACAGGCTGTACCTTGTCCTTCATGCCTCTGGTCTTGATGATTTTGGCTGCCAGCTTCAGACCTGTGGCCGTCTCCTCACACTTGTGAACCTGGCCGAAACGCCCTCTGCCAAAAAGAGGAAGCGGCGTAGCATGAGGCCCTGTGGTCAGCTGCCGAGTGGACAGCGCACAGTGGCCCCAGTATTTCTCCTGCTGAGTCTGGATGAGCAGCCGTATGAGGAGTTCTTTCAGTAAACTTCTAGAGCAGTATTTGTCAACATGTGGTCTGTGGGTCACTTGCATCAGAATCACCTGGGAGCTGTTAAGAAAGCAGGTTTCGGCCAGGCGCAGTGGCTCACACCTGTAATCCCAGCACTTTGGGAGGCCGAGGCGGGAGGATCACGAGGTCAGGACCAGTCTGGCCAACATAGTGAAACCCCATCTTTGCTAAAAATACAAATACAAAAAATTAGCCAGATGTGATGGCATGTGTCTGTAATCCCAGCTACTCGGGAGGCTGAGGCAGGAGAACGGCGTGAACCCAGGAGGCGGAGGTTGCAGTGAGCCGAGATCACGCCATTGCACTCCAGCCTGGGCGACAGTGCAAGAATCCATCTCAAAAAAAAAAAAAAAAAAAGAAAGAAAAAAAAAGAATCCAGGATTCTGGGCCCTACCCCAGACCTCCTGAGGCAGGAATCCAGGGGTAGGCCCCAGAATCTGCATTTCAGCACATTTCTTGGGTGATTCATATGCACCCTCACATTTGAGAACCACCTTTACAGACAATGCAGAATCTTTCTGAATACATATGAATGTTATGAGCTGGGCTTTGCCAGCATATGAACAAGAGAGCCCACCTTCAGATATATAAAATTATTTTTGGAAACTGCATATGTAACAATACTGCACATACATCCATATAGTCAAGACTGCATATTGCCAAGTCACCTATGAGCTTGAATATAAACATAAGACAGCTTCTTACCTACGTAATCACATACAGATGTGCACACTTGTGAGCAGTTTTAAATTTAATTTGCTTAGTTTGATTTCTTATTTAGTAAAATAAGCTAGAACACGTGTCCCTGCTCTGCAATGGTGGATGTCACAGTAGGGAGTGAGGAACAGCTTCCCTAGCAACACAGTGAACCCGAGGCAAGCCCTATGACAAGGCAGAGGACTTCAATGATGAAAGTCATGGCAACGCTGGGCAGATGCAGGGGCACTGGCGGCCGCTGCATCCTACTGTGGGGCTGCACACCCAGCACAGAGGCAGATGAATCTTGGAGAACGACACAGGATTACCATAAACGTAGCCACGGCGTGACTTCAATTCCAACCTCTGCTCCAGATAGAGTCTCTATGGGAACACACGGACACAGCCCCAGCCACCTCTTAATTGGTTGTTATGGAAATGGTTTTTCCCCTTCACTAGCAATGGCCGCAGAACCTCCTGAGCCAGCAGTGGTGCCCATCACTGTCTGACTTCCCGGCTCCCTCAACCCTCTGGCTCTTTCCCCTGATTTATTGTGCAAGGGCCCTGAAGGTTGAGGCCAACTCCCAGGATTCATGCTGGTTCAACACAGTGATAACCTTATGCTCATTGAACATGGCAAGCAGGGATGATGGATACCCTCAAGGCCACAGGGCAAGAGATGAACTCCCAGGAAAATTCAGGGGCCTGCCCCTGTGGGCAGGGTTTTTGGGATCCAGTGATCCTTGGCATGTTGCAATATTTCTGCCAAAAGTAAAAGATAAGTTGCTACATCTTGAACCTCCTACCACTTAAAAGGAGGTGCAGCACTTGGTGATGTCTGCATTTTGAAGGCATCCATGCACATTTGATCATGCTCCTCTCACTTACTTGCTGAGTGAATTATGGCTGCCAATTTTGGTGAAGCCCATAACGAGAGCTGATGGGCAGCTGGTCTAGACTGCAGTACCAAAGAGAAGATCCCATGGTGCCCAAACAGACAGAAAGGAAGTTTCAAAGGAGCAATTGACAAACCTTGACCAGAAAAACAGCACAAACCCTGGGAATTCTTTCAAAGCTTCTTCTGCAAATAACTATTCTCGGTTAGAGAAATAGTTGCTGGCTTGCCACTGATGTCCCTGAAGGCCCAAATACCTCAGGCTTCCATGGAGCCAGTTCATGCTGTGGAATTCCTGTTTCTCCCTCAGCCCATCCCCGCAGTCTCATGGGGCATTCTATGAGATCAGCCAGATCTGGAAGGGAAAGTCCAGGTGGTTCCATTCGGCACAGGGCAAAGAAATACGGAGTGGGAAGAGGAGGAAGGGACTTCACAAATATCAATGACTCCCTGAAGACCACTTGCAGACGCCTGAACTGCAGTAGCGATGCGTGCTTTCCTTGTGTTGGTGAGTACATTTTGTATGTATACGTGCAGATGTTCGGCTTTCCTCTTCCTATTTTACACAGACATGCCGATGGCAGCAAACGTTATAATTTAGACTTTGAGTTACAAGATATCACGGGGGGTTGTGAAAGAAGTAAACGAAGGAGAACACCCTCTCCCCGCCCCCAGCAGGAAGCGGGTCCCTGATGGACTTTAATTTTCCTTCTGGTTTTTTTTTCTTTTCTTTTCTTTTTTTTTTTTTTTGAGACAGAGTCTTACTCTGTCACCAGGCTGGAGTGTAGGGGCCTGATCTCGGCTCACTGCAACCTCCAACTCCCTGGTTCAAGCGATTCTCCTGCCTCAGCCTCCCGAGTAGCTGGGATTACAGGCATGCGCCACCATGCCCAGCTAATTTTTGTATTTTTAATAGAGACGGGGTTTCACCATGTTGGCCAGGATGGTCTCGAACTCCTGACCTCAAGTGATCTGCCCACCTCGGTTTCCCAAAGTGCTGGGATTACAGGCGTGAGCCACCGCGCAAGGCCTTTAATCTTCCTTCTTTAGGGAGAATGTGCATTTAAATGTCCCTAAAATAAGTTATTTGCTGAGCAAAGTAATCAATTGAAATGAATAATAGTAATTAATATAGTAACAACATAAATGAAAAACCAGCAGCAATGACAGAAAGACCTAATACAGGCCACAAAAACTACACGCAGTTGACTCATTTCTATCTTCTGTCTCCTGGAGGCTGCGCTATGGCTTTGGACAGCTGGTCAACCTTCTGGTGACTCACAATGGGTTTTTCTTTCTTTTAGACATTACAACATGGGAAGTAAAGCAGATAATAAATGTGGAGTTTAGTCACCACATTAACCTTTCTGGCATCAGTGACAATTTTCAGAAATGGTTACTGTTTCTTAAAATGTTTGTTTCTAACATTTCTAGTTCTCAGGTCAAGACAGGCAGACATTTACGAAGTCATTTGCACGCTCTCTTCTTTTGTTGAGAGAATGTTAACATTCAGCCTTACTCACCCTCCTAGGATTTCTGTCTTGCTCACAGTATAGAAGCTGTTGACCGCTCCTTGCTTGGCTGTCACAATACGATGATCAAATGGGGCCGGAGGAGCCGGGATGTCAACTAGAAGGTGAGAGAAACAGAAGGGCCATCTGTCAAGCAGTCTGACCTCGTTAAGGTGGCAAGCCTGGGCCTCATAGTAAAAATGTGCTCATTTAATAATAAAATACAAGGAGCCATCTGTTTGATTCCTAATGATCCAGGGATATAGATTTCCACTTGAGATTATGAGCTGTGACTCATAAAGGTGATCCTGACACCTCTGAGAAAGAGTGTCAGGGTGGCTCAATGGTTGTCCATACCATCTTCAGGATCACTTTTAGAAATGTCAAAATAGTTGAAAATTTCCAACCCAACACAGTCCAGACAGGTAATACTTCCAAGCCTGAGACCATTCAAATTCAAATATGAGAAATTGTTTGATTCATTTTTAAAATGCATTACTGATATAATCCATTATTTTAATTAAATCAGAGACAAAAAAGAAAAATGAAACATTTCTTCATGTTGTTGAAATGCTAGATATTATATATTACTTTCAAAAATCTCTTAGACTTTATTTAAGACACATTTAAGGCACAAAGATGAATTTTTCCTGGCTGGCTGGAAATAAAACACCCAATAAAACCAGGTAAGTGTGTATTCAACAGAGATCAAATTTCTCCCACTTTCTCCCCTTCCACCTTAAGTGTTTAAACGCTGGTCCACATCAGCACCAGCTCTAACATACAGAATTACTCAGGGATATTCCTCCCAGTATTCTTTCACCTTTCCATGACTACTGCTGTTGAAATTGGCTTGCCATGAACCTGCTCATTCTTTGCTAATTCATTTACTAAGCGGCGACTGTATGCATACAATAAGAATACAAAGGGAGGTAAGTAAATAACAGCTTTGCTTTCAAAACACTCTACATTTATTTGACATATGTTTCTTGAGCATTTACCTTGTTCCAGGCACTCTGCCAAGTGTTAATATTTTAAAAATTCAGATAATATAAATCTCTGGGAATCTGATTTGATATGGACATCACCTCTCAGAGCCTAAATATGCTGAAAACTGAAGTCACCAGAGAAGCATCTTGATAACATTCACTGTTTCAGATTAATAGAGGGAGTTAAATACACAAGCGGCATCGAAATGGCATTATATCTCCTGCAGGCTGTTAGACTAAATGAAATTTAGTCTGCAATGCTTGCTGGAGAAGGTTAAAAAGCCTTAAAAGGCCCATACAAAAGCCATTTCCTACCCAGTGGGGTCAGGCCATCTTGCCCTCGGGAGGTCTTCATCCCAGCAGACTCCCTGAGTCGGCCCTGGGAGCTCCTCAGCTTGCCTGGCTGCCTGTGTCTTCTGATACGTGTGTTCTTCCCCTGTGCCCACTATGTCTACTCTGCGCCTTTTGCTGTCCTCGTTGACGAGGCGCTCCTCTGCCACTCCACGCTTACTGCTGCCCGGGCACTCTGTCTGGTCGGCATTCCAGAAAATGGATCCTACTGCTGAACTTCCAGGGATTCGTGGGGGTAGAAATGGCCCTTATGCTGCTGACACACCTGGAAAGTAAAGTCCAGTTGCAGCTCTCAAAGTTTCAAGAAGAAAACATTCAGATGGTGGAAATTCTTAGAACGAAGGCTTTCTTAAAACAGTGTCTTGGTGATGAGGACGTGAGCTCCGTGACAGAGGTGACCATTTCGGTGCTGGGGGAGGAAATGGAGCAGCACGCTCCCCATCAAGTCTATGGGTGTAGAGAACCAGGGTCCCAGGGGATCTCACCACTGGCCAAATCATGACCCCAAGTTATTCCACTGGAACTTAACAAAAGCCGTCATTTTATGAATACCTAACTAATTTGATCTTCATTTTTTCACTTCCTTTCCTTAGAGAGAAATTATTAAATTATAGCATGATAAAAGAAGCAATAATCTCTCTGAATTTTTTTTTTTTTTTTTTTTGAGACCGAGTCTCGCTCTGTCGCCCAGGCTGGAGTGCAGTGGCGCGATCTCGGCTCACTGCAAGCTCTGCCTCCCGGATTCAAGCAATTCTCTGCCTCAGCCTCCCGAGCAGCTGGGACTACAGGCGCCCGCCACCACGCCCGGCTAATTTTTTTGTATTTTTAAATAGAGACGGGGTTTCACCGTGTTAGCCAGGATGGTCTCGATCTCCTGACCTCGTGATCCAACTGCCTCAGCCTCCCAAAGTGCTGGGATTACAGGCGTGAGCCACCACGCCCAGCCAATCTCTCTGAATCTTAATGGCAGTGAGACTAAACCTTTATCAGTGGAAGAATTGACCTAATTTCCATTTCTCAGCAGCTCTCGACCTTACTGAACACATCTGGCAGTGCTGAAGTTTCTTTCTTAGCAATCATTAATATTTATGCTTAATTCTTGGAAAATTAAATTTCTCCAAGATGTGGTTTCAGATACATTATTAAAAAATGAACTAAGAATTATGTTTTAAATCCCTAAAAAAGACCACACAAGTGGTTTGATACTTTTGGTTCCAAATAGATACTGTGATATGTGATTACTCATAACTTAGAGTAGTTCATTTTAATTGGCTATAATATTACCTGAATCTATAAGTGAAACTGTGTAGTTGAGAAAGAAAGTCATTCAATAATCTATGTCTTACTTCATCCTCACAGTATTTGGGAAAATAGGCAATTTATTATTTATAATGGAGTAGGTAAGCTTTTTCAGATTTAGGTTTTTAACTTACGGATAAATCTAGTCATTATTTAATTCTTGTCCTTAGGAAGGATATGTTCTGTATTGCTAAAAATGAAACTGTTTTACTTCATCTTTAAAAAATACTGATTCCTGTGGGCACTATTAATCATCATCTTTGTCTACCAGTTGGTAGAAAACATAGAAAATAACAAAATGCCTGAAAATATCACAGGCAAGAAGAAAAAATAATGGCTAGAAAATGTGGCCATGAAAAATTCATGTAAGCTGGAAAACCAAGTTATAAATCATTGCTTCAAACTCTCTTCATTTATCCTTTCAATAAGGCCTTAAACCACAATGGCACATAGCTCTAGAGAAAACATTGCTGTGGATACGCAATGCTGTAACCCTACCTTTCGTGAAATTGGTCACCATTAGTTTGATACACGTATTGATTTTTATTTTGACATTGGTCCAGCACTGTCTCATGTGCAGTTGCCAGTTCTCTTTTCTCCTCAGCTTCTTATCCACTAGTATCTTCCTTAGAATGAAACCCGTTTCTCTCTTCTTCAAACACTGGGTGTTCATTTTTATCCGCAGGGGCTTGCTGTCCATTCCCAGCACTATCACTTTCCTGTGTATTCAGGCTCTCTGTGCATGAAATGTCTGTTCCATCTATATTCTCTCTTGGATTTATAGAATTTCTTGGAGCAAAATCTTCTACTTTGTCTTGTCTTTTTGTGTGAAATATGGCAAAACTTCTATGAACTAGAGAGGCATTGGTCTTCTCAGCATTTTTCTTGTTGAGTTTATTAACCTTTTCTTTCTCAGAGGAGAGCTGATTCTTCTGGGTAGATCTCTCTAGAAGCCACCATAGGACACAAAATATTTTAATGGAGAATGCAGGTGATCAGTATAATTTTGGCTTTCTATAATGGCATCTTTATCCAGGTTTCTTTTTATCAGCAGATATAAGGTTTTAAAAGCTAAGTAGAAGGAAATATGACCAATTGGGTTCCAAAAGATTTTCTTGTTTGTAACTAGTAAGACCCAAACACAAGCAAAAAAAAAAAAAAAGGGGGGGGGGCATTTTTTTATAAACATCACTTCTTCCTGCACAGGGCTTTATGAATGTGCAACTTCCTCTGAATAACAACGGACTTTTATAACAGAACTTTCTTCATCCATAACTATCTAGTTTTCTAAAGATGTTACCTGCGAGGGCTGATGTCCTTTTGCTTTTGACGGGCATCCTTTCCGTCAGGTCGGCGTTTGACCACACCTCCTTCGCCTGTGGAGGCACAATTGAGTAACTGAAGTTACATATCACATCTGGGCTTTTCAACCTCAGCACTCCTGACACTTGCGCTGGATGATTCCGTGTGGTGGGGAATGTCACGAGCATTACAGGACAGCAGCATCACTGGCCTCTATCCACCAGATGCCAGTAGCACCCTCCCTCCCAGTTGTGATGACCAAAAAGGTCTCCAGAGATCTATAAATGGGGAGCAAAATCACCCGTCACCCCAGGCTGAAAACTACTATATTATATGATTCAAACATAGAAAAAAGCCCAGTAAAATTAATAGTAATGTAGAGGGCAGAACAGTCTGAATTAATGAAAGCCTGTATAGACTACAGTATCTGAAATGAGCTCACTATTTTCAAAGAAATTCTGTAAAACTGTCATTATGGGAAAAAGCCCATCTTCATGAATAGATGAAAGGATGTTAATGATGTGTGCATCACCCTTGACCTCTGTGTAAGTTGTCTTGATATGGTTGACATATAAATCAAATAGAAATGAGAGGATACATGTGAATGGGCTCTGTAAACCAGAGAGTAGGAGATGAAAGTCAGCTTTATAAATGGAACCTTTGCAGTGCTTAGAACAGATGGCCCTTTTCCTAAGTGGATAAACATTCTTCTCACAGTCCTGGAGTATCTGAATTAGTTGAGCAAACCGTTAGCTAATGTACCCCATATAAAAGGGAAACATTAGCCCAATCCATCCAAATTATCACAACTTCTAAAGTTTTGCATTATTAATTAATGACATTGTGTGGATGTCCAAAAAAAGTATTTATTTCCCCTTTGAAACAACATAATCTGCCTTCAGCTGATTTGCAAGCATGAAACACCATGTAAGTTCAGAGCAAGATATCAAGACAAATTGCAAATGTGCTTTTTTTTTTTTTTTTTTGAGATGGAGTTTCGCTCTTGTTGCCCAGGCTGGAGTGCAATGGCGCAATCTCAGCTCACTGCAACCTCCAACTCCCGGGTTCAGGCGATTCTCCTGCCTCAGCCTCCTGAGTAGCTGGGACTACAGGCATGCACCACCATGCCTGGCTAATTTTTTGTATTTTCAGTAGAGACGGGGTTTTGCCACATTTGCCAGACTGGTCTTGGACTCCTGACCTCAGGTGATCCGCCTGCCCCAGCCTCCCAAAGTGCTGGGATTACAGGTGTGAGCCAACATGTCCGGCTGCAAATGTGCTTTTACACAATGCAGGGGGCAGCTCCATGGATTCAGAGTATTTCCGTTTTTTAGATGGTGAACTTAAAACATAAAGGCATGTTTAGTAAATCTGTGGAAAGCCAAGGCTGGAAGTGAGAGCTTCAGAGTTTCTCTTTCTCTTAAAGTTTCTCTTTAAGTGAAAGTCCAGAGACGGCACTTGCCTACTTTTCCCTCTGCAGGGACAATGGGCTGCCGCCTCTTCAAACAAAGCCGATTGCTCCCTCCTCTGTGCTTGCACAGAACTCAGCACATATCCCAACCCCTGGTGTCCCCTATAACACTTTAAGCCTTTTTTCCTGTCAATTTCCCACTAGACTGTGGACTTCCAGTGGGCAAAAAGACTGGTTCATCTTTGACTCCCTGGTGATTACTTCAGAGACCAGTACGTAGTGATGATGATGATGATGGTAGTGGTCATGGTGGTGGTGGTGGTGGTGGCGGTGGTGGTGGCGGTGATGGTGGTGGTGGTGGTGGTAGTGGTGGTGGTGGTAGTAGTGTTGGTTGTGGTGGTAGTCGTGGTGGTAGTGGTAGTGCTGCTGCTGGTGGTGGTGGTGGTGATGGTGGTGATTGTAGTGGTGATGGCGGTTGTAGTGGTGATGGTGACGGTCATGGTGATGATGGTGGCAGTGGTGACAGCTACCATGTATTGTGCACACACATTATGTACCACTCTTCTAAGCACTTTGTTTAACTGGTTGCTCCTGCTAACAGCCCTTTAAGATAGATACTATTAGCCCCATTGTACAAATGAAGTTGGGTAATTTCCCAAGGTTATAAAGTTTAGAAATGGTAGAGCTAGGATTCTGACCCAGCTGTCTACTTCAGCCAGTGCACCTAACTACCACCCTATACTGTCTTTCTGGGGGAAAAAAAAAAGATAGAAAGACTATAGCCAAGTTACATGATTCCTATTTATTGAGATCTACTACATAGTTGGCACCACAGGAGATAAGAAAAATGATTAAGAGAGAAGGTCATAAATCAAAAACAAATTAGCAGAGTGAAGAGATAAATATTTGTCGAAAGATTACAATTAACATGGAAGAGAAGCAAAAAAAAGGAGAGAATTTAAGTCCAATTTTGAAAGCATATATCCAAATTAGTCGAATAAGACAGTTTAACAAACTGTGTTTAAGATGTTTTATAACTGTCTTTCAGTTCTTCCCTTTTGAAATGAAAACTTCTGGTGTATCAATAGACATTGTGCTTCTGGGTTTATTCTGTGTGGCATGAACGCAATGATATAAGCATACGTGGATTTAATAATGAAAACTGGTATGTATCAGTCAATTTCCACTCATAAAAGTATATAAAATTGAGCAGCTGGCTGTAAGACTCCATGGAGCACTGATAGATCCACGTTTGCCCCTGAGGCCATCTGAGTATCAGGTGGAAAAGTCCACATGCTAAGCCAATATTCTTTGGGTTCGGAGTTGGACTTGACCAACAGGAGAAGCTGTCAGTATTGAGGAATATAAGAAGCCAGCTTCCAAGAGAGGTTGCTTTTTTCTTTAGTAATTATATATCACATATGTTTTTCCATTTAAATAATGTAAGAAGGCCTTTATTCATTGCCAAAGGCTGTTATAGTTTCATTTCCCTATGTAATACTGACATCTAGAGGAACTTTGAACCGAAGAGTTTCCAACAAACAGAAGTTGTATTCTCCTGTTCTTTCCAGGACAGACGCTGTATTTCTCCTTTTCTTTTCAGGACTGCAACCAAAAATATGAAACATTTTTACTTTGTATTTCTAAGTTATGCCTAGAAGTTGCTAAAATAGAAAGCTCAAGTTTGTAGATACACCTTGTTTATTGTCCAAAAATGAAACATGTCTTCTACCGATTAAAGAGCACAGGACCAGTGCTCTTAAGCATTAAGTTTCTGACCCAATCCTGACCATCCCCAGTTAATGGGATGAAAACCATGTCAGTGACTATGTTTCTCTGCTGAATTCACATCGATGGCTGGGATGAACCTAAGGACCTCTTTCATGCAAATTCACTTAAAAATATTTCTATATTTGCATATGGATTACTTTGGAACTGTTTACCAATTCCTTTTATAATAATTTATCAGTTGATGTAGAATGACACAGGGAAGAAAGGCTACGTGGTCCAGATGTCCAAGTATTCAAAACACAGCTCAGCTCTCTCCACTCTGTCTGGCTTCCTAGACTGGTCTCGTAAGTGGGGTATACGTACCCAGGGAGTGTCCATAGTAGTCCTTTGGAGGGTATCAAGGACATGCTAGAACTCATTTCAATTTATTCCATTCCTTATGGATTGAATGTATCCCCCCTGACGATATATGCACACAAATTCATATATTAAAATCCTAACCCTCATGGTGATGCTATTAAAAGGTAGGGCCTTCGAAGTTGACTAGGTCATGATTGGAGAGTCCTCATGAATGGGATTAGTGCCCTTAGAAGAACCAAAATGAAAGTTTGCTCACTCTTTATGGGGAGAAGCCCACTACACACTAGTAACGGGGCCCTCGCCAGGCCCTGGATCTGCCAGTAGCCTGATTTGGGACTTCTCAGCCCCCAGAACTGTGAGAAATAAATGTTTGTTGTTTAAACCACCCAGTCCAGAATAATTTGCTATAGCAGCCCAAGCTAAGGCACCACTCTTTTAACATTTATATTTTACATATTTTTTAAAAATATATTGATACAATTGGACACATATAAAAGTATCTCTGACATATTAAATGTTATTTATAAAAATAAAAGTGCAGCCAGGCGCAGTGGCTCACGCCTGTAATCTCAACACTTTGGGAGGCCGAGGTGGGCAGATCATGTGGTCAGGAGTTTGAGAACAGCCCGGCCAACATAGTGAAACCCCATCTCTACTAAAAATACAAAAATTAGCTGGGCCTGGTGGTGCACACCTGTAGTCCCAGCTATCAGGAAGCTGAGGCAAGAGAATTGCTTGAACCCTGGAGGCAGAGGTTGCCGTGAGTCAAGATTACGCCACTGCACTCCAGCCTTGGCAACAGAGAGAGACTCCGTCTCAAAAATAAAATAAAATGAAATAAAATAAAATAAAATGCATGTAGTGGTTATCAATGTATATAATTATAAATAAATATATTGCGGAGTGCTTTAAAATATTTTACTGATGGCAGCACAAAATCAAAATAATTTGGAGACAATTGTAGATAACACCGTGCTTCACACACTGATTTTCTGAAGTGTGTTTTGGAGCAGGATCATTCTAATTAGTCGGTTTGAGTGCAAGAACATAATTAGAACTATCAGCTCAATTCTTGCAAACTCTTTTTCTCCTTCTGCAAAGTACTGCTTTTAAGAGTTCAGTATTCATCGCTTGCGTGCCAGTTTTGATTATTTAAGCAATTTTGAGTCAGCACTTTATCCTCTTTTCTCCGTTAACCATTACATTTACTGCCATAGGATCCAGATTCGAACAGCAGGGCGGCCTCGGTCCACAGGCGCGTGCCGGCTACCTGGGCATGAGTGCACTCTCGCCCTGCGTTACAGACCTGTCCCAGTACTACATCAAAACCCTACTTTTCCTGAGAGTGGCAGAATAGCTGAAAGGGAAATTCATTCAACTGAACAACATCGTCTAATCCTTCTTTCATTCCAATTCAATAAAAATCATTTAAAAAATCAATGGTAAAACGGATTTGTCCTTGAAAGAACATAAAGGCTGAGATAAGGGCTGCTCCTCTGGACCTCAACAATGCCACCATCGTTTTCCGTGTTACTGCAGTGTTCTCAATGTGTCTGTCTGCCCGCTGGCATACGGACCCTTCTCTTCCCCTTCGTTTCCCCAGCACCGAACAGAGGGTAAGGTTCTGAAGTGCTTGGTGAAGCAATGTGTGATGAAGAAAACAGTGCTTTCTGGAATGGCACGTTCACTGTGAGAACACTCTGTCATCAGGCTGCACCCCTGAAAAGCCAGGCTGCCCTGGGGGCCATCTCAGATGCATCCCTGCCACGGTGGCTCATATCCACAGCCCTGAATTTACATAGCCGATGGCCAGCAATATCAACGGCCATGCATTTTGGGATTACAGTTGCTGCAGAAAATTGTGTTCATAACATAACATATAGAGAATTCCTGGTTCTTTTTAAAACTGTTGCAAACAGGCCAGATAGAAGAATGGAGGAGAACAAATATTTGTAATAATTTGTAGCTGTGACCCACAGCCTGGACTCTGATGGTGGCAGGTAGATGTCAGAGGTCGGCCACCCTGTCCTACAGCTCTGTCCTCTACTGCCAGGCTCAAGTGTTGGTATTTTCAAACCTCCTCAGCTCTGAACGTATCACCTACATGGCCTTTCTACAACAAGGGGGTTATCAGGATAAGAAAACTCGGAAGTGTATTTAAATTCTAAAAGTTCAGTGTCAAAAAGGAATAGCCTAATGGAATAAATCTGACCAGTCCTGGGCTCCACAGTCTTTTCTTGCTAGCAGAGGACGCTGGGTCATGTACCCTGAATAACAGTTTTGCATGTTACTGTTTGTGGAAATGCCAAGATGAACAATTTTTGGCCATTTTACCTAAGTTCTAGAAATATCTAAACAAAAGTATAACAATTTATAATGACTTTATTAAACTTGGATTAGATTCCTAATGGGGGAGAGAACAATAAATAAATCCTACAAGAATACAAAGAGATGAATTTTCAGAAGAAATATGAAAATATTTTCTTGCCTGAGCATAGAAGATACTTCTAGAGATTGTTTGTAAAGCAAATCTATTTCCCTTCGACCTCAGCACACACTCAAACTCTCCATGTATGAAGCGAGAAAACTCTGAAGTCCTGGGTGATAAAAGGAATTCTCACTAAGCAAAGCCTGTTTCATGGTCTGTGGGGACTGGCATGGCTCAAGGCAGGACAGAATCTGACTGACCAAATCCAGAAAGGGAAAGTGTTCACCTGTTCTCAGAACTCAGTAAGTGGATCCTCCCCAGGCTGCTGATGACATCAGGTGGAGTCAGTCACCTGAGAAAATAACCCCACCAGGAAAATTAAAGCCTTTCCATGCACACACAATTATGTGCACAGTGCTTCACTCGGAAGCCAAGTAAATGGGACCCTCCAAGTACATAGACCAAGAAAGGGCCTGAAGTTAAAGGTGTGGATTTAGGAAAGCCTAACTGGATCATCCATTGAATGAAGATGCACAGATAATTTTACTTTATTTTATTATAATATACATTGAGCTGTATCATAAGAGAAAGCATGCTACTACTTTTCTTTTCTTTTTTTCTTTCTTTTTTTTTTTTGATATGGAGTCTCTCTCTGTCGCCCAGGCTGGAGTGCAGTGGCGCAATCTCGGTTCCCTGCAACCTCCATCTCCCGAGTTCAAGCAATTCTCTGCCTCAGCTTCCCCAGTAGCTGGGATTACAGGTGCCCCCCACCACACCTGGCTAATTTTTTTTTTTTTGTATTTTTAGTAGAGACGGGGTTTCACCATCTTGGCCAGGCTGGTCTTGAACTCCTGACCTCGTGATCCACCTGCCTCGGCCTCCCAAAGTGCTGGGATTACAGCTGTGAGCCACCATGCCCGGCTGCTACCACATTTAACAGCCTCTGCTAGCAAGAAAAGACTGTGTGGAGCCCAGGATGGTCAAATTTACTCCATCAGGCTATTCCTTATTGACATCAAAACTTTTTATAAATATACTTCCAAGTTTTCTTATCCTGATAACTCCCTTGTTGTAGAAAGCGTTATATGTTCGGAGCTGAGGAGGTTTGAAAAGATCAGCGCTTGAGCCTGGTGGTAGAGGACAGAACTGTAAGATGGGGTGGCCAACCCCTAACATCTACTGGCCACTATGGGGGTCCAGGCTGTGGGTCACAGCTACAAATTATTACAAATATTCTCTCTCCTCCATTCTTCTATCCAGCCTGTCTGTGTAAATTTTAAAAACAACCACTTAAAATGAACAAATTAAGAATCTTCACCTACCTATGTGGCCACAGTGAGTAGTTCGATAACACAGATTTTATTTTCCCCCATCTTATACCCATTGGATGTGCTGACACCTTATAATGAGTGTGATATTGTTATTTTCTTCCCACTGCCACCTTACCTGTCCTCCCCACAGAGAAAACGCTGAGTCCTCTGACTTGAGGCCGCTCTTTCTTTCCCTCTCAAACTCGCATTGCTCACCCTGCCGCCCCACAACCCCACCTGTTTTTGTTATCCAAACTGTTCTAAGTTCTAATATGTGGCTCTCAACCATCTGGGGATGTTGGACACTATTAATGCCTGGGTCCTCCCCTGAAGATTCTGATAAACTGGGTCTTGAGTGGGGCCAGAACACCAGTGTTTTTTAATCCACCCACACCCCAGGGATTGTAAAGTACTAAAAGGGAGGGGACCCACTTCCTCTGTCGCCTCCGGTCACTCTGGCCTTTGTTCTGAGGCCTTCTTACCAGCCAGGCTCCCTCTGGTCACAGATTGGAGCAATTGTAACAACACTGGAACCCCTCTTCCTCCCCCCGATAAGCAAGGTCTTTGATCCTATCCAGGATGGACTATCTAGCAAACCACTGCCTCCTCCTTATCCTCCACCCAGGGATACGTGTGTGGAAATGAGGCCAAGGTAAACGGCCCTGAGACCCATAAAACCTCCCTCCAAAAATGATCTATGGGGCATCCTGGGAGGGCAACAAATAAAAAATCCAACGTTGCCAACCATGCCTCTGGTCCTCTGCCTGAAAGCTTTCTGCCTTGCTTCTTGGCCAAAATTTAGTAATTGAAAGTGATTTAATTCCTCCATTAAAATGGAGGTAAGCAGAAGAGAGGAGGACTCAGGCTGAGGTGGAGAAATATCACCTTTCAGGGCATAGAAGTATTTATAGCACTTTGCGTAAAAGTATATCTAAAAACTATACATCAAGGGATGCTTTGCCTTCTTGGGATTCCGTCACCAGAATAGCACCTGAGCACTTCAAAAACCGTGCAGTGAGGCTACTAAGAAATTGAGAGCGTGAGTGCGTGTGTGTGTCAACCGACTTCAAATGGAATCACAGCTCCTCATGTTCATTTCATTAAAATGAGTCTTACTTTGTAAAATTTCCCTTTCATAACGCAAGTCCAAACTTTGGAATGTTTTCGCATGAAGTTTACAGTGTTTCTTCATCACCCAATAAAACTCTTTGATTTCTTCCCGCCGCAGACAGTTTTAAGAGCCTTCATTTCACATGGGGTTCTCGGTATGCTTTTTAATTTTTATTTTAAGATCATTTTTTATCACTTCATCTCCTGTCTCCCACTCTGAGCCTAAGTTCAGTTCGGCCTCCCCGAGCCCCACTGCCTCCCTGCAGTGGGGCGCGCCGGCCGAGGCTCAGAGGGGCTTGGTGTTTCCTAATGTGAGGCGAGGTGTGGTCCCCTGGACTGCAGGAATATTTAGAGATCTGCGCTTAGACTCATGGAGCAAAATGCTTAACCTCCTAATGGTTTACCTTTCTGCATCTTCCCCTACACAGGAAACACACACTGCAAAGCAAAGTGACTTTTGAAAAGCTACCTCTGAAAAGCAAAGAGATACTACAAAGCTCTTAAAAAATGTCTCTGAATGAATGAATTTGTCTGTAACACAAACTGCGTAGGTAAAAAACTAATCAGTTATGACTGTCCCCAACATTTAGTCGCCTGGTCCAGTCTATGCAAAGTGGGCTGGTGAACCCGCAGCAGCAGCATCTCCTGGGAACCTGCTAGCAATGCAGAACCTCAGAACCTCAGCCCCTCCCCACCACCCACCCAATCAAAATCTGCTCTTTAACCAATGGCCAGGTGGTTCCCATACATGTTAGAATTTCAGAAGCGTTGACCTAGTTAATATACTTCACGAATTGGTGTGAAGAAGCATTTTACAAAATATGTGTCCCAGCCTTGTGTGTCTATTTACATCTTGCCTCCATCCACAAGGCGTCTGAAGAGCGAATCTCGTACTTGGGTAAACTCAGAGGGAAGCCAGTGAGGAGCGGGGAGGGAGTCGAGACAGCATTCACTGGGGGCCGCATGCCGCTGGCCTTGCTGGCAGCAGTCGGTGGAGACCCAGCACTGTGTGGAACATCCGTGAGCTGCTCAGGAGGCCCAGGACTCCCGCTGGAGCTCAGGGAAGAGCATGCATGACTAGGTATCATGTGCCTGGAACTTTCCACTAATCTCTGGGGTTGACAGATTGCCCAAACTCAGGCCTCAGAGAAGAGCAACATTAAGGCCCAAAGACAGGATGAAAACCAAGGCAAACCAAGTTCTGGAGAATTAGGAATGTATTCTGATGGGCCCCAAAATGCAAATTATGCAGTCAGGATTAATGCAAAGAATACAGTTAGAATTAATACAAGTGCTGTAACCTGGCTACAATAAAGGTGACTATCAACTTGAAAGAAAATAAAAGTATTGTGTCTAGCACAGTTCTTACAAATCAAAATTTAGAGGTTGAAGGGTGGGGTGGGGGAGGAAGGCGGAAAGATGAGCTGTTGATTAAAGGGTACAAAGTCTCAGACTGGAGGGATAAGTTTTAGTGAACTACGGTATGGCTTGGTGACCACGGTTGTTAATAACATACTGTATGTATTTCAAAATTGCTAAAGGAATAGATTTTTAACATCCTCACCACAAAACAGTGTTAAGTTGGGGAGGTGGTAGATGTGTGAATTAGCTTGATTGACCCTTTCTACAATGTATACATAGATCAAAACTTCACACCGTGCCCCAGGAATATACACAACTGTTATTTGTCAATTAGAAATAAATTAATTAAAAATGTTAAGTACACAGCTAGTACATACCCTCCAACACCCCCGATCGGTCTGTGTTTTACTCCTAAGATATGCTTAAGCCCTCAATATATGAAGAACATGAACACCAAGCTGAACTCTTCGGGTTCTTGTCTCATTGTCCTTTGTTTGATTGTGGACGTGGGGGAAATATTCAGCTGGTATGCTGGTACCATCCTAGTTATTAAAACATGGAAATACCTCCAGGCTGGCTGGTAAATAGGGGATTTTCTGAGACTCCCAGGAGCTCCTCCAACCTCCCGACCTCACCTCCTTTCAGCCTCAGGACCATCCTAAGACCAGTAACTATAGGGTCAATATCTAGCATGGAGGGGGCCCCCAGGACCCTTGTCCAATGCAGTACACCTTGATACGTGAGCAACTGTGGACTCCCAGTTATTAGTGTACAGACCAGGGAAAAAGAGTATCATATGAAGGCACGTGGCCACAACAACAGGCTGTTGGCCATGTAATATTTAATATTTAAATAAGTTTTTAAAAATATTTACGCTATCCCTGCAAGTTCATTATTAGGTACGGAATCAAAGTGTGCTTTGAAAGTCAAGGAGAGAGCAATGGACAACAGTGAAGAGAAGTAAAAGAGTTACTACCAGCAATGCCTTTACCTACCTTAGGCCCTGGGACGGTGGCCCTGAAATTATTAAAGTTCCTTCCCCAGAAATTCTTAATCTGTGGGTCTGGGTTGAAGCCCAAGGACATTTTTCATGAGCTCTGGGAGTGATTCTGATGCACATGGTCCAGTGACCCTACTTTGAGAAAACAGGTAGAACTCCTACCCATTATTCAAGACCCAATTCAGGAAGGTTTCCCTTTGTGAATTCTTTTTTTTTTTTTTTTTTTTGAGACGGAATCTTGCTCTGTCGCCAGGCTGGAGTGCAGTAGCACGATTTCGGCTCACTGCAAACTCCGCCTCCGGGGTTCAAGCGATTCTCCTGCCTCAGCCTCCCAAGTAGCTGGGACTATAGGCGTGTGCCACCACGCCCACCTAATTTTTGTATTTTTAGTAGCGATGGGGTTTCACCATGCTGGCCAGGATGGTCTCCATCTCTTGACCTCGTGATCTGCCTGCCTCGGCCTCCCAAAGTGCTGGGATTACAGGCGAATTCTTTCTTAAACACTCCCCTCCCATATGTTCTACCTAAAGAGGAGTCCACCTTCTCTCTGCCTCTGTTGGCCACACATCTTCGTGGATTTATCACACTGTGTTGAATGATTTGTTTGCATTTCTGACCCCCTCAAGGCATCTCAGTATCTCTAGAATCTAACTCAGTGTCAGCTCATGAGAGACACTGATTGATTGATTTGTTGATTAGAAGGTCGGGTGGGGGGAACTGATGCCAGGCTGCATTTACTGATCATCTCAACCACCTGTATGAAGATTTTTGTCAAGGACTGCCATTACATGCCCTTTATTACATCCTCCTCAGCATCATGCTTTGATGTCCAGCTCCCAGACTCCTGTGGTACCTACGAGTCCCACGTCCATGCAGCGCAATCTGTTGTCCTGGACCTCCAGAAGAAAAGCTAAGTCTTCTCAGACCTTTGTAGAAATTCAAATGTTTGTGTCACCAGCAGCATCTGAAACTCTATCCTCAGTATGGTTTTTGAAGTAATTTACCATTTGATCACCTTCTCAAATTTCTTAGACCTACTAAAAATCAGAACATGTACTATAAACATTCATTTGCTTAGTGTATATATTTAAGATCTATTATTCATATTTCTGCATTGGCCGTAACTTCTTTAGCATGCTTTAACATGTTTGCACAGAGAGATACTTCATGAATACTTTTGATCATGGGAAATGAGGTTAGAGTTAGGGATTGTTGCTGCCACATTTTACTTTATTATGATTATGGAAACTAATTTTTTCCAGAAGGCAAGAGCAGGGAGTAGCTCTTTCCTTTGAAATGTCTGATTAAATTTCTTTGTACATCTCCTAGCCCAACATCAAATCAGGTGCTAAATAATGTCTTTGCATTTTACTATTAAAGTCCTTTACAATATATTTCTAATGGCAACTAAGTAGCCAGTCCAATTATACATCATATCCATCACTCTAATGTCCCCTCAGCTTTAAAGTTCTAGGATGTCACAGGAGCTAGAAGAAAGCTTAGCACAGCGAAGGAGCATCCTCAGAAGCTTTATATGGTTGCAAGACACCGCTTCTTGGGTGCTTTTCCAAATATCTCCACCCTTGGAATCTGTCTTCTGTTGTGATTATGATTTAGTAGTAACCAGATTGCTAAGCAAAAATGTCTTTATAACAGATCGCAGAAGAAAGCAAGATGCTGATTTGGGTGGCTGTGTGCTGCTTATTGATTTATTTAGTGTTTTCAGTTCTTCCCCATTTCTCAGCAGGTGAGGCCTTCACTTGGGTTCAGTTCTTAGGTTCTCCTTACTGCATTAGGAACTGTCAACATGGAAATCGTTCTACTGAGGACTTTCTCAACAAAGTTTCCCATTCCCCTTTCTACAAAGGGAAGGGAGGGTGATGGGAGTAGTCTCAAGGTTCTTCTCAAGTTTCTTCTCAAGCATTGCTTGGAGGTAGTAATGAGTGAAGCGGGATGGGGGTATACAGAGTCTGAGTTTGTAACACATGCCCCTCCATGTCCTTTTCAAATTCCTGGTCCCAGTCATCCATGGCAATGAGCCTGTGTTCCCTGTTTAAGCAGGGAGCTTGATTTATTGATTCAAATAAGAATAACAATCTCTTATTCTCCAAGGCAGGATATTGCTGTTTTGGTGAATGAAACCAAAACAAACCCAAAAAGCAGCATTTTTTGTTGTTGTGTAAATCAGCCATTTATTTTCCATGTTGGCTGAAGGCAGAACAAGAAGAAATCTGAAAAAACAACTTAGATTTAACATCGCATTTAAATTTTATATTACAAAGAAATTACGGGAATGGAAGGAGTTTGCCTCCCAGTCCATTGGGTTAGAAAGGTAACTGTTTTGTATTCCCAACCATACAATTTACCACAAAAGAACATAGTATTTTAGAAGCTCAAAATAAGACAAAGAAAGGGAAAATTTCTCAAATTATGTAATCCATTTGAATTCGGGGGAAAAAAAAAAAACCTTAAAGAGCACTGTAGCCCAATCAGCTCAACTTGAAATGAGATTCTACCCAATTTCACCTAATTACAGGAAATTTTAATAATGTTTAAAATGTTCTTGCCAAAAGGGATGACCGTCGATAACACTGAATAATATTGATGATCTTTTTCCACACTTTCATCTTTAAAAATGTCATACGACATTGCAATATATGATCTTTTCTCTCATTAAACATCCAGCCATCACAATGCATTTTTCAAAGACACACAGCTCTGAATATTCTATCTGTTATTGTATACTAGTTTTCTGTGATGTTTAGAAGAGTACGCAAGTATAGATTAATTTGTGTTAGGTATTTGTATAAGCATAAGAATTAATTTATGTTTTGGTATCAGGTTGCTATAGTGAGAAGCACGTTATTCGTCACTCTAAAGTGACTTTTTTTTTTTTTTCAGAAAAAAAACCCCACAAAAGAACAAAAGGACATTTTTGGAGGTGATGGATAAGTTTAGTAACTTGATGGTGGTGATGGTATCACAGGTGTATGCATTTGTCCAAACTCATCAAAATGTGTATATTAAATATGTGTAATTTTTTGTATATAAATTTATACCTCAATGAAACTTTTTTTAATATAGATATAATAATGGACAAGATTATGAAAACTGTATTAGCACCTCTGGTATCTAGAGAGAAACTTTAGCTTTGGACTACACAGCGTGTGGGAGCCAGGAGGGGCTGGCTTACTTCCTTGATTGGCAGAGGGCCCCACCTGAAATTCTTCGAGGAGGAGAGAGGTACAGTATCACCCAGGGCGTGCATTTCCACAGGAAGCCACAGCAATGCAGACTGGCTCTTCCTCCTTCACGGAGAACATGCTAAACTACACTCAGAGCAGTAATAAGTAAATCAATGCCTACGACGAGGTGACAGTTGGCCTGTGCAGCAGAAACACATGATCACAGATGGAAAGTTCAATTATGGGTATTCCAAGAACAGAATTAAAGTCTGTTTTCAGTTAGGAGCCCCATATAAAATGGGGCTCCATCTGTATTTACTACATGCAGCTGCATCTTTCTCAAAGTGCTTAATGAACTTTTTCTTCTTTGTGAACGTCCACTTGCACATAAAGGTAGCAACCTGAAGTAAATATCACAGGAAGATACCTGCACAAAGCAACACGGGACAGTATACGTTTTTCTTCCTCTGTTAACTGAGAGACATTACATACTCCATACTCAGGTCCTAAGCTATTTCACCCAACTGCAGAAAATAGATCTAAACTGTGAAATTAAAAAAACTGCTTTAAGAATAGTAACTTTTTCCAACTATTCTGGCCATATCTCATTATTTTCATGTATTAAAATTTAGGCCACAGTATAAATATACTTGAATTTCACATTTAATGAGATCAGTTCAATTTGGCATTTAACAATCACTGTAAAATTTTTCATTTTGATTTAATTCAGTTATACAGCAATATATTTTCAAACCGATCTCATTATTGGTGGCGCACATTTACACACACACACAACTTACTACAGCAACATCAGTCAAATCGCAACATGAAAAGTTCACATGCTATTACTTTGCTGTTGTTCATTTTCTATTCACTCCCACAAAATTAATCATACTGGCACGAACTTCTCCTAATAGAGAAGTAGTGTTATTTAAAATAAGTAAGTTCAGTTCCCAGGTAGATGCTATAAAAAGTGTTAAGCACATTTTATGAATTCGACTTTCAGTTAGTATCACCCCCAAATTTTTCTCCACTAAAAGTTGTGACAATAAATGTCAAAGTCAAATGTGTTTTTTCTTTTGAATTTTAAAGAAAACAAACCAAATAAGGATTACAACACCTAAGAAAATCTGCATTCTATAAAATTGAGACTTCGGATGCAAAAAAAATCAACAAATCAAAATCCTAAAATCTACTTTTTTCAAGTGATTAAGTAACTAAGACTAGTTTGTTATAAAATGTGGATATGTATTTTTAGTGAAATAGCATACCATTCATAAGCGTCATATTTTTATTAAAATATTGCTCCCATCAATACTCATTTAACCATATTCACATTCACAGAGTATATATAATCTTTTCCCCTGGATGATTTAATATCTTCATTAAAACTCAAAAACAGGAATTTTGATGGTATTAATCTCAACCTTATATGGAAACACACTTTCTCAAAACAATGTTTTATTTTAATAATTAATAATGTTAAAGTCAGTTTCATAACTAAGTTCAAGTAATAATCAAAGAACACCAACTCCAAAATAAAAGTTGGGAAAGTTGACACTGAATCTACAAACATATTCATACTCAGAAATAAAAATGTGTGCTTCTGAGTACTATTCCCTGATGAAAACCTCAGTTTTAAAAATTTGCCTTTGAGCATTACATTTTGTTACATTCTCCTCTACTGGGTTTGGGAATGATTTTTCAGAGAATACCAAAGTGCTGATCTTTGTTCATCAAAGTTCATCTTCACAGATTTGCCATACAATGTAACCTTCATCATCATTTTGGCTATGGGAGAAAAAAAAATCGTGGCTCACCCTTCCATTTCCTCTGCTAACAAAGTAGAGAAATTATCCAATCTCAAAAAACTTATTTACTTTGACTTAAACTGTTAGTCTCAGGCAGCCCCAAAGTAAATCGGCTATTCTAGTATGCTTAGGGATTCTGGCAGCTCTCAACTCTCACAAAGGTTGTTGTTTTGGTTACACCCAGGACTATATGTTCTAGTCTACTTAATCTTTTGGCCTATCACTTTGTACTCGACTCATAACTAAAAGTCCTAGTTCCCATGAAGAAACATCGTTTCTTCAAGGCAGAAGTCAACATTATAGGAAAGCCTGGGTTCATCTTCTGCCTTTTGCGTCTCCGTATATTCTCTCATAGCCTTGAACACAGTATCTGATTTCTTTCTAAATAAGCTACTATTTTTAAAATTTGAAAAAGTTTAACCTCCCTTCTCAAGCCATGTACCTATAAAATTTCAGATTGTCCCCATTCTTTTAGAAGATATTTTGCCTTCTTCAGCTTGATAATAACAGAATGATCATGGTTGCTATGGCCTTTATCCTGTTAGTGGTACTCATCATTTATGTTTAATCAGAACAACTCACTGCTATTTGACATTTCTTCCCACTTTGGCCATCATATCCCTCTATCGGTCATCTCATCTACTGTCTACTAGTCATCTATGAACAGTGAACTGAGATTTTTTCCTCTTGGAAAACTCATGAGCCCTTTCTATTCAACTCTGCACCAATCATTCCAAAATTTGGTCTTTATTTCTATCACACAACGATGAGCAGATCTTAACATCTGGTCATGCTGTAAGGATCTCAAACTTTACATATCAAAAAGAAAACATCATTTTACATCAACATCTTAACACTCCATATTAGCTTGCCTTCCCGTTGTTTCAATTTCTGTCAGTGGTGCCATGAGACTTGCGTCTTACTTGTGGATCTGCCCGTGAGGCATGGCGTCCCACTCAAAGCCATACACAGCCAGATCTGTGCCTTGCACCTTCCCACTGGGCATAGCTCACAAAGGAGGTTCACCACCTTAGAATTCAGGGCCACAGCAAGCCCCAGGACTGAGGTTCATGAATGGCACCAGGAATTCAACAAACAAGCAAGTACAGCACATGGCAACCCAGAGAAACGCTGTTTGCAATTCCATTTGAACTAGTGTTCTGCACGTTTTTCTTTGGCAACCTATGTGATTCCAACATTCAGTCACAGATTGAATTGAGTTGAGAACAATTGCCCTAGGGTTAGCTTGCTAATGTACGATCTCTCTAATTTGTAAAGCTTGTGCTAAATGGAAAGTGAATTCTGTAGCCCCAGCCAAGATTTCCCTTTCAGGTTTGGTTAATGATGGTTTAATTCACCAAACTTTAAGAGTAGGTGTTGGGAGGTGCTAGGATTTGACAGCAGAGAAATAAACCCAAAATACTGTCTCTGTCCCCAAGAAACTAATAGTCAGGAGCTGAAATAAAATAAAATCTTCCATACTTGAATATATATTTTATTAAAACAAGAAATCATTTCTTTAAAATATAAAAATATTTAAGTAGTAATTGGCTATGTTAACATTTCTGCTTATGAGAGATGTCCATTTGGAATAAAACATAAATAAAACCCTTTTACATGGAGGCATCAAAAATATATTCTTAAAAATTAATAGCTTTTAAGTACTAATATAAACCTTCTCTCACTTGTAAGTTTTCTGACATTGAATGCTGCTTCCGGTTTTCAATGATGCCTCACTCCTGCAGGCTGCGTTGAATAAACATAGAAATTGATCCCCCAACATTGGTATTAAAGCTCTCAAGCCATGTGGTTCCTTAGGAGATTGAAATCGGCCCAGTTGTCCCACAGAACTGATGTTCATAGTGTCTTATTAGAAATTTACAGCCCCCACTCCCTCCCCAAGTCTTAAAACTTAAAAAAGTTACATTTTTCTTCTCTGAGTTCCTTTCTCAGGAAACCAACCATCAGGTCTCCCAGACAGTATCAAAGAACTAAAACTCACCAGGTCACCACATCTGGACAATGAAATGCCAGACTCCTTATCCATCATGATTGCTTAAACAACCACCTCCTTCCTGTTGACCAGCTCTGCTTCCTTACCCCTCCCTAATTCCTGTTTTACATTTCTTCACTGCTATAAAAACCCCTAATTTCAGCTGGTTGAGGAGATGGATTTGAAACAGATCTCCCATCTCCTTGGCTGCAGCACCCAAATAAAGCCTTCTTCCCTGGCAAGACTCAAAGTCTCAGTGACCGGCTTTCTGTGCTGCAAGAAACAAGACCTAGACCAAACCCCTGGTGTTCCGGCAATAAAATTAGACACATGGCTTTCAGTGTTCTTTAAAGTTGGTGTTTAAAAGCCTGAACAGGATGAAGGGCTGTGTCATAGCACAGACTGTCTTACAGTAGCTTATACTATCACCAATAATTTGTTATCAGCAATGTCCGAGGTAATAAAATTTGCCAGCCTTTCTTTTTTCAAATCAGTGGTTTCAAGTTTATTCCTTATAATAACATTTCTTGCACTCACTTGTCTCCAGGAGTGTTTTCCTGAGTGGGAGACACAGGGGAGGAACTGTGGCCATTCTGCTGGCTTACGCATAACCACACACAGCTGTGTACATGAGACCAGGGTGGGAACATCCTCCTCCGTGTGTGCCACAACAGAAAATGGCAAGAACTGCTGCTCAGGTTCATATCAGTCCATTAATTAACACATATCAGTGCCACAGTTTCACCCAGCTGTTGTTATCCAGTTTCCATGCCTCTGAATTTCCCACAAGGACATGGTAAGAAACTCAATTGCAGAAATTAATCTAATCATGGTATTACCATCAACAACTAGTTTAGTAACCATGGAGAAAAGGAAGTAAGATGACTTTAGCATGATATTTTCTTAATGAACTCAAGTTACAAATTATTGTTAGTGCTCTGGATGTGTTAGCATCCTCCTACCTTCACACTCAGGTGGTTCCATATTCTAAATATTCTTAGATTCCAATTACTTCAGAATCTCCTCATTAAATGTTCTTGCCTATGGCTCAATAAAGATAAAATGAAATGGGGGGAAGATGCTCCTTGTATTTTCAAACTTTGCACTACTATGACATAGGAGGACAATTTTCTGTTTATCCTGCATGAGCTTTGCTATGGGGTGTCAGCCCTACGGAAGGACCACGACTGCACAGCAACACACTTTAATGGGGCAGCACTTATCCCATAAGCTAAGAAGTGCAAAGATGTTTTGGAAAGGCATCTGAGACACACATTTAGTATGTGACATTATCCATGAACTGAAAACAACTTTTAACAATGCTAAAGTTGGGTATCTTTTTTTTTTTTAAGGCAAATTTTAAGGTATATAACTTTAAAGTAGGCTCTAAGCATTTCATCCAAAAAAGCAACATACAAATGATAAATGTTTTTCAAAATAACTAAAGCTCTTTCCTCCAACCATGATATCCTTGACAAAAGGTGCTTCTGTAAAGATGTAAATCATGAAAATACAAGTTATACATTATGCAGGTAAATATGTATCAGGATATATTCAGAGCTGGCCATTTGAAGTAGATTTTTCTCATCTTTTGTTTTAAAGCAGAAGAGGGACTGCTGTTAACTGGTCTATTCAAAAAAAGCACCACGTTTCCACTAATGCTCACTGTAATCTAAAGTCCTCAAGCACGGATGCCACTCTCCCTTAACAACAGCTTCATCATGTTCTGGGGCTCATGTTCAGCAGAGGCCACCTGAGATGATAAATGACCTTTGTGGAGAGAAGCTATAAATCTAAGCTGGCTCCCTTTTGTCCATCAACGGCAGTCACCAGCTGTGTTCAGTAGCACTCACGTACTCTCTCTGACATGCAGGTCCTGGCTAGCAAATTCCAGAAGATAGGCCACATATGGGTAGGCTTGCCCAGACCCATGTGTCTACTTCAGGCCCTTCAAACTCAAGTAGAGAGCCAACAGGCATTCAAAGTACATCGCCAGTGATGTAAAAGGTCATCTCTGACTTGCACTAAACAGAACAATGGTGACAATGAAAACCCAGCAAATTCACTAGTCTATGACATTCATGTTTTGAGAAACAGATTTAATGATCACAAAAGTCATAAGCAATAGCTTCTAAACTTAAGCTAAGCAGAATCAAACAAACAGAACCTCCAATGATTTTGAGGTACACTAAGTGGGACCCACTGAGGTTCAGAAGGCCCAAATGAGATGTGCCTCTCTTCACAGAGCCAGACGGCTGCATCGGGCTTTCACACATCAAGACTTCATGGAGAAAAAATTGGACACAAGCTACTCTCTGCCCCTACTCAACAGAGTACCTTGCTTCAAGCCCTGAAAAGTCCTGAAGAAAGCAGGCCATTTAAATCCACAAAATGTTAACTCCTGGATGGGATCCTCTCTCTCAAAACCAAGGACTGATCTACAGCCAGGATGCTGGGTTCTCATCCCATTTCTGCTAACCAGACATGTACCCTTGAGGAAGGCATTTAACATCTCAAAGACTATGCTTCTCTGTCAAATGGGCATAGTTTCCATTGGATCCAAAGATTATTGTGAGGCCAAGATACAGTGACACATGTGAAAGCGCTTTTGGAAAAAGAAAAGCAACATAGTCCCGGCATGGTGGCTCATGCCTACAATCCCAGAACTTTGGGAGGCTGAGGTGGGTGGATCCCCTGAGGTCGGGAGTTCGAGACCAGCTTGACCAACACGGAGAAACCCCATATCTACTAAAAACACAAAATTAGCCAGGCATGGTGGTGCATGCCTGTAATACCAGCTACCTGGGAGGCTGAGGCAGGAGAATCGCTTGAACCCAGGAGGCAGAGATTGCAGTGAGCCAAGATTGATCGCATCATTGGACTCCAGCCTGGGCAACAAGAGTGAAACTCTGTCTCAAAAAAAAAAAAAAAGAAAAAAAGAAAAGAAAAGCAACATAAATACTAACTTGATTTAGTCTTTCCTTCAGCAAGCATTTTCAAGTTCTGCACAAATGGAGCAGTGCACAGAATCCTTTCTCCATGGCCAAAAGAGAAGGTTCTGTGTGTGTCTCAGTGTGGAGTCTTTGCCACTGCTTGGTGAAATAGGAGTCGCATCCATGCATGGCCCTGATACTTGGAACAACGCTGTCCCTTTACGTAACAGGAGGCACAAAGCTGCCCTGGTATTACGTTAAAGAGAACTCACTCCCCATCCCATGAGTCAGGGCAGGATTTAACTGTTAGCAATGCCCTGGGGAGGTCATTGAGGACCAGCAGGGCCAGGTGGTACAGCCAGTACCTTTTAAAGGTTGTATCCCATATTTAGGCCTACGCATAGGCTGGCAAAGCTGCCCTGAGCTCCCATTCAGTAGAGAAACCGGCTTGGTAAAAATTCCTCTTCAAAACACAAATAAATCATGGCCACTCCCACTCAAACCCAGGATGAAGAATGATTTTTCTTGGGTGAAAAATAATACAAGCCCAAACCACAATGAGATGACACCTTATACCCATTAGGATGTCTACTGACAAAGAAAATAGCAAGCGTTGGCAAGGATGTGGAAAAATGGGAACCCTTGTGCACGGTTGTTTGGAATGTAAAATAGTGCAGCTGCTACAGCAAGCAGTGTGGAAGTTCCTCAAGAGACTGAACATGGAATTGAGGTAGGAGACCAGCAGGACTTGTTTCCAGGACCCGGTCAGAGGAAGTGAAGAAACCAGCCAAAACCAGCAGATGGCAACCAAAGGAATCCCCAGCTGGCCCCATTGCTCATTAGCATAACACATCTCACCAGCCCATGACTCCATGACAGTTCACAAATGCAATGGCAACGTCCCAGAAGTTACCCCCCCTTCTTAGAAAGTTCTAAGTAACCTGCCCCTCAATTTGCATTAACTCACCCCTTAATTTGCATGTAATTGAAAGTGGGTTTGAATGAGTGTAAATACAGTTGCCAATACCCCATACATTGCACTCTGGATGCACTGCCTATGAGTCAGCCCTGCTCTGCAAAGAGCAGTACCATTCGATTAAAGATTGCTGACTAACGTCACTGGCTCATCCTTGAATTCTTTCCTGGGCATAGCCCCAATTTGGGGGCTCGCCTGTCCTGCATCAGAATTATCATATGACCGAGCAATTCCACTTCTGAGTATAGATCCATGAGAACTGAAAGCAAGGATCTCAAGAGCTATTTGTACACGTGTGTTCATAGCAGCTTACTCACAATAGCCAAATGGTGGAAACAAACCAAGTGTCCGCAGACAGCTGAATGGATAAACAAGATGTGGTATATACACACAATAGAATATGATTCAGCCTTAAAAAGAAACGAAATTCTGATCCATGCTACAACATGGATGAACCTTGAAGACTTTATGCTCAGTGAAATAAGCCAGACACAAAAAGATAAATACTGTGTCATTCCATTTACAGTAGTCAAATTCATAGAGACAGAAAGTAGAACAGTGGTTGCCAGGGGCTGGGGTCAGGGAATGGGAAGTTGGTCTTTAATGGGTACAGAGTTGGCTGGGCGTGGTGGCTCACTCCTGTAATCCCAGCACTTTGGGAGGCCGTGGCGGGCAGATCACCTGAGGTCAGGAGTTCTAGACCAGCCTGACCAACATGGAGAAACCCCGTCTCTACTAAAAATACAAAATTGGCCAGGTGTGGTGGCAGTCGCCTGTGATCCCAGCTACTCAGGAAGCTGAGGAGAATCACTTGAACCTGGGAGGCGGAGGTTGCGGTAAGCTGAGATCCTGCCATTGTACTCTGGCCTGGGCAACAAGAGCAAAACTCCGTTTCAAAAAAAAAAAAAAATGGGTACAGAGTTGCAGTTTTGTAGGAAGAAAAGAGTTCTGGAGATGGATGGTGCTGATGGGCTGCACGACAATGTGAATGTACTTAGCATCATTGAATTGGACACTTAATGGTTAAAACGGTATTTTATGTTATGTGTCTTTTACTACAATTTTTTTAAGTCATAAAAGCCAATTTCATCTATGTCGCTGTTTGGAACCTTTCTGAGAAGAAAATTGGCTGATCCAAACAATGTTGGGCAGAGAAAAGCGTGGTGTTAACATTACCTGTTGTATGAGCGGAGGTTTTTCCCTCCTACCTGAGTACAGGGGACTTGTTCGATCTAGGGGAAAGGAGCGCCTCCCTACAAGACATCTAAATCAAAGTTGACTTCCAAGAATTAGCTAGTCCTGCTTCACGTGTCTGGCTTACAGGTGAGGGTCAAAACCGCTAGCAAACATGCTTGTCTCAGGTTCATGAATGCAGAAATTCTTGCTGTCTCCCCATTTCTGAGAGAGGGGCCTATTTGTAGCATATGGAATATGAAAGGGTTTTCCCTGCCAGAGGAGATGAAATGTTTGCATAGTCAAATAACTCAGAACACGTGTGAAACTCCAGGCCCTTGGAAAGTCCAAGATTTATGGGACCTGTTCCGTGCTGACCAGGATTCCACGGTTCCTCGCGCACTGCCACCACCCAGGCTACCACGACTGCTGCCCCAGGGATTCCAGAACCTTTGCACTCTGGTCAAAGCTCTCTGCTGCCTATTTTTTTTTTAAACTCCAGTAAATGTTTCTTTGTAAATACAGAGTAACAGACAATACAGGAAGAATCCTTTAATGAGTCTGAACATTGTGGACAAGCACATTGGTTAAGACAGATAATTATCTCTCTTTCCTAATTTATTTCCCTCATCACCAAAGGATTTGAGGTTACTATCATGTGGTCAGGACAACTATTTTTATGGACACAAAATCAAAGGATTTTCAAGTATCATAGTTAACCAAAACATCATAAATCACCCCTTCATTGGGTTTTCACTTTGTCAGAAGTTGAAAATTATCTTTATACCTGTATGTAGTAGCTAGGAGCAGAATGTGTTTAAGTGTGATCCTGTTTGGGTAAATCCTTTAAGGAAAATACATATATGCTGGTGTGTGCATTAAAACATCTCAAAGAAATCACAAGAAGCTATTGACTGTGTTTGTTATGCAGATAGAAACTTAAATCGGGGGCATCGAGTATTCTATTTCAGTATTTTCTGTAGTTTGAATTTGTTAGCACGTGCTAGTATGTGGTATTCATTCATTCATTCAAGATACGACCTGGCTATGCTCAGAGGAGTAAGACAGAGCCCTGGCAGAAAACTCCTTACAACCTAGTAGGGGAAACTGATCCACACATTATCAGTTACCATGTGTGTACTGTAATTGGTCAAGAACCTAGGTTCAAATCCTGACTTGGCCATTTCTTAGCCATGTGATCTTGGACAAGCTATACCTTTCTGTACCTCAATTTTCACCTGTAAAATGAGGATAGTAGTTCCTATCTGACAGAGTTTTTATGAATATAAAATGAATGAAAATATGTAAAGCAGTTAGGATGTGCTTGGAACACAGTGAGCTCTCAATAATGCCTGATGTTACTATAGTAAAGATAAGAGACAGGCATTACACCAACAGAAGAGGGATTTCTTCAGTCTGGGCCCTGGGGTATCAAGGCTCTAAAGTGGAGATGCTGCTTGAGCTGGGCCTTAATGGAGAAGTGGTGTTCTGCCAGGTAAGAGGAGGGAAAGGGCATTCCAAGAGAAGGGGACAGTATGAGCATAAACAGGTTGGTATGACTGCCTGGTTAGCAGCCACCGCAGGCAAGGTGAACTCCTGAACTTTCCTTCCAGGAGCGTCTTGAGGAAATGAGAAAGAAAGAGCAGCTTTGTTCGTTTTGAAAGTCCAGTACGTAATTTGTGTAAAGTCTGACCCTTCCTATGCCATTTCAGACTCACTTGTTAAATTTCCTTTTTACGGTCTTCTTGGTAGAAGTTCACACCTGATCAAACATCTGTAAATGAGCTAGTATAAAAAATGAAAATCCTGAAATATAAAGCAGGTCCCTAAGCAGACCTCCAGAGCAGACATGCAGAATGCAACAGGCCTCACACCTCTCGAAATCCAATTGACACCTGCTTCTGGGGCCAGGGAACGTACAATATGGCTGTTGGGCGTTGGGAGATCCAGTTCAGCACCCCCTAAGTGGGGCTGGTCCTGAAGGTCACATTTCCCTGGCTCTCCCCAGATTTGGGATTAGACTGTAATCTTGGGCTTCTCAACCTAAGGTCACACTGAATAAACACCTATATGTTTGAGATAGTGCACTAAGACGCCCTCATCCAATCCTCAGCAGAAGCTTGTGGGTAGACATCATTTTTTCCCTTTTATAGGAGAAAAACTGGGCCTCTGAGAAGTCCAGAAATTTGCCTGAGTTCCTGATAATAGTTCAGGATTTAGATCCATGTCTTCTGACTCCACATTCAGTGCTCTTTTCACTGCTACATGCTGTCTCCTCTGAGAAGTGCTTTAAACTCAGCATTCCAGGATGTCGGCTTCATAGAATCATTGTGTGAGAGATATAAGAAATCCTAGACATCGGCCGGGCGCAGTGGCTCATGCCTGTAATCCCAGCACTTTGGGCGGTCGAGGCAGGCGGATCACCTGAGGTCGGGAGTTCGAGATCAGCCTGACCAACATAGAGAAACCCCGTCTCTACCAAAAATACAAAATTAGCTGGCCGTGGTGGCGCATGCCTGTAATTCCAGCTACTCCGGAGGCTGAGGCAGGAGAATCATTTGAACCTGGGAGGTGGAGATTGCAGTGAGCCGAGATCACACCATCGCACTCCAGTCTGGTCAACAGAGTGAAACTCTGTCTCAAAAAAAAAAAAAAGAAAAAGAAAAGAAAATCCTAGACATCTAGTGCTGCGGTCTCTAAACCTATACCAAGAATCCCCACCATGCCCATGATTCCAGATGCACTTCCAACATTGTCTACAGACTGAGTGAGTCATAGATTGCTAGTAGCCTAGCCAATATCCTTCTCCCTTCTTCTATTCTAACAGATACCTGGATAATGTGCTCTCCAAAAAAACTACATCCTTTAGCCTCTTTTGAAGAAGGGGTAGCCATTGGTAAATAAGCATAAAAATTATAAAAACCTTTCAAGGAAAACTCTTTGCCCTTCCATCATCCTTCCTTCTTCAAGCTGCAGGAAAAGCAGATATGGTAGGAGCTCCAGCAGCCACTTTGGGACCATGAAGAAAAGGTCAGAGAATTTCAGAGACCTTGGCTATAAACCAACACCTCTGGACTTCTTTATTGTGAGGGCCGATATCTTTATGTATAATATTTAATCCACCAGGCATAGAGCTCTGTTTCTAGAAGCTGCATACAATTTCTAACTAAATATTAGCACTACTGAATGTATTACCATTGTTCAGATGTTTGTTTATACTGGTGTGGTTAGTAAGAATCAAATTTATTCAAAAGAACAACTGAATAAAAATAGCTACTAGTCATATAATTTCTCAACAGGAAATAACAGAAGTATGGCTGCGATGATAAGGAAGTCTGTGAATGTTTTTCTTTTACATTAAGACCGCCTTTAGATATGGCTAGAAGTCACGAGTCTCCTTTGATCCATAAAGTAACTTTCTAAGGCCAGTTATCTGGACTCACGATGTGGTCCTCTTTCCACCATCCCACTGACATTACTTTGGACTGTTCTTGCAGACAGACCATATTAGCAAGGAATGAGGGAAAATGGGGCGCTCATTTTGAACAAAAGTCCTAGGGCTTCTTAGGGAAAGCTAGAACTCTCTACAAAAGGCTCTTCAAAGGGCAGGACGTGCAGCTAAATCTTGGGTTACATTCCTGAATCACATCCACCCACATACACGAAAAAACACTCCCGTCAGCTTCACTCATAAAGACCAGTACATTGAATTTTTATCAGTGAGAAAGGTGGGGAGGGGAGGAGGACCAGACCAATGGTATTAAAAAGAAACAAACCAGCAGCATTTCTGTAAACTGGAAGGGTGAGGCATAATCCCCCCAACACACGCACACAAACATCTCATGTTTTATAATAGTTCTTGAAAGAGTCAAAAGAGGGCCACCCTTCCACAGGTAAAATTACGAGTTTGAAAGCAACTAAATACAGTAACTTCCTACCCAGCTACAGAAGGGTCTGTGCCAAATAATTTACTATTAACTGTCTGTGAAAATGTGTGGCATTTTATAGCCCTTGAAGTTTGTGCCTCTGTTTGGTGATTTATTAATTATAAATGGCATGATATATCTCACAGTTTGTCTTTCTGTTATTTTCATTAGCGTAAACCCTCAACAAATCCAAGTTCAGGTAGATTACAAGTCCATTAGAAAAAAAGTATGAAATTTATTTAAAAAGAAGCACAAATTGTATTCCAGGCCTGTAAATTCAGTAACACAAATTAATAGCTAACAAAGTGAGGCTCAAGTGTGTGCCATATCAGAATTCACATCAACAAGCAGCATTTGTCATCAGAAAAATTAGTCTGGGCTGGATGTGGTGGCTCACACCTGTAATCCCAACACTTTGGGAGGCTGAGGCGGGTGGATCACCTGAGGTCAGGAGTTCGAGACCAGCCTGGTGAACATGGCAAAACCCCGTCTCTACTAAAAATACAAAAATCAGTCCTATTCCCAGAGATTATAATTTAATTTACCTGGTCCTTAGAATTTTTAAAGATTTCCCAGGTGATTCTAATACACAGACAAGTTTAGGGACCACTGTCCTAACATTTTTTTAAAAAAAGCAGAGACTAGGCTGGGCGCGGTGGCTCACGCCTATAATCCCAGCACTTTGGGAGGCTGAGGCGGGTAGATCACGAGGTCAGGAGATCGAGACCATCCTGGCCAACATGGTGAAATCCCATCTCTACTAAAAATACAAAAACTTAGCTGGGCGTGGTGGCTGGCACCTGTAGTCCCAGCTACTCGAGAGGCTGAGGCAGGAGAATTGCTTGAACCCGGGAGGCAGAGGTTGCAGTGAGCCAAGATCGCGCCACTACACTCCAGCCTGGAGACACAGCAAGATTCCATCTAAAAACAAAAAAAAAAAAGCAGAGACTAAAACTAATGAAACAAAGCAAGTTGGAGACAACAGAGATTATGCAGGGAAATGAGAACTTTAAAAATTACTCATTGATATTAGGCTAGTGCAAAGGAAATTGCAGTTTTTGCCATTAAAAGTCATGCAAAAACTGCAGTTACCTTTGCACCAACCTAATATCTTCAGGGAAATAAGAAAATGTATTAAATCTATGTCACAAGAATAGGATTCGTGTAAAAGAAACATTCAGAGAATAAAAAGAAATTATTGGAAATTAAGACTATGATAGTAGATAAGAAAATTTAAAGAAAGTTTCCACAATAGAGTAAAGAAGTCTCCCTGAAAGCAGAGCCACTAGATATAGAGAAGAAAAATAAAAGCAAAAAGACAGGAAACGTAAAGGACTAGACTAAGAGATCTAACATCCAAATATTAATAATAGGAGTTCCAGAACAAGAATAAGAGAATGTGGGCTGGGCGTGGTGGCTCACACCTATAATCTCAGCACTTTGGGAGGTTGAGGTGGGTGGATCACGAGGTCAGGAGTTGGAGACCAGCCTGACCAACATGGTGAAACCCTGTCTCTACTAAAAATACAAAAATTAGCCGGGCGTGGTGGCACATGCCTGTAGTCCCAGCTACTCGGGAGGCCAAGGCAGGAGAATCGCTTGAACTTGGGAGGCAGAGGTTGCAGTGAGCCAAGATCACGCCACCGCACTCCAGCCTGGGTGACAGAGCAAGACTCTGTCTCAAAAATAAATAAATACATAAATAAATAAACAATAAGAGAACATGAAACTATCCAAGAAAGGTTCCTAGACTGAAGGATGTGAGCACCCAGCAAATGTCCAGCACAATGAATGAAACACTCATACAAAGCCTACCACTGTGAAATTTCAGAAAATCCAGATGTTATGAAAATGCATTCTGGGTACGTGACCTCAAAGTGAGTTGCAGGACACAGTGACTGGGGGACCAAGATAACTGCTGCTGCCAGGAATATCTGCCCCTGCTTTAGGAGTGTTGATCAGATTGTAGGGGATCCAATTTCTTTCAGTAGAAAGTAAATAGATTAAGAAAGCAACTGATGGTTTAACACACCATCTATGCCTTTTATTTTCTTTCCCTTTTCTTTTTGTGTTATAAAAGGTTAGAGAGGCATGCATCGCAAGCTCAGAGATCTACCCCTTCTTCCTGCTACCCAAGACTGCCTCATATGTAAGTTCCTCCTGAATAAACCTTTGACTACCTACCAACCTAGAGTGGTTTTGCCTCTTTCTTCGGTCTGAACTTCCCTCCACTTACGGACAGTGGTTCTTGGTTCTGGCAGAAACTTTTCCCAATACAAGGACAAATAGAAGGTTTCCCAAGTTGCTAGAGAGAGAAAATATAGGCCACACAAAAAAGATCAGGATTCTGAACTTGTTTGGACTTCTCAACAGCTGCATGAAAGCTAGAAGACAATAGAAAACAAAGTCAAACTATCAATGTGTACATGTAAAATTAAGACACTTTCAGAAATGTAAGGTCTCAAAAATATACAATCCTCCATCATTCTCAGAAAACTACTGGAAGATGTATTACATCTAAACAGGGAGTAAAATAAGAAAGGAAAGCAAAAGATATCTAACAGAGGTGATGCAACATAAAGAGACAGGGTCTTTCCAGACTGTTGGAGAGTTGAAATCCTCAGATACCAGCTGTGCTTCAGACTTAGAGGGCAACTACTGTGGAACAGAATAAAGCCCAGATTGGTTAGAAGTCTCTTGGAGAAATTTCTTCAAGAAGATAAAATTGATAGAATATTTAATAAATCTGAAGGCATGTAGAAAGGATTTTGACAATTAGTATATAGTGTGGTTTAGAGTAGGAGATGCGTCTTTCAAAAATAAGCAAGTTTTTAAAAATCAAGGCAACCAATAACTCCAGGGAAAAGAAAAAGCTGAGCAAGAAATAAAAATTTATAGTAGTGCTTTACATAGCTTTCAGCCATGAATAATAACATTTTCAAAATCACAATCATTGAAGCACTTTTTATTTAACCAAAAATTATAATATAACTATGTTGAGAGAATGAGAGCAGGAAGTAGGACATAAAAGGAGTGTGTGTGTGTGTGTGTGTGTGTGTGTGTGTGTTGGAGGTGGAAAATAGAAGAGACCTAATCCTCATCTTTCTCTCTACAGAAGTCAATTTTCAAAACCCAAATATGAAAAGAAAAACGAACACATGCATATTATTTAGACACATGGAGGTAAATAACAAAAGAATCAGATAAAGGAAATGAAAATGTTTACCTCTGGTGAGGGGGAGTGGAGACAGAATGGGTAGGAACTGCTGTGTCTTAGCAAAGGCTTTGTAAAACGTTATAACTCTTCAAATTATATAAATGGATAACGAATATAAAAATACAAAGATTTTTAAGTAAAAATATTTTATACACCCTATATATAATGTTTTAATTATGAATGAATTGCCCCAATTCTTAGCATGACAATTTGAGAACCTATTGTATCACCTTAATATGCATTTTTTCAATAATATACCAGCTTCTCATATTTTTGCTTTTTTAAGTTTTTTTAAAAAGCTGAGTCTGGGCATGGTGGCTCACACCTTCGATCCCAGCACTTTGGGAGGCTGAGAGGGGAGGATTGCATGAGCTCAGGAATTCAAGCCCAGCCTGAGCAACATAGTGAGATCCCATCTCTACAAAAACTCAAAAAAATTAGCTGGGCATGGTAGCACATGCCTGTAGTCCCAGCTAATCAGGAGGCTGAGGTGCAGTGATCACTTGAGCCTGGGAAGTCAAGGCTGCAGTGAGCTGAGATCACGTCACCGCACTCCAGCCTGGGTGACGGAGTCAGACCCTGTCTCAAAAATAAAGAAAAGAAAAAGCTATGTGAGTGCTGATAATTATTAAGATAATTCAGTAAGGTTCTAACTGAAAACTTTCTGTTCTCCATATTTGTGAAACATGGGGAAGAGTTTATTTTAAAGCTCTAATTTGAAACAAATTTGCTGAAGCAATTGAGCATTCAAATATTGGGGAATAAAACAGATGCAAAGATCTCTCAAAAAAACTGCTGACGTCCCTCACACTGAGTTACCTTGAGGTTCTCTCGCCCTCGCTGGCACCCCAGGGTCTGCGTTTGCTCTTTCACTTAGAATCAATTTTCCATATTTCCTTTTCACTCATGGCCCCATCAGAGCACCTCGTAAACTTATGGTTTTGGCTTTTTGCATCCTCAATAAGAGCTCAGGTAGAAGTGGTCGGGCTGTGGGTAGCTCTGCCTCCAGTCATCTCTGGCTAGAGAGACACCCTTCATTAGGTTGGCAGCACTTTGGAGCCCCGCTATTTCTGGGATCTAAGACAACTTGGTTGTCTTCTACACAGTTATTTTGTCAGTTTCTAATGCCCTTCACAACGGCTTTGGTGATTGATTATTTTATTTTATTTTATTTTATTTTATTTTATTATTTTTTTTGAGACAGGGTCTCACTCTGTCACCCAGACTGGAGGGCAGTGGCGTGATCTCGGCTCACGGCAACCTCCGCCTCCCAGGCTCAAGTGATTCTCCTGCCTCAGCCTCCCAAGTAACTGGGATTACAGGTGCGTGCCACTACCACTGGGATAATTTTTGTATTTTTAGTAGAGACAGGGTTTCACCATGTTGGCCAGGCTGGTCTTGAACTCCTGACCTCAAATGATCCACCCACCTCAGCCTCCCAAAGTGCTGTGATTACAGGCGTGAGCCACCATGCCTGGCTGATTGATTATTTTAAAGATGACCTTGTTTTCCCTCCCTTACCCAGCATCTGCTACAGATGGGCGATACACATAGAGGACTTTCCAGTGACTGCTTAGTCATTGTCACCAAAAACCCATGTCTCCCAGTGTTCCTGCTCCTGAGGTTCCCAAAAAGAGTTGTCCTGGATAGGGGCACATTAAGAAATCCCAGAGGGTTCAGATCTATAGGAGCTATGAAAGGGTTCCTCCAGCTGGATCCGGCCAGGGAGAAATCAATCACTAACGCAGGGGGAAAGGTATGCAGGGACCTTTCGTCACTTGGTGCTGGAGAAAGGAAGTGTGAAGGGTCGGTAAAAGCCAAAAGGGAAATCATGAAGGGAAGGATAAAGCTTTTTACTCCCAAGTTAAAATCACACTACAGAAATCCATCCTTCAGACTTTTATGGTCAGTTGCTAAAAAGTCCAAGACATTTGAGCCTACTCCAAAGTGCACTTCTTGCAGGATATTTTGAGGGAATTCATTTCGTAACGATGCGGTGAACACAGAGCCCAGCCGGGTCTGTCTCTGAATATTGTACATAGCACAGAAACACACAAATAGAAAATCAGCGAATGTCTTGATGATTAAGATCATGTGACAGGGAGACCTCGTATTCTATTAATTCAAGAAGCACAATTTTCTAAGTTAAAGCCCATAACACAACTCAAGCATAGTAAAACTATATATAATTAAGAATAGGCTGGGCATTTTGGGAGGCCAAGGTGGATGGATCACCTGAGGTCAGGAGTTTAAGACCAGCCTGGCCAACATGATGAAACTCCGTCTCTACTAAAAATAGAAAAATTAGCTGGGCATGGTGGCACACACCTGTAATCCCAGCTGCTCGGGAGGCTGAGGCAGAAGAATCACTTGAACCTGGGAGGCGGAGGTGGCAGTGAGCCGAGATAGCCCCACTGCACTCCAGCCTGGGCAGCAGAGTGAGACTCTGCCTCAAAAACAAACAAACAAAAATAGAATATGGGGCTAAGCATGGTGGCTCATGCCTATAATCCCAGCACTTTGGGAGGCTAAAGTGAGAGGATTGCTTGAGGCCAGGATTTCAAGACCAACCTGGGCAAGATAGGGAGACTCCATCTCCACAAAAAGAATTAAAACAATTATCCAGGCATGGCGTGGTGGTACACCCCTACAGTCTGAGCTACTTGGGAGGCCAAGGTAGGAGGATCGCTTGAGCTCAGAAGTTCAAGGCTGCAATGAGCTATGATTGCAATGATTGCACTACTGCACTCCAGCCTGGGTGACACGGTAAGGCCCCATCTCAAGAAAGAAAGGAAGAAAGAGAGGGGGAGAGAGAGAGAGACAGAGAGAGAGAAAAAGAAAGAAAGAAAGAAAGAGAGAGAGAAAGAAAGAAAATTTTTAAAAAGAATATCCTGTAGATAAGTAGAATGTAAAGCTTATCGTTTAACTATCGATAGGCAGAGCACTTCTTGAAATAACCTCATGTGTTCTGGGAGAATATACATCAGAATTCAAAGTACGTCCAAATTTAACATTTTTAAAAATCAAAGAATCCTGCAGTCTGGAAGGACACGTGAGTGCATCTCACTCAGCCTTCTGTGATATTAATAACATACCTGATAACTGATCATCCAGCCATGAGCTCTCTATTTCATAAGGCGCTCTAGCACGGAAAAAGCTCAGTGTTTGGAAGGTCTGTTTTTATATAACAAGGTGAGTAAGATAACCCTGGTCTCTTATCTTTAAGACAGACTTTGAGGGGTTTTCCAAGGAGTAAGCAGTGGCCAACAGCGCTGAGTCATCCCTTTGTCTGGCTGACTTCTCTTGTTATCAGTTGCAAACATCTCATGGAGTTAAGGCATTAAAAAGACTGAGAAATAATCTACATATCCAGTGTGTTTGGAAAACATATACTGTTATTAAAGTCCAAAGATTACCTGGAGACTCTCTAACAGCAAAATCGCAAAAAAGGAAAATGTTTTGGGTTATAGACCAATGTAATAAAAAGCAGAAAGATGTAGTAGGTGAGAGGAGAGAAGGAGCCCAGGGCCAGCAGAGTCGTAGCCATTTTGCCAGGAAGTAGCTTTAAGTGTTTGTGGACTGTTAGGCGAGTAGCTGGCCTGAAACCAGATCTCAGCGTTCAGGGGCTGCTTCCGTCAATTGCATCCTTTCAGTCATTGAGAAAATTACTCACTCCAACTTAGAGGAGACAAAAACCATGCCCAGAGTTGTTAGGTCATTACCAAATATGAGAAGTCAAAGTGAGAAGCCAGGGAACTCCAAACTAAAGTAGCTCCCACATCCTTAGCTGTGTGCCTACTATACAATTTTTTTTTTTTGAGACAGAGTTTTGCTCTTGTTGCCCAGGCTGGAGTGCAATGGCGGGATTTCGGCTCACTGCAACCTCTGCCTCCCGGCTTCCAGCAATTCTCCTGCCTCAGCCTCCTGAGTAGCTGGGATTACAGGCGCCCGCCACCATGTCAGGCTAATTTTTGTATTTTTAGTAGAGATGGGGTTTCACCATGTTGGCCAGGCTGGTCTTGAACTCCTGACCTCAGGTGATCCACCACCTCAGCCTCCCAAAGTGCTGGGATTACAGGCGTGAGCCACCGTGCCCGGGCACCTACTATATAATTAGCCAAATGATTACCTGGGCTAAAACAAATTTCTGTGTAAATATCTTAAAACTGTATTATTATCTCACAGCAGGAGAGATCGGTTTTGTGACACAAAATACTTTGACATTGTGAACGTGTCAGATTCTGCCATCTGAAAGGTGGCCTTTTTCAGCCCACTGTGTGGCTTCAGAGATGCGGGCAGAACAGGTGGAATCCAACTTACAGGATTTGCTCTTTCTGGTCTCACTGTCAGTTTTCACAGATCTTAAAGAAGTGGCTGCATTAACTAAGTCAATCAAAGCCTGCTCCCTTTTAAAGCAAAATGAAGCCACTGCTCAGCCTTCAACATAAAAACTTGGATTCTACTACTCTAAGATTCTGCCCACAAGGAAAGAGAAGACCCCGGAAAGCCCTGCAGTGCTGTCAGCCTTAAATGGAAGTTGGGAGAGCTGGAGGAATGCCACGGAAAGGGCTGCCCAGAGCTAGAGGCCGAGGCACTGAAAAACTCTGCCTTCTCCTCTAGAGTCTCAGGAGGGGCCCTGATCCCTGCCCCCATGCACAAGTGAGTGGGAACCCCCCCAAAGACAGCCGCTCTTCATAGAAAATGACAGTCATACTCCAAAATTGTAGAGTGCCTACAAACCGCTCGAGGTTGCATCTGGACAGAAGGATCAGAAGTTTTAATTTCATAGACCTGGAACAGGGTTCTAAAATAAAAACTAATAAGACGGTTCATATCTCATCATCATCATTATTATTAATAATAGCTATCATTCACGCCTGTAATCCCAGCACTTTGGGAGGCCTAGGTGGGTGGATCACGAGGTCAAGAGATAGAGACCATCCTGGCCAATGTGGTAAAACCCCGTTTCTACTAAAAAGACAAAAATTAGCTGGGTGTGGTGCGCCTGTAATCCCAACTACTCAGGAGGCTGAGGCAGGAGAATCACTTGAACCCGGGAGGCAGAGGTTGCAGTGAGCCGAGATCACACCACTGCACTCCAGCCTGGGCGACTGAGCAAGACTCCGTCTCAAAAAAAAAAAAAAAAAAATGCTATCATTTACTTAGGGCTTACAGTAGCCCTGGTATAGCCCTTTTTTAATGCTCACCTCAACCTTGTATGGGCTCCATTTTCCCCCATTCTACACACAATTAAACTGAGGCACAGAAAGGATAAGTAATGAGTACAAGGTCACTGAGGTAGTAAGTAGCAGAGCTGATATCTCTATTTTTAAAAGTGATCCAGGTACCACAGTTTGAAAAACAAAGTCCCAACAAATGGCATCAGACATTGGGCAGCAAATACTGCTGCAGGACTTTGTATATGTTTCTCCTTATTTGTCTTTAGGTGTTTTTCGTATGTAAGACACAGGCAGTGCAGGGGAACCTTACTGTTTTCTACAGAATGAGAGGGGTCTGAGTCCCTGTCTCTCTGAAGAAACCACTTTTGTGTCTTTTATTTAACTCATCATGTACTGTCTGAAGAGTTTTATTAAAAAAACAAAACAGTCTGATGATGCCCAGCCCTGGAGAGGTGGGAGCTCCTTTGCCAGGATCTCTGTGTCCCACAGCCGACCTGCCTTGGCATCCTTGTCTCCTGCCACTTCCTGTTTTACCCCATGTGCTTGCTGGTCCCTGAATTCTCTTCCATCCGTCTTTCCTCATCCTCCTGGCCCCAGTGGCTCCCCAGCCATGCCCAGAGAGGTTGGCACTCCAGCTGAGGCTGCAGCTGGGAAGCCCGTGGAGGCCACAGAATGTGTTTTCCTTCTGTCCTTCTGTCCTGGTTATCACAGTGACCAAAATTTCACCAACCTGGAAACCAAGCACATTTACATCTGCTTTGACTTGATCTGTCAAACCAATCTGTCAAGCACCCACCTCCCAATCACAGGGTCCCTGGCATCTCTTCCTTCTTCCATCCACGCCCACCCCAAGAAGCTATCTCTGCTGCTGACCTCAGAGGAAAGAGAGCTGAGAATCTCCACAGTGGATGGCAGATCCTGGCTTTCTGTGTCTCTGCCTTCTGTTGCTACCTCCCCATTTTGCTATCATAGGGCTTGGCAATAGAATGGAGTCTTTGCTGGTTGCTATGTGTACCCACATGCCATGGTTCAAGGAGATACCCACTCCCTCCTGGCTCACTGTCCACCAACTGTGCTCACGCTTGGGCTCCCAAGGTTCCAGCTCTTTAGCTCACACTCCTGCAAAGCCACAGTTATGACACACACTTCATGTGCCAGCCCCACTTACAGGCCATGCCCCTATTATCATGCAAATAAAAATACAGGATATGCAGCAAATTTCAAAGACTCCATTCTATTGCTCAGCTATAGTGCCAACCTCTCTGGGCATGGCTGGGGAGCCACTGGGGCCAGGAGGATGAGGAAAGACAGATGGAAGAGAATTCAGGGACCAGCAAGCACATGGGGTAAAACAGAAAGTGGCAGGAGATGAGGATGCCAAGGCAGGTTGGCTGTGGGACACAGAGATCGTGGCAAAGGAGCTCGCACCTCTCCAGATATGCAACAAATAACTTTGGTTTGTGTGCCGATTATTACAAACTTATACTAAACACGATCCACCATTATCTGATATTCCAGTTTCACCAAGGGGCCCTGTGTTTTTTCCTTAGTTCCCCGACCCTAAACCCTGCCTGCCGCAGGGGGCCAGGCTCCCTCAAGGAGTGTTTCTCTTCTGCCTCTCAGGATGCTTTCCAGACCGGACTTTAGTGGATCAGATGTGTTTTAGTGACTTTGAACCTCACTGGGGAGGGGGTGAAGGCCTCATGCCGTTTCTCTCAAGGAGGCATTTTTCAGCATTTACCCACCAAGACCATTGGGAGAGAAGTTTCTGACAACCTACAAAGAACCCTGTTAGGACCTATATGAAGGCAGTGGCTTCTGTGATCTTTTTTCATTTACATAAGCAAGAAGGGTGGCTGGAGCAATCCCTCCCAGCTGGGCCACTGGGCCGAAAGCAACTTCTTCCCTCCAACCAGACAGAAACACAGTTGGCAGTCTTCAAACGCTGGATTTTCTCCCTAAAGCACATCGCCTTACTGAAAAACTCACTATACTTCCTTTAAAACTTCATGATCTGGGGTCTTTCAGATAAAATGTCAGTGGTTCGACAATAATGAATGGACAGGTAGCTAAGAACAGCGTGCTGGGGAAGCGTTCCGCAGGCCATCTGCCTGCAGCGTGTAGTTCACACCCTCCACGGAGCTGCCCTTTGGGGAGGTGAGGGGCTGAAAGCAAGCGTGTGCTCCCTTGGCCAAACCCAAGGAGGGGAAGCGCTGTCAGCTGGCCAAGATGTGAGCCAACAGGGCACGTAGAAGGATATCCCTCCCAATCTACTGCCCCCAAGGGAGCCCCTCTTTTAATTTTGTGCCTGCTGGCTTGGAGTGATACATTATTCTTGGAGAATTGTCCAGCATAGCGGGAGGAAGGATGCAGAAACAGGGGCAAGTGGTTGAACCTGAAAATTCCAGTTTTCCTCCATTGCAGCATTGAATGAGGGGCTGTAAGTAGCCACAAGAGCAGGTCCCCGTGTGGTTAAAGGCCCCAGCATTCACTTAACAGGCGAATTTCCAGGCAACATTCTCTTACTCAGCACTTTTAATCAAAATAATCAGTCCAGTGTCTGAGGAGGAATGAATAGGGCAGTGTAGGAATCCCCTGTTGCTAATGAAACATTTAAAAATCCAGGACAGTAATGGCCTGTGCTATTTAATACAGAGGAGATGCTTACCACAGCCCCCCCATACCCTGTTTTTTTTTCTTATTTGCAAAAGGAAAAGAAAATAGAATTTATTCATCTTAAAAAAATACGAAGTGAAAAATTATCCATTAGCACAGCAAAGACCTATTTCCAGGAAACGAGTTTTAAAAAGAAAATTCTTGACGTCCTAAGGTTGAAAGCGGGAGGTGTCATGACTTTGAACGTGAAGGATGAAAGGGCCACTGTGTCCAGGTGCAGTTCAGCCTGGCCTCGTTCCATCTGTTACGGGAGGCTGCTTAAACCCCTGGTTGTGGTCCAAAAATATCCTGGCAGTTAGCATCCTGCATTAAAATTTATAAACCACGAAAGACCTTTTCTTACAGAAAAGCTAATTCAGGCTGGATAGCCTTTTTTAAAAAAAGATTTAAAAGGGGTAGTCATCAGAAGAGGTTATATGGAAAACTAGAGGTAAGTAAGGCTTTTCAGTCCCCCAAAACATACTAAAAATACAGCAACAGTAATTTCAGAAGGAAGGGAAATGGTACCAAGCATAATTTCGTTTCTAAGAAGTCCCAGGAATGAATCCTGGAACTGCTAGAATGAACTTTTAGGGGTGACAAAAAATGGTTGGAATATTATCAGGAAATGGGAACTCACAAGAGGATGGAAACAGGCTGCACCTTGGTGTCTCGGCTCTGGGGCTGGATAAGGGGCCCCAGTTTCTCCGGACTCTAGGTAGGCAGGTCTGAAACCTGGTCACTGAGCCATGGCTGCTGGAGGTGCTTCTCCCTCTGCCTGGCCGCATTCCTTCACCCCATGCTGAGCCTTTGCTGAGCGCCTCCTATGTGCCCTGGCTTTAGTCCCTGCCATGCTTCAGGTGCAGATGAAACTTCACCTGCTCAGAGATACCTTCCTTAATCCCTACAGATTAGATAAAATTCCCCTGCTCTGGACTCCTATGGCACCTGCTCTGGTCTTAACCCTGAGCACACTTTTCCACTGCTGAATTCTCTCTAAGATTGGTGGGGGAGGGGACTGTTCCTTTCATTACTCATTGTATTCAACCTCCCTTACTCATCCAGCCCACACCCACCCGTTGGGTGCTTAATGAATACTGGTAAAATGAATCAATGCTATTTTCTGTGAGTCCAGTTTTATATGCCTAGGTTATCTTTTATTATAAAAGGACCTGGAGATTTGGCTCCAAAGTTGACATTTTAAGGAGACTGGTGAGGAAGAGCAAGTGGCAGCAAGTAGGTGACCATGGCATCATTCTTTGAGTAGTGGGGAGGCCATCCACAGGCAGTCAGTCTGACCATCTCCAGGGAGCAGAGAGTGCACTCCATTTCTGCAGAAACTTAAGTGAGAGGGAGGAAGCCTAAACAGACCTGGAAATTGACCTGGACCAGCCTGCTCATACACCTGCAAAATGCACCTGGAGGATTATAGCCTCCAAGACGCATGCTGGCCTTTGGCCAGCCTTGTTTTCTTCCTGATTCACATAATCAGACATGCCAGCTTCCACAAAATGATAAGCTTCTGGAGTGATGGTAACAATACCATTAATAATGATTTTAGCTACCATTTAGTGAGTGCTAACCTTGAGCCAGGCACAGTCCAAGCCTTTTATGCACAGTATATATTTACCTGCACAGCAGCCCACATGAGAACAATGGCGCTAACCCCATATTTCAAATACCCACTCAGCAAGCTGCAGAGATTTACATAGGTCCAACAGCTCATCGTGATGGGCACTGGAAACCCCATTTCTTCGGCCTCTGCTACAGATCCTAGTGGATACCTGGGCACTCAGGAAGCACTCAGTAAATCCTCTCAACTTAGCCAGAGCAGGGTAGAACAAGTCCTTGTATTTCTGTTTACAGAAGCTTCCACCTGGGTCTACACATACAGCCACAGAGTTGGCCTGAGTGGATCCTGGGCTGACAGAGTTTATCGGCCAGCTCTGCAGTGGCCCTAGGAACATCACACTGTGCCTATCATGCCAAGTGACCCCCGAGACCCACTGGAGCTGAGAGAGCCTGAGGAGGGTGTCAGACCAACATCCTGGGTGGTTGCTGTAGTTTCCTCTGATGCCATAAAACTGAAAATCTAGAGGGTTTGCAGGAACGACCAAAGGGACTGCACTGTGCTTTCTTTCTGCTGGGAGTGACCCTACATCACAGAGAGTTTGGGCTTCACTCCACCTAGCCCTGGCTGTTCCTTCCAAACATTCTTTCACTCACAACCTTCCTTGACCCTCTGTCCCCATCTGCTCCCTTGATCTATTTGTGGACGTGCTTAGAGCTAAATAACACTGGAGTTGGATTTCATTCAATTTCTCAAGTCGATTCAAGGAAGGTTGACTTTATTATAACTATTCAGGCAGAGAATGGCCCTTCTATCTGCTTTCACACAGAACAAAAATGGTCTCAGCTCTTCTTTAAACTGTCAAATTATATCCTTCTTCTTTTTGAATTATTTATAATCTGTTGTTTTTACCCTGCAAAAATGGGCTTTTGCTACTTCAACCACATACTAGGTCTTTTATGCAAACTGTAAAAGAAGCCAGCCTTCTGTCAGAGAAAGGCTTCTGACTTCACTAGGTATAAGAGAACCAAATTTTTATCCCCATAAAATTTTTCCCATTTCAGTCATAGCACAGCTGATGCAAAGGCAGAAGAGTTATGGTGGAAATGGAAATACATGTGTAAAAACTACAGTCCCTACAGTTTTCTGTGAATTCATAATCCCCAGAGACCAACAGACCTCAGAAACCAACCAAGCAATGGGAGGAGCCAGAAACTCAATGGTATCAGCCAAAATGAGCATGGAGTGTTCACTCAGAACGAGGAACCACCGAGGAGGTGTGCGTCATCAGCCTCACTCACAGAGAAGGAAGCCTGCGTGGTCACAAGACTGAGCTGTAAGAGGGAGGGGCAATGCGTAGCCAGCCCAGATAGAGCTCAAATGTTTTAAAATTTAATACGTTTTTTATTATAAGGTCTAACCAATCCCTAGCAATGACACAATATCACTCTCTCAGCTGTCAGTTGGCACCTCCTGGTAGGAGTGAGTTTAGAAGGGTGAAGGAGGAAAGGGAGAGGATAGCAATCAAGTGGATTCCCTTCAACAGCACGAACCACACTTCTCATGAGACCCCTGGAGGGTTATCCAAAGCACAGATTCCCAAGCTTCGCCCGCGGAGACGCTGCTTTGGTGGCGCTAGGGGAACCTCGGAATCTGGATGCTAACCTAGTACCCCAGGTGATTCTTATCTATGGTGGTTCTCATCCCCGATACATAAATAATAAATGTCAGCGCATCCCAAAACTTGCTCAAAGTCAAGGTCACTTATCTAACGTGAGTGCCAAAGCCCAAACGGACCACAGACTCCAGACACTAGTGACCTTTCCATTCAACCCTGGGAACGTATGAGCCAAAAAACATGCTAAAACCAGCAACAGTAGAATGCAATGGTATTCAGCTGCTCCATGCCACACGTACTCATGTCTGCAAACCCTTGCTAGCGGGCACCTGCCAGAAGCAACTCTGTTACAGGATGGAATCTCGCAGGTTGTTCCCCTACCCAGCACATATGCGGCTTTCGCTAAACCATCTGCTGCTTTGCTGACAAGGACAGACCAAGGAATTTCCATGCTGCGGTCTGTCAGCATCTGTCACAGGGCCACCACCCTTTGAATGGGCGAGGAACTTGGAACTGAGACCTGCCCTCCAGGAGACCAATGTGACCCTCCCAGGGCAGAGGGAGTGCTGCCACTTCACACGTCCTCTCACCCGGGCTTATCTAACTGGCCACAGGACAAGTTCTGTGTTTTGTCGGCCTGGGAAATCTAATGGAAAGGACTATTATTAGAAATATTTATCTTATCAAGGAAAATATGCTCTTAAAATGTTCAAGAAAGGATGCTGCCTGGTTCCCAAGGAATAGCCTGAAAGACTATATTATATATAATATACACTCATACACATATACATATTATACACACACATACACATACATGTATATATGTGTGTGTATTTAAATGTAATACGCATATGAATATTACTTAGGTAAGCATATATTCACAACTGCAGTAGTATCTGTTACCTTTATTTTTCTTTCAGCAGTTTTTTGAAGTAAACTTCATTATCTGACCGCAGGGGTTAATGAATATTCTAGTGCTTCTCACACTGTGATGTGCACATACATGAGTCATTCAGGAACCCTGATAAAATGCAGATTCCTATTCAGCAGGTTGGATGGGGCCCGAGAGCCTGCATTTGTAGCCAGCTCCCAGGGAATGCTTGAGGCCCAGGCAGGAGCCACTCTGAGCAATCAGATTCCAGCTTGTGATGATGTTTGCCTCACACATAAAACAGCACGTGTCAAAGCTTAGAATATGTAAAACAAACAAAACTAAGTTCAAATTCAGGCACTCTTTCTTAGATGATTCAGAAGGAACTTCAGAATCCGGGCAATGCCTCTTAGCCATCATTACAAACAATTCTTCCCGTCTTAGAGCCATTTCAGTAATAACAGACAAGTCCTGACATACAAGAATCAGGTTGCCTTCTTCTTCATAAGGGGACAGAAAGCACCCAGAACTACAGGTATTTTTCTCTCATTTTTGATACTCTGATCTGAAGGTAAATGAAGAAAGCCAGGGCATGTCAGGCCACTTTGACTGCTCAAAATTGATTCTGCCAGTCTAGAAATGATTAAAATTCCAATCTTGGAAGCTCTTGGGAAAAAATATACAAACGCTATATTATTCCAAATATTCTGCTATATGAAGGCTGGCCCTATTCATCACATTGTTTAAACATTTGAAATAAGTACATTAATCATTATCCTCACTTCTAAGACATCAAAGACAAAATTATGCCTAAAATGTATTGGTAATAACTAGTACACAATTGAGAATGGACATGTCTCTTGTGAAGGATACAAAGAAATACAGAGAATGATCCCCATGGGGACGGAGCTGCAGCTTTTCAGGAATGGAGGTCCAAACCCATGACATAGTATTTATCACACAGGGCCCCAAAACTATGCACACACCTGGCTCAGCGTATGTAGTCAATGCAAACTGGGGAGGTAAAATTAGAATCAACTGTGGTGGGATTTAAATCTGGCATAAAGAGGAGAGAGAATGAGAGCAAGTTTGGGGAAAAACAATGAAGCGGAACAGAAATTAAGGTTTTGGATCACGTCTCTAACAGACAAATTGCTAATTTAATCCTCCCAATAATCCTGCAAGGTTGGCATTATTACATCAATTTGGTGAACCAAGAACTGAAACTCAGAAAAGCTAAATGACTTAGGTCACACAGCCGGTAGGTGGTCTCCAAGGGGATTTGAATTTGGGCCTATTTGATATCAAAGTCCATCATCAGTCCACCCTAAACCAGCACGCCCCAAAGCACATCTCATAGCTCCCTAAAATGTTAATAATGAGTCAGGAAAAAGAAAAGGTCAGAAGTCAAATAAATTTTGAAAGCTCTCAGGATAAATAATAATACTGTTACGGATATAAGTTAACATTTATTACATGCTTCCCATGTGCTTGGTTTAAAATATTTGTTATTATCGTTGTTGCTGTTGTTGTTTTTGAGATGGAGTCTCGCTCTGTCACCCAGGCTGCAGTGCAATGGCGCGATCTCGGCTCACTGCAACCTCTGCCTCCCAGGTTCAAGCAAATCACCTGCCTCGGCCTCCCAAGCAGCTGGGACTACAGGCACCTGCCACCACACCCAGCTAATTTTTTAACAGAAACCTCTCAGAGCCTTTAACACTCTAATCTGCATTGAAAATCTCTAATATTATGTGTTGGAATAATATTAAAAATCTCACATAAGAGAATATTGATCATGCAAAAACATAATACTGAAATAGAATAATGGGAAGTAGACTCTGATGGGTTTCAATGATAAGTCATTATGTTATGGTGAACTAGCTTCAGAGCTAGACTGTACGCCTGGTGGCTTTCCATTCTTCTTGACATCCCCAGCTAATTTCATTTAAAAATACACTCTAACAGACTGTGGCAATTCTCAGGGGAAAAGGACAGAGACTGAAGGTGGAAACACAGCTTCTGCTGTGGTATCTAACAGCTAGGTAAGTCAGGTCTGGTGGTTCGGCATTTGACACATTAAGAGACAAAGGTTCTGGACAAGACACCAAAGGAATCTCTCCTGCCCCTTTTGTTAGTAACTGTTGTAATTTCCTAATTTATAAATCTTTGTACACTGTCTGCATCAGGTGTAAAGTAGCCATCCATCACCTGGCTCTCATGACATACTGAGTTGCATTTGTCCAATAAAATAGTCTCTGCCTTCTCTCATGTTCTACGAAGCCTACGTTGCTAAGTTCTTATGCACATCAAATAATACACCTGTAATCCCAGCACTTTGGGAGGCCGAGGTGGGCAGATCACGAGGTCAAGAGATTGAGACCATCCTGGCCAACATGGTGAAACCCCATCTCTACCAGAAATACAAAAACTAGCTGCGCATGGTGGCGCCTGCCTGTAGTCCCAGCTACTCGGGAGGCAAAGGCAGGAGAATCGCTTGAACCCGGGAGGCGGAGGTTGCAGTGAGCTGAGATCATGCCACCGCACTCCAGCCTGGCGACAGAGCGAGATTCCATCTCAGAAAATAATAAAAAATAATAATAAAACGATCCTACCATTAAGCCTTGCTTAATGCTTTTGATTTTCCAAGGCATTTTCACACCTGTGACCTTGGTAGTACATGGGCATCTTATTCTTGCTGGACTGGATGAAGTTCCATTCTCCTTCTTCAGTCTCTGATGGTAACTCATCTGTTCACATCCTTAGAGGACAGTTGGGGTGGGGAGGAACGAACACATTCTGCAGTCATACCAGTAGGAATGAAAAGGAGAGATGTGAGATACATTTCAAGAAATCATGTGCAGAATTTGGTATCTGACAGAATATGATGGGGAGGGAGGGGGAGTCCATAGCTCCAGGCAATGTGGCATCAAGATGCTAGGATCCCAGGCCAGTGCCTGAGAAACCTGACAGCATCACCCACAGAAAGAAATTAAGTGTGGAAAGACATGAAAGAAGAAAATGTCCTTCAGGAAACTAGATCTGTAGGACTCTGAGCAGGAAAGATATTGGGTCACAGACAATATGCCCTATAAATTACTAGAACGGTAGATGGTGTAAAGTTTAGCTACATTAGCAGTAAGAGTGTATTGTTTTGTTCATGTAGCTTTTTTTTTTTTTCTCTAAGCCAAGCACTGTGTTAACTGCTTTATACAACAACTCTGTTGGGGGCGGGGGGGCGGGGGGGGGTCATTTTATTAACCCCAGATGAGGAAATACTTGAGAGAGGCTAAATAATATCCTTGATGTCATAGAAGTAGCAAGAGGCAGAAATGAAATTCCAGCTGGTGGTCTTATGTGAAACTAGATTGCACAGTAAGAATGTGTCACATTATAACTTCTCATTATTAGGCAAAACGTGAGTAGGCAACCCTGCAAAACTAGCAAGTGGGTGACACTATAAAAAGCTAAACAGGATAAATTTTGGATTACCCACCTTCCTGATCTATCTTTAGTGAAATGTCAGTTCCACTCTGTAGTCAAGACTTATGACTAACAAAGTACTGAGCATAGGAAACATCTTAATACATTGTTTAATGAAACAAAGTATTTTAGAGCATGCTGGCAAACTGCATTTAGTTTATAATCTTCCAGCCTTATTCTATATGCATGAGGGAATCATTAGTTCCAGTGTAGTCTTTCCTAGCAGCTTCTGTGTCTACGAACAGAGAGCTGAGAGTGGCCTGACATTCGTTCCAACAATTAGGATTAGCTTAAAATGCTGGGACTTCACTGCATTGCCGCAGTAACTTTTGCAACTTTTCCCCACTGGAGGTCACTGTCACCTTGCAGTTGCAGAGAAGAACCTCAATCTGTGGTGGTAAAGAAAGTGGACGTTTTCATCTATCTAGGCTGGCTGTAGTTGCTTAAAGAAATCAACCAACCAACCAAAGCAACAATCATTAAAACATACTTCAGATCATGTGGCAAAAAACTGTCCTTAGAAAATTCATCACTGATAGCGCTTGTTTTCAAATAATGTTTCATCTTGACACTTTTTAATTTTTAGGTTACTATAACAGTAGATACATGTTATTATATATTTGTCCAAACCCACAGAATGTGCAGCAACAAGAGTGAACCCTAATGTGAACCATGGACTCTGAGTGATAATGATATGTTAATGTAAGTTTATCCATTGTAAAATATGTCCCACTCTACTGGGATTGTTAATAGTTGATAAATATTTTGAATTCAGTTAAAATTTCTACAAAGAGACCTAAGCACCTGTTTCATATGTTGGGCAAGCGAATGCATTCAAAGATCAGATGGTATATAGCTTCATAACTTTGAGCCAATTCCTGACCTCAATAAGCCTCAGTTTGCTCACCTACAAGGTAGAGATAAGAATTCTACCAACTTCGGCCAGGCACAGTGGCTCACACCTGGAATCCCAACACTTTGGGAGGCCAAGGCAGGCAGATCACTACTGGAGAGCCTGACCAGAACCAACACAGTGTCTTTTGTGCAGTGGTGGCTCAGTAATGATTTGCTGAGTAAATTAATACAGAATCTAGGCATAAATATTTAAAGGAAAGCTGAGACACTAAGGAATCTTGGGTGAGTCCATCTGACTTTTCCTGGACTTTCAGTTTCTCTTCAGAGAAGGGTTTGAATGAGCTGACCCCCGAAGTTCCTACACATTAAGGTCCCTAATCTTTGAGTTACAACCTGTGGGTCAGAGCACAGCCTTCAGTGTCCCATTCACTATGGAAACGCCATGACAACCTGTGTGAATCTGAAACCCCAAGTGGAGGCAGCCATGAGTCATGGATTATGTTTATACTGGTATCCAATTGAGCACATAGCATACTATCACCCTCAATGGACTGGCAAATCAGATACTTTTCCCCATTAAAAATGGCAAATGAGGTTTTAAAAAATCATTACAATTAATACAAAATGCCAGGAGGCACTGTACAGGTTGTATCTCCATATTTAAGAAGGCCTAGGGCCTAAATATACTTAAGCACATAAGAGAAATGTACTGATAGCAGTACTAACGTACTGCACTTTACATTTTACACAGAACTTTCACACATGCATGGTACTTTATTTGGCCCTAAGAGCAACCCTGTGCAGTAGATGGGGCTGCAGAAACTGAACTGCATATACTGCTGTGTAAAGAACTTAAAGAACTCCACTGGGAAGGCAGAGCCAGGACTGGAAGCTGCATCTCCTGACCCCAGTGGTTCAGCTTGAATAGGATATTTAACTGTGAAGCACGAAGTTGGGTATAGCAGGACAATCCTTCATGGTGGCATAGAGTGCAAGCTAGGGGCCCACCATGGGGTTCAAAGCCCAGCTCTTTTGCATGTGGGTTTTGGGCAGGTCAGTGAGCCTTCCTGGGTCTCCACTGTAAAGTGGAGGAAATAGTACCTACCTCATGGCTGACAGTGAGACTTTAAAGGCATCAGAATAGGTGCACCTCTCCTTGTCCTCCGCACATGCTCTCCCCCACCTCTGCTCCAGCCAGTACTGTGGCAACCAGCTCCATAGAGGTGTAGTCTGAAAGTGCTTCACCTCAGGCCACTGCATTACGCCTTCTTCCCAGGGTTCTCTGGCATTGCTGCGGGACCTTCTTGGGAACTGGCATTTATGCATATGCAACTGAAAATGCCAGGGGGATAGTCACTCCACAAGACCCCCCGATGGTGGAGATGGCGCCTGGGGAATCAGTGCCAATTGCCTGCTTCAGTCCTATGGGCAGGTGGCTCTGAGGTCATCCTGTCTGAAGTAGCCAGTTTGGCAATTCAACCTTGTTGGGGCTTCTTTCCTTCCCTGTTTCACACTCCTCAAGCCCCCACACCTATTCCCTGGAGTCAGTTCACAAAACAAGCCACCCTCATGCATGCTTGGGATCTGCTTTCTGGTAGGAACTCAGGTATGACATCGTAGAGACATGGTGCTGGGCATATAAGAAATCCTACATAAACTTTACCTGTTCCTCATTTTCTATACTAAACGCTGCCTACGATCAGTCTTCTCCATGTCTGCTCTCTTGAAGGAAGTGGACTTTGTTGTTGTCACCATGTGGTGGGCAGAAAATGACAAATAAGTGAAAGGGCCAAATACCACAGGGCAAAGACCTGGAATAGCTTCCTGAGTCAGATGTCCAGAGACTGACTTTGGGCCACTTCATTGCGAGAGACTTCAGGTGGTTTTAGATCATACAGTAACAAACCATTTTTAAAACTTATGTGTGTGTTACTGTGCATTAGAAATCTATAAACAAAACATCAAAACCATGATTTCACTTTATTTTTGCTTTGGCTAAAAATGTTTTAAATGACTCAACATATGAAAAATATTAATAGGAATAAAGATAGCATGTAAATATAGCAAAAATCACGATAGTGGTGTGTGAAAAAAAGATCTGGGAAACTAATAGATAAATGTGCCTTTTATAACCATTATGTTTTAGGTAAGTGGATAGGATTGTAGTTTGGGCATCTATATTTAGGCATTTTGTTATCAAGTATGCTAACCATTCTCTTACTTAGGTACACAGACTTGATTTGCCACATTTGTATTTTTGACGACGTTGTTCTAACTTTCAGAGAGAGCAAATAAAGGTCTTTTTCTCATATTAAAACAACAGAAATGGCATAAAACTATCATAATTTTAATTACTCTAAGAAGCTGAAACAACATACACATAAGTTGACTCATCTGTGCATTTGGTCAAGGACACTCAGAATTTACATGGGCAGGTACCTATACACAGTACATTGGAAAACCTTTTTACTGCTCTCTGTCTTGAATGGAGATAGAGCACATTCATATCATAAATAGGATTCACTGATACTGCTACAAAAGACAGTTCTTAAAACTGCTGTGCTTGTAGATATTTCAAAGACAATAGTTTGCTCACATTTCTAAATATTCATTAGCAATAAGAAAAGCTATGAGGACATGTTGTACACTCTAATTTAAGAGAGATTTTCTTTATGGCTAAAAAGTTGCAAAAACATTCTGAAATATACATCCACAATACTCCTAATTAACTCACATAACTTGTTGGCCTTTTCACTGGGAAATGCCCTGAGGGCTACAATCTCATCGCTTGAGTGAGTAACACATTCTTTTCCACGTGGAAGATGAAAGCCCTTAGTATTTCCCATAGGAGAAATGTAGTCCTCTTGGCATCTCCCACACGAGATACGATAACCAGCGAAAAATGATTAACACTTGGGCAACAGCGACTGCCTAAAAACACAGACTTAACTATGATGTTAGGTCAGACCTAAAGAGAATTATAATGTTTTATGATTTCTTACTTAAAAAAAAAACTCTTCCTTTCTTCCATCTCTTTCACTTTGTCCTCAACTAAGACAGATCAGATGATTGACAAGCCATTCCAAGATTGGGCAATTCCTCTTCATATGAACTTGATGCTCCAGAAATATTTGCTGTGGAAAGGTCCCCGGGAAAAGGCGCAGGCCATGTGGAAAGGCCGACTCCTAGAGCTCTCCGACTTCTGAACACCAACAAGATGCCGAGTTGGTGGCTTCTTGTTGAATAAGAATAAATAAGGCATTTGACTCAGCCATCCCATTACTGGGTATATACCCAAAGGACTATAAATCATGCTGCTATAAAGACACATGCACACGTATGTTTACTGTGGCACTATTCACAATAGCAAAGACTTGGAACCAACCCAAATGTCCAACAATGATAGACTGGATTAAGAAAATGTGGCACATATACACCATGGAATACTATGCAGCCATAAAAAATGATGAGTTCATGTCCTTTGTAGGGACATGGATGAAACTGGAAATCATCATTCTCAGTAAACTATCGCAAGGACAAAAAACCAAACACCGCATGTTCTCACTCATAGATGGGAATTGAACAATGAGAACACATGGACACAGGAAGGGGAACATCACACACCAGGGCCTGTTGTGTGGTGGGGGGAGGGGGGAGGGAGAGCATTAGGAGATATACCTAATGTTAAATGACGCGTTAATGGGTGCAGCACACCAGCATGGCACATGTATACATATGTAACAAACCTGCACATTGTGCACATGTACCCTAAAACTTAAAGTATAATAATAAAAATAAATAAATAAATAAGGCATTTATACACAGGTGTAGGGATAGATTGTCTAACTCCCCTAGAGAAATTTTTTTAACTGCATGCATTGTCAATGGGGCAATAGCACCCTAAAGGAATGAAAATTGGTTCTTCTGGGGGCATGTGAAGAAAATCTTACTCTTTTTACGTATAAAGCACAGAGATACAAACAATGCATCAACAGCTATGCAGTATACATGTGGTATTAAAATTTAATGGGAGGAGTCAACTAAGGGGAAAAAACCCTAAAAAGTCTAGGAGGGGGTGGATGATAATGAAAAAAAGGCTGAGAAACACCGCCATAAACCCACCTTCAGACAGGAACAATGATTCAGACTGTTTTCCATAGTGCTTTCTAAACTGTTGTATATTGTTTTAAAAATAATTTATCATATGCTAATTGATAAGAGAGTTACATATGTGCAAAGAGCTGTCTTCCCCAAAATGAATACCCTCTCTTGAAAAGTGCTAAAATTCTTAGAATAGGAATGATTTGTCTTCTTCCAGAATTCTGCTACGCTTCTGACTGAATTCCATTCCTGGAATAGCTATGGTGTTACATGAAACGCATTATCAGGAGACAGCTCAAAGGAGAAAGCAGAGAAGGCTATGCTCAGAAGGGCTGATCACTGCAGGTGCTGTGTTTGCAATCGATTTCTTAGTAAGAGTAGAAGCACTTTTGCTTATGTTTTATTTTCTTTTCATAAGTCATGTAAGAAGTAGGAGAAGGAAGAGATACGGACATTATTTTTAGCTCTCACAAACAAAAACAGATCACTAACTTTAATATGCACAGGGAATCCCTGCCCGTGAGGTTCCCCAAAAGTTGGTGCAAGTGTTTGAAAGGTTGAAATGTGCCACATGCCACTATTATTACCTCAACTGCCCCTAAGACCAGGGTCCTGGGCAAAGATTCAGCCAGGGCATGCATTCCATTTACTTTGGCAAGCGTCACTCCCAGGTTGGAAACATTCAAACAAAATCAATCTGTCTTAGATAAAGGTGATTTTACTACCTGCACGTCCTCAAGAGCAGGAGTCTGCCAGTGGCCTCCCCGGGTCATCACGAACCGGATGAAGCGCCAGAGAACTGAAGACGAGAGAAGGCACACGCTACCTACAACCCAGACGTCTTTTCTTCTGAGTGTGAAGTCCATTCTTTGGGAGCAGCTGTGGATGTCGCTTGGCTTATATGTTCCTTCCCTGCCCTGATCTAGCACCAGCACTTCTCAAGCAGTGTCACCCTTTGCTCTGCCCTGAGGAGTGGGTGTCACCGAATTACAGAGGGTTCTTGCAGAGTCCTGCACTGGACGTCTCCAGTTACGTGATCAGCAAATAATCTGCCTCTTTAAAAGGAAAAATACGATGGCCTTGAGTGACAGATCTGAAACAGGTGTAGGGGCATTGGGAGACTGCTGGCAATAATTTACGATGCTGTGAATGCGCATTTGTTCCCAGTTCAAGGACAATTAGCACGACTGTATCTGGCAACTGCTGGCTGCCGAGGCTGGGCCACTGCCAGGGAGCTTTCTCCTGCCCTTACAGGGTGAGGAGCACAGGGATGGGGGTGGCGAAATGCAACTTGAAAAATCACAAAACCTCTGCCCTCAGCCTTGTTATTTTGAGATCTAAGTTATAGTCATTATGGATGGTGCTGATGGTACAATTTCACAGCAGATGGTCAGGAAATGCCACCTGGTGTTAAATCCACCAACTGCAATCAAAATAGGAAAATCCACACTTTACTCCAACTCACTCTGTCCCTCTGCACATCCTGTTAATAAATATTTTGCTTTGTTTGGTCTTGGGAGCATTTGTACCGGGCATTTAAACACTCCAGGGACAGTGGGGTCCCGAGTCTGCTGGGGCCATGCTTGTTTCTACCCCCACAGCTTTGGGATATCCCCTGGTTGGGATATGGAAGAACTTAAGCCAGGTTTTAAAAAGGAGTTATTCCCTATGAAGGAAGGCTTTTAAACACAAATCAACAAGGGTTAGGATAAATTCAGAAATGATTTACTTAGGGGTCTTCCAGGCGCGGATGTGGAACGGTGGGCTATGCTGACATATTTTTGTAGAGTGAGCATTCACAACCTGTGTCCTACTTTTATACCCTACTTTTATACTTGGGACCATGCCTTTTGGATGGAGGATGAGTAACTAGGGGTGAACAGGCAGGTGGGGAAAACCAAGGGAGGAGGAGGTGAGCACAGACAACCCCGGGCCTCAGGAGCAGGGATGGGGGTGGTACACGGAGGAAAGCAGTGAGAAGCACGCAGGGCCGAATGGTTGGCTGAGAATATCACCGGGCACATTTGTGTTTCATTAAGCAAAGGGGTGTGGGGGTGTATATGAGACAGAGATCCTACTAAATATTCAAGTAAATCTGAGGGAAATACAACACGAGGGCTATTTACTATATAGATAACAGAGAACTGACAAAAGAAAAAAAACCCAGATTCAACTGTACAAAAATAATACTAAATATAGTTATGAAACCTGTTCATCATTTATAACTTAATGGTATGGACACAGTAGCTATCGAGCTCATCACTCATATGAGTCAGACCAATTTGGTCTTGTAAATTTTACTTGATTTCAACACCACACCGTGTACGTATGTTTAGATCTAGTTTATTATGGCATATGGTTATCTGCTGAAAACTTTTAAAATTTTACACGGTAGGTAGAATTTAGGTGATTTTGAACAGCCTTTGAAACATAATAGAATAAGAAAAGTCATTAGAAAACAGAATAAAAAGGAAAGTAGGAAAAATAGGCCACACACAGCAGCTCATGCCTGTAATTCCAGCACTCTTGGAGGCCAATGTGGGAGGATCACTTCAGCATAGGAGTTCAAGACCAGTCTGAGCAACACAGGGAGACCCCTGTCTCTACAAAAAAATACAGAAAGTAGCCATGGGTGGTGGTGCATGCCTAGTCCCAGCTACTTGGGAGGCTGAGGCAGGAGAATCACTTGAGCCAGGGAGGTCAAAGCTGCAGTGAGCTGAGATCACACCACTGCAATCCAGCCTGGGCGACAGAGTGAGAACCTGTCTCAAAAAAAAAAAAGAAACAAACAAACAAGAAAAATTAAAAGAACAAGGCCGGGCACGGTGGCTCACGCCTGTAATCTCAGCACTTTGGGAGGCCAAGGCAGGTGGATCATGAGGTCAGGAGTTCAAGACCAGCCTGACCAATGTGGTGAAACCCTATCTCTACTAAAAATACAAAAATATATATATATAAAAAAAATGAGTCAGGCGTGGTTGCGTGCGCCTGTAATCCCGGCTACTCAGGAGGCTAAGGCAGGAGAATTGCTTCAACCTGGGAGACGGAGGTTGCAGTGAGCTGAGATCGCACCACTGCACTCCAGCCTGGGTGACAGAGCGAGACTCCGTCTCCAAAAAAAAAAAAAGAAAAAAAGAAAGAAAGAAAAATTAAAAGAACAAGAACTACTTAAGTAGAAGGAAGAAAAGAAGGCTATGAAGTGTTTCATAAACTCAGTAAAACATAGAGGAAAGAAGGAAGATGGCTAAAAATAAATTCAGTAGAAGAAAAATAAAATAAATAGAAAAATCTGATTAAGAGCAGGAAAACAAAAAGAATCTGAGTTTTATCAAACTATTTTAACAAATATAAGTTGTTAAATCTATATAAAATTCTTCCCCTATTAGGACTGGAGAGTAGTTCCAGACTCTAAAGAAACTGCACTGCAAGCTTCCAGAACAAAGCTTTCATGTCACCAGAGTCTGAAATTCAGAGCACATTCTTTCCAGTGCACCACAGGGGATGTTTCTACTATGATTAGCCGTGCTAATCCCCTCAAAGAGAGAAGGGATGAGAGAGAAAGGGGAATAGGTGGAGAAAATCGACAAGCATGTTTTTATAGTCCCTGGAGAGAAAAGCGTGGCATTTTAAAGGTTTACTGCTGCCCCAGCAGAAGATGAAGACGTGTTAATCTAGCTCTGTCTGCATACCTGAAGACATCTGAGCTGCTGGAATGTCCTTCTCCACCCACCCGCTGCCAAGCCTGCTGGCTGCCCTGGCACCCACCAACTGGGCAGGCAGGGGCTCCAGGCCACAGAAAGGAGAACTCTGTGCCTCCGACACGTGCACCTACGCATTCTCCACGTGGACGGAGAGAGACAGGGAAATTTATTGCAGACATCTCTAGGCCCTTCTCCGTTTACAAGTAAGAAATTGAATGGGACACATGGAGCTCCTAGTGATTCCTTCCCACCTTCCACAGGGTGTCAACTGCAGGACCGAAGCCAGGAGGCCCAAGTTACAGAAGGGATACGAGACTTACTACAAAGGACATTCTCTGACGGTTTCTAGGGGTTAAATAACAGTCTCAATTTTTCCCTCAAAAACACCCTAAAAATATTTAACTTCCAAATCATCAACTTCTGGATGTAGTTGGCTGCACAAAAGTAATATCCCTACATATATTTATGTTCCAACTTAGCACTATCACACTCTTTTTTTTTATCTTCAGAAACAGGGTCTTACTCTGTTGCCCACGCTGGAGTGCAGTGGTGTGATCATAGCTCACTGCATCCTTGAACTCCCGGGCTCAGGCAATCCTCCTGCCTCAGCCTCCCAAGTAGCTGGGACTACAGATGTGTGCCACCATGCCCGCTATTTTATTTGTATTTTTTTATTTTTGTAGAAATAGACATCTCACCATGTCACCTGGGCTGGTCTCAAACTCCTGGCCTCCAGTGATTCTCCTGCCCCAGCCTCCCAAAGTGCTGGGATTACAGGTATGAGCCATGTGTCCAGCTTATCTCACTCTTCAGAGTGTTGCCCATTGATAAAAATTGTATCATAGAATTTGGAGGAAAACAGTGCTTGAAAGATAATGAAGTTCATATAAACTACTACAGTTAGTTGATGATTTCAAAGTTATCCAAGAAGAATATTTTGTCTTCTCTGTCCTACCGAAATTAATAAACAGAAAAAATTATCCTGTTTGTACCACGGAAAACCCTAATAAGAAAGTCATGTCTCACTTAATTTTGCCTGTAGATATTTCTCCTTGGTCTATATTGAACTCATGGGGAAAGCAGAGGTCTCAAAAAAATCTGTTTCAATCTGACTCATTTATTCTCTCCAGCACATTTTGTCATTTCTTATTCACTTACAATAAAAAGCCTCCTAGACCTTGTATATACAATCTCTCTATTTCATTGTCTATTGCATTGTTAGAAACGCCCTTCCTACCTGAATAGTGTTTTTTAGAACAGTAGCTGGGCAAAGAAGGATGTTTTCCAAACCTGCCTGATAAGAATCACTTGCTCTGATTATCAAAAATAATGGTTCCCAGCCCTCAACCAGAATTCATTTAAATAGATCTGTGCGTTCCAAAAACACTTTTGGTGCCTATTTGTTCCCATTACTGGGAAAGCAACTGAGAAAACATGAACAAATAACACGAGGTTCCCCAACCTTAAGGAGCCTTGTCTAGAGAAAGGTGATCAACATGTTCAAAACCACCGCATGTGCTGGAATGAAGGCACGGGCAAAATGCTTGATGCTCCCACCGGGCAAGGAGCCAACGGATGATGGGCAGGAACTGACTGGGCCAAGGCAGGGGAGGTAATTGCTGCTGCTGCTAACACATATTAAATGCTGACTCTAGTGACAGATACTAGGCGGAGTGCTTTACAGACGTGATCACACTTAATTTTCACAATTGCTATTATCTCACTAATTCAGATGTGGCAAGCCCTTGGTTAAATTAATATTTTTCCCAAGAACGAGCAGCTGGAATGGGGCTCAGAACTCTCGTTCTGCACAGAGGAGGATACAAGCCCCACCGTCGTGCCATCAGCAAGTCTTTCTTGTCCCTTCTCTGGACTTCACTATCAACAGCTCTGCTGTCTACCGCGTGAGGAACTCAAGATCTGAAGGAAAGGAGAAACTTCTTTCTGCAGAACAGTGTGCCTCTCAGAGCCCTTTCCTGAATTTCAAGCCCAAATCCATCATGTTAAAGGATTCTTCTTCATTTCTGCAAGCTGGCTGTATAACTCCTAAGCCACTAACTATAAAGTGAAGTCGACTGCTGGCAGAAATGCAGTTTCAAAGGCCTCCTAATTATTTACCAAACACAATTGTATAGTCGACACACACAATTCTCACTGAAGCAAAATGGAATCGTGCCTATTCATAAACTTTCCTTAATTGTACTCACAAGCGGCTCCATGACATTAGAAAAGATAAGATAGAATGAATACTTTTTAGGAGACTAAATTAGAACATGATTACCTCATTATGTCCAGATCTTGAATCCTGGTCCCCAGAATTTTCTTCCAGAAAACACTTCACTTTCTCCACCTCTTCCCTGCACTGAAAAAAGGCCATTTTCTCCAGCTGGTTGCTGTTATAACACGTGTTGAATTCTTCCAGCCTCTTCACTTTTAACATCTTAGTAGTGAGTCCGATTACGCTACTTTCTGGAGTGTGGTTTTCGTCTCCCTCTGTCTCCGATTTATAAATCAGGACACAATTATGACTCTTCAGTGCTTCTTTCTCTTGACTGCAAAGAAAGGAAACACAGAAAGTTCTCATCACGTATTCATGCATTTGACTTCTTGAGAAAATGACCAGTGAGAATTTGGAAGTCCCTTCTGTTTAAACTGGAGAGAGGATCCAAAATCAGGAAAAGAAATACTAACATTCATATTGAGTTTCCAACTTTGGAACTTTAAAAGGAAAAAAATTTTTTTCGCTTTAAAACTACAAAAGCAAACAGTAAGAAGCAATGTCAAGATTCCCTGGGTGATGAAATATGGTCCTCATTGCACAGAACAAGCTGTAGATCAAGTGGCCAGCTTGGATGTCAATTATAAAGTATCTTTGGGTTTCATTGGAACCGCAGGTTTTGCAGCCCCGTGGGAAGGGCTTATCACAGAAGGGGTCTCTCTGCTTCCCCTGGCCTCCCTCTCCAGAGGGATCGCTCCCGAATGAGTCCTTTTCCAGAACTCTTCTCTACCTATGCCTTAAAATGTGTGGTGTTTATTTGTGAAAAGAAATTTATTTCCTTACAGTCTTCTCACGTGGACAGCACTCCCAGATACCTTTCCTTGCACCTGCATTAACAGCTATGTACCGAGAAGTTCAGAGTCTTTTCACTCTCCTTAAAATACTTTCCTCACAAATGAAGTAATGCAGCATACATAATTCGCTTTGATACTAGAGACATATACGCATGTCTATATGTACACATCACTTGATTGCATAGAGAGGCAGGGAGAGGGAGAGACATTTGAATTTGTGCTAGTTCCGCATGGCTGACAACTGAGGCCCCCTGGTGGAGATTTTCTGAAAAGCGCCTCTTCGAGCATTTTCTCCGCTTAAAAACCGTATTGTGATTCTCATCAGAAAACTTAATATTTTGTTTTGTCAGTTCCTATAGTAAAATGATACTCTTGAGTTCCAAAGTGTTTAAAATTCACTGCTCTAACAAATTATACTTATCCACATAAAGAGCTTACATTCAAACAAATAAAAATGCAAATATTAATACTATCAACCAGAGCTCTACAGATATATTACAGATCATTCTTAGCATTCTTTCAAATTGCCCTGAAAAAATTACTAAAATAAGGAAAAAAATGCATGGCTATTTCTAAGGCAAACTACGACTAAAATACTATGGTTAATTGCTGATGAAACTCAAGTTGGATCAGGAAGCCACACAAAATTAATGTATTAAAACAAAAGCTTAGGATTAAGATACAATAATTTTGCAAAGAAATATTAAACATTAAGCTCTACCTGAAGTTTGGTACAATTTGTTACTGAAGGTAACTTAGAAAAAAGGGAAGGAGATTTGAGAGGTTATAACAATAAACAAAGATAATTACCATTGATAGGATCACATCGAAGAGCTTGAGCCACTGCAAGTGTAGAGCATACATTCCAGAAGATAAAGAGAAATTTTGCAGAATTCAAACTGACTATGAAAGTCTCTGGTAAAAGTTTTGACTCTCAGTCATATAAATCTTCTGAAAAGACAAGTGTCCACTACGAGAGGAAGTATCTTCTCTCTCAAATGCCACTTTGAGCCCCTGTTTAAATTAATATGGCTCTTGATCTCATGTTGCTCAGCTGTTGCCTTCTTAGTCAGATGGGGAAGAATATTAATTTTAGACACCAGGCTTTTCAAGGCCAATGGCTCCATTTCAGAGGTCAGGTAAGGAGAGGATGAACCGGGAACACTGGGTGAAATATCACCTTCACCTTTCCCTAGTATCATTGTGTCAATACTCTTGGATTTACAAAGCTAGATTTGTTCTCGGCAATCATCTGCCTGGACCTTCTGCCCCTTTCAGACTCAGGATTATTTAAGTGCTCATTAAATTTCCCCCAGTAGGGAAAATGCCAGGTGTGGCAACCCCACAGCCACCTCTGTTTGCCCATCTTACGCTTTGAGCATATCCAACTGCAATACAGAAGATCTTCTGAAAGCAGTTAGCAAGTTTGTTTTGTTTTTCTCAGTTCTTAAAGATGTTTGCAAAGTCTCCAACCATTTCTAGCTCTAGGGAAAGGTCAAAGCCACAGGCATCCAGGAAACAGGAATAAATTTTTCATAAATTCTCCTTAAGCAACACTAGGACTTCATCCGTAGTTTTTTGCACAGACCAAGAAAGGGGAATTTCAACCCACCTGCCCGACTCTCACAGTAGTGCATCCCTAGATTCACTGAAGTGGCATAAAACTTTGATTGCCCAGAGGCTGGACTTTGCAGTCTTGACAACCCTGCAATTTTTCAGGGCCTGGCCAATTGTCACCTCTTATTTGGAGCCTGTGTTAGCCCCTCTATGCCCCATTATAACACCAGCCTCTGCTGCTCTTCTGCTTCTTTTTTAAAAAAACCTTATTTTTAATTCAGATCGATGCATTCCATGCGAAATAAAAATACATATTTTTCCATTTTATGTAGTATTAATGAATTACAGCAAAATCTTTTTTAAAACACAAAACGCTTGTTATTTTTCAGATTGGAGAGCTTTGTTCTTCAGCAAAAGTAATGAAGTGGAACTATAAATTTGTGAGAGATAAATTATCTGACAAAAGTATTATACAAAGACTAAGCTGGTTTGAGGTTACCAATTTTGTTAGTATAATTAAATTGTGTAGAAGTACTGATAAGGCAACAAATGCCCTGCCAGAGGCAAAATGTGTGTGGGCTGCTGCTGATCCAACCACATCCTCCACCCAGACCACCACGACGCAAAAGCAGACTTTCTATCTCCTTGGCTCCAGCAAACCAACCACAGGCTTGAGTGAGCCAGAGGCCAGGAGAATCTGCTCCTTAGCTTATTTTTTTGTAATAAACTTTTCCTTTTAGAGTAGTTTTACATCTACAGAAAAGGTACAAAGGTAGTTCAGAGTTCCCCTTGCCCTGCACCCCGAATCCTCTGTTTTTAACATCTTACGTTGGTATGGTATACTTGTCACGATTAATGAACCATGGTGAATGTTATTATTAACTAAACTCAATACTTTATTGTTGCTGGGGTTTTTTCCCCCAAATGCCCCTTTTCTGTTCCAGAATCCCATGCAGGATTCCACAGTACATTTAGAATCAGTAGGATTTATGATAGATTGGGTATGGGGTATGAAAGAAAGATGGTAGACACCTTTGCAAATTTTCTTCTGAGCACTTGAAAGACAGAGTGAACATTAACTGAGATGGAGACGGCTGTGGGAAGGGCAACTCTGGAGGGAAAGATCAGGCATGAAGTCTTTGGCAAGTCCATTAAACGTTCAAGTTGAATAGGCTGTGGAGATAGAAACTGGAGTTCTGGGGAGGGGTGTAGGCTGGAGATAAGAATTTGGAAGGCATCCACATATAGACATTTCCATGCACAATATACATTCAATACATATTTGATTAATGACTAGATAGAATGATCTTTAATTGTGTCTACTTGCCCTAAAAAGCAAGTCAATTAAAATAATCCATGCTAAAAGTGACTGATTGTCTGGTTCTGCTGCATCACACTGTTCCCAGCTTCCGATGGCATACAGGACAAGCACACTGCTGGCACAACCCTTGACCACAAAAAAACAGGTTATACATGCATACTCATTCTGGTCTATCAGCCTAGCCTCAGGATCCTAAGTCCATACCCATAAAATGTTCTGCATGCTTAAAGATGCTCTTATACCCGGAAAAATTCATTAGTGAGGAATATGAGCAGGCCCAGGAACACTTTTCCAGTATTTCCATATTTTGGAGTTATACTTCTTTAAAAAATACCAACATCAGGAAAACAGCACCCTACAGAGCCATGGAAAAGAATCCCTTGATTTTTTTCAAGGGACATTTCCATTAGCTGAGTAAGAGACTGTGTTGTCAAAGGAGCCACATGAAGAAACATCGTCGACAGCTCTTGTCTACGGGTTGGCATTGAAACCCGGCTGGATTACACTAAGAGTTTTTGTTTCTACACAGCATTCTGAATGTTTCCAGAACAAGACCTCTTGAATGTTTACACACAAAAGCGGAGCAACAGTACAAATACCCAAATGCAAATAAAAAGCTACTGCATCCCTGTTATCCACATTACAATAGAACTTCCTTACTTTGAAAAATCACCACTAAATACGACCCATAAAAACAAAGATTGATAAATTGCACTTCTTCAAAATTCAAAACGTTTGCCTTTGAAAAAACACTATTAGGAAAATGAAAAGACACTATTATGAAAATGAAAAGACCAGCTACAGATGTATAGAAAATACTGTGAAGTCACATATTTGACAAAGGACTGCATCTAGCATATACAACTTAATAATAGTATGACAAAACATTTCAGTTTTTTAAATGGACAAAAGATTAAAACAGACCTCACCAAAGAAGATATAAAAATGGTTAATAAGCACATGAAAAAAAATGCTCAAAATCAGTCATCAGGGAGATGCAAATTAAAACCACAAGGAAACATCATTTCACACCCACTAGAAGAGCTGTAATAACAACGAAAAAAAATAAAAGATAGGTTGGGTGTGGTGGCTCACACCTGTAATCCTAGCACTTTGGGAGGCCAAGACAGGAGGATCACTTGAGTCCAGGAGTTTGAGACCAGCCTGGGCAACATAGCAAGACCCCATCTCTACCAAAAAAAAAAAAAAAAAAAAAAGACAGAGAAAAGCAAGTGTTGACAAGGATGTGGAAAAACTGGAACTCTCATCAAATATGTTGATGGGAATATAAAATGATACAGGTGTTTTATAAAAGAGGTTGGCAATTTCTTAAAAAGTTATTTCCCATATGACCTAGAAATTCTTCTCCTAGGTATCTACCCAAGAGAAATGAAAACATATGAACACAGAAACCATGGCACATGAATGTTCACAGCAGCATTATTCACAATAGCCAAAAACTGAAAACAACCAAAATGTCCATCGGATGATTTGGGGACTGGGAAAAGATAATGTGGTATACACATACAAATGGAACACTATGTAATTAAAAGGAATGAAATACTGGTATCTACTACAATATGGATGAGCGAAAACACTGTGCTAATTGAAAAAAAAAAAGCCAGAAACATAGAGCACAGATTGTATGATTCCATTTGTATAAAATGCCCAGAAAAGACAAATCTATAGACATAGAAAGCAGACTGGTGGTTGCCTGGGGCTGGGTGCAGGAATGGGGGTTAATTGTAAACAGAATCTTACCAGATGATGTGTGGTAGTGATGACTGCACAACTCATTCAGTTTCTTAAAACAATGCAGAATTGTGCACTTGAGATGGGTGAATTTTATAATATGTAAATTATACTTCAATAGAGTCATTAAGAAAAAAGAAAACCCAATAATATGATTAACAAAAAGTAGCTTGTTAAAAGGAGAGGAAAAAACTGAACACTTTGTGGCCATCTGTCCCCAATGACCAAGGCTGGGATCCAGGGAAACATAAATTATATTCCACACTTGCCAGGTCACCTAGGGCCAAAGAAAAGGAATGGTGAGCAGGAGACAGTTAAGAGTCTCACGCTTTTCTTCTCCTGGCATGAATATCATGCAATATAAGATTTTGTAATTAATAGAAAAATTAATAGTAATTTTAAAAGTAATTTCTATCTTTTATTTTCTGCTTGGAGATAGGATACTTTGGGCAAGAAAGATAATGATGTTATAGAATATCCAGATTTTACAGGAAATTTTGATATTAGACCATTAAAACTTCTAAGTGACAGCAATTAGCTAAGTATTACAAAATACAAAAATGAAAATAAAACAGGTTTTAAAAATTAGATAAAAATAAGGATTGGATCATTTAAAAATTAATATTTTTCAGAAATATTACATAATGTTTCAGTTTATTACCTCTACAGTGGCTACACAAATTGTTCCTTTAATTATATCCCTTAAACTTTCTAAGGGATATTTGCAAGCATAGTACAATGAATACCTATACATCCTTCACCCATATTCACCAACTGTTAGCATTTTCCATGTCTGCCCTCTCTCTCTCTTTTGCGAGTAAGATGCATATCTCATGAAACTTTACCCCTATATGAATTGGTATATGTTTCTTGAGAAAAAAGACACTTTCTCACATAACAGAATCTACTCAAAAATTACATAGCGCATTTAATCACCATGTCTTCTTAGTCTCCTTTTATCTATTTAGGAAATGGTCATTCCGTTTATTTTATTTTATTTTACTTTTTGAGACAAGGCCTCACTCTGTTGCTTGTGCTGGAGTGCAGGGGCGTGAACACAGCTCACTGCAGACTTGACCTTGGCTCAAGCGATCCTCCTGCCTCAGCCCTCCAAGTAGCTGGGACTATTGGCAGGCACGACCACACCAGGCTAAGTTTTGTATTTTTTGTGGAGATGAGGCTTCCTAGTCTCTCTCTCTTTTTTGTAATCCTTCATGACATTGATATTTTTGAAGTCTTTGGACAAATTGTTTCATAAAATGTCTCTCAATTCTAATTTCCTGATTTCCTCAATTCTAACTTCATGCTTGGAACCAGGTTATACCCGAGCATGAAAACTACAGAAGTGACACTGTATCTTTTTCAGAACATCACAAAAGGTGGCACATGATGTCGGTTCGTGCCATTATTCGTGATATTAAATTTGGTGATCTGATTAAGGTTGTGTCCACCAGACTTCTCAAATGTAAAACTAACCCTTTTATTTTTGTGATTGATAAATAACTTGTGGGAATTTATAGGTATCATGTTCCCCAACGATGCATCACCCAACGTTTCTCAGTATCTATTCTTGAGAATCAATGATTACCACAGAGACTGTGAAATGATTTTCTAATTCTGCCATTTCTTCTATACTTCTTAATTGGTATTCTTTTATAAAGAAGAGCTTTCCATCCCCATCCTGAACCTCACTCTCTTTAGTATCAGGATGAGCTCATGGCCTTTTAAAAATGGACATACACTCCCTACATTCTTTATTTTGAAGCTCAAATTGTCCCATATTGGCCAACGGAAGTGCCTTCGAGCTGGCTCCTATGTACTTTTGATATGTCATTATTATTTTTTGAGTACTTCCTTACTTTCAGTACTATTTTCACCCTGTTTCTGAATTCTGCCATTTCTTCAAGGAGCCCTCCTTCCTCTTAGGCAGAATGGTATTTAGAAATCAAGCCCTGGGCACCAGGAGTGTTTTTTACTACGGGGGTGTCACTGTAGACACTTCAGAGGACAGAGAGAGGAAATATAATTCTTTCTAAAAAATCATGAGTTCACACTCATACTGATATATTTCTATTTCCAAACCAGCACCATAGGATTCTTTCCGCCCTTTCCCTATACCACATATGTAACCCCCTCCCACTGATACCTTAAGCCTAAAAATTTTAAACATGAGAAAACACAAAATAAAATGCTTGCTACAAGGTAAAATTCATACTACTGTTGTGACTATCCATTCTAAACAATTGAGGAAACTCTAAGGATATTCATTTCCAATATTTAAAAATCCCATGCTACAGCATGAATCATCATTTTCTACTTTTAGGAACTGGAGGAACAATGTTTATGTTTATGTTCTCGGGAATGCTCTCCTACCTTCTAAATTGGAAGTAGATTTCAGAGCTAGAATAAGCTTATGATAGTAACAAGGCATGAAATTACAGAAGTGCAAAGTCCAAGTCATGCTCTTCTGACCAAATGTTGGCCTCCTTGTCCCAAGAGGGTAAGGTTGAGAGGAGAAATTTTCCACATGGAAAAACACTGCCATAGGGCGTGCATTAATGGCTGATGGGCAGTTTGGTGAACTCTCAGAGGTGTGTTTTTTTTTTTAATTAAAGATAAAAGTTGTATTTTTAGGTAGAAAATAAGTTGAGCTATTATGTAATGACTCATAATAGGTTGCTAGCTTTTATTCTACATGTCCAAAAGTATTGAAGAATCTGGGGTACAAAAGGACCATGGCAGCTCGTAAAATTGTAAAAAGCATTATAAGCACCAGTTAGTGTATGGAAAACATCTTCAGTGTGAATGAAGCCTGGGAGGCAGAGGGCAGATAGGCAGCCTTGTATACTTCTGGTTAAAATGCATATTGCTCTGATTTTTATGGAAGGCAACTTGGTCATGCCCTTTGACCCTGCAATCACATTTCTAAGAAGTTTACCTCAAAGAAACAGAGTTGTACGCAAAATATTATCTCTGAAGATATCATTATAACATTGTTTGTTATATATAAAACACTGAAATAGAACCTATGTACAAGAGTTATAGATAGGATACTTCCATAAAAAAAAAAAAAAAAAACACTAGGGTTATTGGTCATGTGTCAATTTCATAGTTAGGGAAAAAGGGACAGATCTGGGCACAGTAGATGCAATAGGATCCGAATTTTAACTAAAGAAAGATGCACTGTCAATACATAGCAGATGAATGATAATACAGAGATCCATAGCTAAATAGATAAGATTGCTATACCAAATATGGTTTGTGCTTTCCTGGAATTATCCATTTTTCTAAAATAAACATATATTTCCTTCTTAATGTAAAAAAGTTGCCAAAATAAATTTCCCAGCCTAGTGGGAAAGTCATGGGCATTGGAGACACATAGCCTAGGCTTGAGTTCAAGCTCTACTAGCTGTGTTGACTCAAGAGCTGCTCAGTCTTCCCGAACCTCAGTGCTTCCTATTTGTTAAGTGAGGATAACAACATTTACCTTATGGGGTTGTTGAGGGGTAAACAATGAGATAAAAATGGTTGATGCATTAGAGAAACTTAATAAATAATAGCCTTTATGGTTATCATTGGTAATATTATTGTTATTCATGTTATCAGATCTCCTAATAAATAAAAGATTATTTGGCTGAAAAACTTAGAGCCAAGATTCTAAAGACGAAAAATATTCTGGAGTAGCTGTTTTCTTAATCAACAGTGTAACATCACTTACTGTTATTGTATACCAGGGCCTTAACAACTACGAAATGAAGTCACAGTAATTTATAATATTTTTTCTTTTATCAGGACATATATATTACGTACATATGAAATACATATTTTTGATAATATAAATAACAAAAATGTCATATAAGTATACATGACATATAATATGTAAGATATATAACAATAAAAGATATATGTATCTTTTATTGAAAGATATACATATGGAAAGTATATAAAAGCATACACTATTTAATAAATAATTATAAAAGCAATACTCATAAAGCCACCACCAGGTCAAGAATCCCCAAATTCAAAAATCCCATCCTTTTGTCCTTCCCAAGCTAACCACTAATCTAAATCTTTTCAATAATTTCCTTGATTTTCCTTGCAATTTTATCATTTACATGTGCACTCTAAATATATAGCTTCGTTTTGGCAGTTTTAGTTTGTTTGAATGTATTCATACTGTTTGTATTATTTTCTTAGTTTTTTTCCGAGTTAAAACTGTCTGTAACCCATCATATTGTTGTATATAGTGTGTATAGATGTCTCGGTGAGTTTTCATTATTATATAATATTTTGTTGTATGAATATTACAAAATGTATGTGTTTATTCACTGATGGACATTGGGCTGTTTTCCATTTAGGGCTGCTATGAACACCAATGTGCATACATGAAGTACACACACTTAAATGTATACACCAGTTTACACTCCCACCAGCACTATAAGAATTCTCCTGTTGCTCTATAGCTTTAAAAACACTTAGTTTTTGCTAATCTATTGGGTGTGCAATAGCATATCATTTATAAATTCAAATTGCATTTCTCTGATTACTAAAGAGTTGAAGGGTTTCTTTTTTGTTGTTATTTTTAGAGACAGGTCTTAATCTGTCACCCAGGCTGGAGTGCTGTGGCACAATTATAGCTCACTGTGGCCTTGAATTCCTGGCCTCAAGTGATCCTCTTGAGTAGTGAGGACCACTGGTGCACAACACCACACCAAGTTAATTGTTTAAAAAATTTTTGTAGAGATGGAGGTCTCACTTTTTTGCCCAGGTTGGTCTTGAACTCCTGGGTTCAAGTGATCCTCCTGCCCTGGCCTCGCAAACTGCTGGGATTACAGGCATGAACCACTGTGCCCAGCTAAGATGTTCTCAAATACATATTTGGTCACTTGGTCTCTGTTTTTTATGAAGTACATATTTATGTTCTTTACTCACTTTTAATTACATTTTCTCCTATTTTCTTATCATTATGTAGGACTTATTCTACATCCTACACACTGTGCTTGATAGTAATGTGTGTTTAAGATGTCTTCTCCCTCTCTGTGCCTTGTATTTTCACTCTTGTAGTATCTTCTGCTAAATAAATAGATGTTGATTTTCATGTAGTAAGATGTATTATTCTTTTCCTTTTATGGTTAGTGCATTATTTTTTAAAAAATAAACCTTTCCCCTCATCAATGATGTTTTTACCATTCAACATGATAATGGTGCTGGTTTGAGGGCAAAAACAAAAATCATCATGTTAAGAAGATAACTTTCTCTATTTTACTAGAGATTTTTTAAAATCAATAATTGAAGTAGACTTTTGTCAAATGTCCTTTCACATTCCACTTTATAAGATACAGAGAACTGATCTTTCCAATAATTTGACAATACAGTTGGCCCCCCATTTCCACACGTTCTGCACCTACTCATCCAACCAACAGTGGATCAAAAATTTGGGAAAAAATTAGAAACAGCAGTACAATTAATAAAAAATAGGACAAATAAAAAAGCAATATAGTATAATAGCTATTTATATAGCATTTACATTGCATTAGGTATCACAAGTAATCTAGAGATGATTTAAAATATATGAGCATATGTGCATAGGTTACAAAAAATAATACAAATAAAAAAGCAATACAGTATAATAACTACTTACATAGCATTTACATTGTATTAGGTATCATAAGTAATCTAGAGATGACTTAAAATATATGGGAGTATGTGCATAGTTGTATAAGTTTTATTATAAAGGAGACACATGGGTGAGGGGCAGGAGGGTCCCAGACATGGAGCTTCCAAGCCCTCTCCTTGTAGAATCCAGGCACACCACCCTCCCAGCACATCAGCATGTTCACAACCAGGAAGCTCCACTGAGTTTCTATGTCCAGAGTTTTTATTGAGGTTTCATTGTGTAGGCATGATTGATTAAATTGTTGGCCAAGCAATCAAATTCAATTTCTAGCCCCTGAGATTGAGCTGGTCCCAAGTTCCAACCTTAGGGAGCCACTAGGAGTTGCTTCATTAGCATTATATAGGCACTCCTAGCACTCAGGAAATCCCACGGGATTCTGAAGATCTCTGCCAGGAGCCAGGGAGAAAGGCTGAATATACTCCTTTTTATACTATGAATATCAATGGAAAATCACCTAAAACGAATAAGAGTTCACAAAAAGGCCAAGTATGAAATAAATTAACAAAAAATCAATGCATTTCTTTCATACCAATAAAGGGCAGTAAGAAAATAGAGTAAATAAAAGGTTCTACTTACAATAGTAAGGAAATATATAAAATGTGTTAGAATAAACAATACGAAATGTGGCATAGATTCCAGAAGATGTAGTGGAAAGTCAGGAAGAGAGAGGAACATGAGTTTGGGTTAGGGGGCAGTAATCAGAGTAGGAAGAGTAGATAACCATACGACTAACTTTTAAGATGCTGACTAAAGATGGCAGGGATGTGAGTCATGTGGGGTTAACTGGACTCAACTGTCCAGCATACCTTAGGTATGAACATGAAGGTGCGCAAGATCATGCCCAAAGGTTCACTAGTAGTAGATGGCTTATAAAATACCTGCTCATAGGCACTGCAGCCAGGCTGACTCTACTTGTCGTTACTGACAGGTCTATTTGAGTCACCACCGAATCTATCCTCCCCATTCTGACTCTGGGGAAGGAAGACAGAGAAGATAGTTACACACTTAAAAGTAAACCACCGAGGCCAGCTGCAGACAATTAAACAGGTATTAAAGGAGAAAATGGAAGCCTAGGTTTCTGCTTTACATTGATTTCATTTCCTGGGACCTTATACTATACGACTTTAAATTTATTTGTATTTATGCTGATCTGAAAAGAAAGTTTAAATTTGATTGGCAAAGCAATCTAAGAGGAGGGGTCATTTTTGAAGTACGTTTTTTTCATTTATTTTTCTACCATCACCACCTAGTGGAGAAAACCTTGAACTTCAGACAGAGGGGACTAGGGTTCAGGAAAAAATATTACTACAGGACCTACCGGGTGCCAGGCACTTTACTAAATACTTTCACATTGACAAGTTCACTTAATTCTCACGACAGACTGTGAGGTAGGCATTCTTATTCCTCCTTTAGATTTGGAAATTGAGTGTGAGAAGTTATGTAGCTTGCCCAAGGTCACACTATGGACAGCTCAAAACCCGGGTTCTTGAAGTCAAGGTCTAGAGTCATTTTCACCTCATAGGTCATCCAAACAGCTCAACTTCATCCATGTATGTAGCTGTGGGAGTCACGCGCACACACACACAATCTTTGCTTTGTATTTTTCCTTATTATGTATATAATATAGGATAGAATAGCACAAGTAGAAAAAGGAAATGGCATTATACTATATACATTAGGTTTTGTTTTTGTTTTTTGAGACGGATTCTCGCTGTCGCCAGGCTGGAGTGCAGTGTTGTGATTTCGGCTCACAGCAACCTCCACCTCCTAGATTCAAGCAATTCTCCTGCCTCAGCCTTGCAAGTAGCTGGGACTACAGGCGCGCACCGCCACACCCAGCTAATGTTTGTATTTTTAGTAGACAGGGTTTCACCATGTTGGCCACGATGGTCCCCAACTCCTGACCTTTTGTGATCCGCCCGCCTCAGCCTCCCAAACTGCTGGGATTACCGGAGTTTATATTGTCTCTCTTAATTTTTACTCCCATAGTACACAAGTTTCCCATGACAATACTTTTGAAAACACTATTAGTTAACAATAAAGCTGGACATAAAATTATGTCTATATGCAACTATACTGTCTAATCTTGAAACACGTCCTAAGAGACTTAAGGTGCTGAAATACTAACGATTACAAGTAGATTTGTAGATTTTCCACAGTATTATTTTTTGAAAAAAGAAATCTTAGGCCTTACATTAAGAGATTCAAAAAATTTCAGCTTGTTTCCATTTTAAAGTTTTTTGGATGGGTTAAGTGATCATGTGTCCACGTTATCTCTATAAATGTTTAAAATCAGTGTACTGTATTTCCGCATTTAGTAACACTTTTCTTGAAAGCCTTGCTTTGTCAGCCCTAAAACTTGTTTCGCAAGTATTCACTTCTATGATGCTCCTGCAATAATCCTTATGTGCTCGCAATTGATGAATTTTTACTCTCATTAACTTGATGAATAAATGCACAGACCCTCACGGAAACTGTTAACAGTTCTTAAACACAACACAGTCCAGAGTTTCTTCCTTCATGGTGGCTTCCCGATCTCACTGGCTCAGAAGTCAACCGGCTAGACCTTCCCAGAGACCATGACAACTCTTAACTCAGCACCTCTGAAATTAGCCATTCCTGCCAGTGGGTTTGTGGTCTGACTGCCTTCAAAAATAAAGCTACAAGTCTCCATAGTGAGTATCACCACTCATTAAAGCAATTCAAACCCAAACAGCAGCAAGCTCTAAAACAAAAAATAAAACAACAAAGTACCCACCACACTGAAGAAAAACCGAGGGGGTCGCCACTGCCCGCTCCAGCAGCCTGCTTTTATTCTCTTATCTGGCCCCACCCACAACCTGCTGATTGGTCCATTTTACAGAGAGCCCATTGGTCTGTTTTACGGAGAGCTGATTGGTCCGTTTTGACTGGGTTCTGATTGGTGTGTTTACAAACCTTGAGCTAGATACTGAGTGCCGATTGGTGTATTTACAATCCCTTAGCTAGACATAAAGGTTCTCCAAGTCCTTACCAGACTCAAAAATCCAGTTGGGTTTTCCCACTAGATTCTGAACTGAGGCTGCAGTTGGAGCTGCCTGCTAGACCCGCGCAATCGCCTGCATTGCTCAGCCCTGGGGTGGTGAATGGGCCTGGGTGCCGTGGAGCAGCAAGCGGCGCTCGTCAGGGAGGCTTGGGCCGCGCGGGAGCCCCTAGTTGGGGGGAGGCTCAGGCATGGCAGGCCTGAGCCTTGCGCTGCGTGGAGGCAACTAAGGCCCGGCGAGAAGTGCTGGCCCAAGTGCTAAGCTCCTCACTGTCCTGGGCCGGTGGTGCAGGCCGCTCCGAGTGCGAGGCTCACCTGAGCCCACGCCCACCCGGAACTCGCGCTGGCCCGCAAGCACCGCGCGCAGCCCCGGTTCCCGCCCGCGCCTCTCCCGCCATACTTCCCTACAAGCTGAGGGAGCCAGCTCTGGCCTTGGCCCGCCCAGGAAAGAGCTCCCACAGTACAGCGGCAGGCTGAAGGGTTTCGCAACCACGGCCGGAGTGGACGCCAAGGCAGAGGAGGCGCTGAGAGCGAGCGAGGACTGTGAGGGCTGCCAGAATGCTGTCACCTCTCACTGCTGAGGGACAAATGAAAAAAAAAAGCTCACGGCCGGGCGCAGTGGCTCATGCCTGTAATCCCAGCACTTTGGGAGGCCGAGGTGGGCGGATCACCTGAGGTCGGGAGTTCGAGGAAGAAACCCCGTCTGTACTAAAAATCCAAAAAAATTACCTGGGTGTGGTGGCAGACGCCTGTAATGCCAGCTACTCGGGAGGCTGAGGCAGGAGAATCACTGGAACCCGGGAGGCGGAGGTTGCCGTGAGCTAAGATTGCGCCATTGCACTCCAGCCTGGACAAGAGTGAAACTGCGTCTCAAAAAAATATTAATAAAAGCTCACGATCCTCTTTTGGTAGTTTCAGATTATATGATGATTAAAGAAAGTTAATCTCGTTTCTCTAGCGTTTCTATTAATCTTATTTTTGAGCCTTCCTTTTTTAGTTAGAAACAAGTCTTAACCATCCAGCCAGGCGTGGTGGCTCAGTCTGTAACCCCAGGACGACTCCAAAGGCTGAGGCGGAAGGGTCCCGGGCGCCCAGGAGTTCAAGGCTGTGAGCTCTGGTCGTGGCCCTGCACTCCAGCCTGGGCGACAGAACGAGTGAGATCCTCAATCTGCTCTTGCCCAGATGAAATAAAAATTCCACTTTTGGCCAAATTTCTGAAAAGTCTTCATTCTCCCTCAATTCATTTACCTCCTCTAGTTACCAAAAATGCATGTTTTGAGATACATGTTTTAAAACGGGAGACTTACAGAAAAGCAAAAAATAACAACATGGTAATTCATTCAAAGATGCAGAATACCACACTTGTTTTAATCTGATATTCTTTCCATTTCTATCCGTCCACGACGTAATTGCACACGGGCGCCTCCCATCATTTGGTTGCTAAGGAGACAGAAGGCTGGTGTTTCCGATTTGCCACTATTACACAGCAGCCCGCGAGAAGCATCTCTTGGCTCGAAGCGCGCTGTAGGTGAACCGCCCTTGACTTAAACGCCAACACATCTAAAAGGGGGCGAGGGACGCTTTATTTTCATTTCCCTGACCACTACTGAGGTGAGCATTTCTTTCACTCGCGTGCTTGTTTGTATTTTTTCTGCTGTTCACGTCCAATAGAACACTGGTTTTCTATTGGAGGCTTTTGGGTTTTTCCCCCCATTTCCCTTTCGTTACAAACGACCCGCTGCGGCCTCCTCCTGCTTGTCCCCACAGGCCCATTCAACAGCCCAGCGCGGAAGGCCGGGAAAGCGGCGCTCGCCGCTCCAACAACCTCGCGCAGTCCGTGGCTCCTCCCCGCCCTCGCGCGACTCGCAGGCCTGGGCGGAGGGCTGCGTCCGCCACCGCGCCACCTCGCGCACGCGCACCACGCTCGCCTCGCGACCCCCCCCGCCCCCGCCCCCCCAAAGGCTGTTCTCAGAGTCGGAAATGGACGCACGGCAGCTGGGGCGAATGGCCGCGGACTACACTTCCCGAAGTGCCGCGCGAGGTATTCTCGGCGGTGATTGAGGCAAACGGCCACGGACTACACTTACTTACATGCCGCGCGAGGCGCCTCCACCGCCGGGGCAAACGGCCACGAACTACACTTCCCGACAGGCCGCGTGAGGCGCTGCCAGCGGCCGGCCGAGGGCGGGCGGACGCGGGAGTTGCGGACGTGAGGCATGAGCGGCGCCCTCCCCCGGCCCGCGAGCGTCCTGCTGGTTCCCCGAGCGAGGGTCGCGCGGCGCGGGGCCTAGCGGAGGGCATCGGAGGCCTCCGCGTGCGCACGGGTTGCTGCGGCCGCGCCGGGCGCCGGGGAGGGCGGCGGCCGCCATGGAGGTGAGCGGGCCGGAAGACGACCCCTTCCTTTCGCAGCTGCACCAGGTGCAGTGCCCCGTGTGCCAGCAGATGATGCCCGCCGCGCACATCAACTCGCACCTAGACCGCTGTCTGCTGCTCCACCCGGCGGGGCACGCGGAGCCCGCGGCCGGGTCGCACCGTGCCGGGGAGCGGGCCAAGGGGCCCTCGCCGCCCGGCGCCAAGAGGCGGCGGCTGTCGGAGAGCTCGGCGCTGAAGCAGCCAGCCACCCCGACGGCAGCCGAGAGCAGCGAGGGCGAGGGCGAGGAGGGCGACGACGGCGGCGAGACCGAGAGCCGCGAGAGCTACGACGCGCCGCCCACACCCAGCGGCGCCCGCCTTATCCCCGACTTCCCGGTGGCCCGCTCCAGCAGCCCCGGGAGGAAGGGGTCGGGGAAGAGGCCGGCGGCCGCCGCCGCGGCGGGGAGCGCGTCTCCGCGCAGCTGGGACGAGGCGGAGGCGCAGGAGGAGGAGGAGGCCGTGGGCGACGGCGATGGCGACGGGGACGCGGACGCGGACGGCGAGGACGACCCGGGGCACTGGGACGCGGACGCTGCCGAAGCCGCCACCGCCTTCGGGGCCAGCGGCGGGGGCCGCCCGCACCCCCGGGCGCTGGCTGCCGAGGAGATCCGACAGATGCTACAGGGCAAGCCGCTGGCCGACACGATGCGTCCTGACACGCTGCAGGATTACTTCGGGCAGAGCAAGGCCGTGGGCCAGGATACTCTGCTGCGCTCGCTCCTGGAGACCAACGAAATCCCCTCGCTTATCCTGTGGGGGCCGCCGGGCTGCGGCAAGGTGAGTGCGGCCTTGGCCGTTGGGCTTCCGTAGTTATCTCGGCGGTGGATGCAGCTAATGGTCGGAGAGCCGGGTGTGCTGCCCTCGAAAGAAGCCGCCTGCCTCTCCTGGATAAGAGGGTCCAGGGGTGCAGACTTGGGCTGGGCTGGGGCAGTGCCTGGTCCACAGGTGGAGTCTGTGATGGGTGTGAAAAGGGCACACACCCCCAGATTGGTAAGGCAGGCTTGCCGGGTTTTCAAAAGGACGATGTCTGTGAATCCATAGTTCTACAAGATGTGGACTCTTAGATTTGATCTGCCTTTATCTTCCATCGGTCTCCCCGCCCCCTCCCCAGACTTTGATTTAGTAACCGAATTCGCAAGGAATCAGCATGTTTAAATTGTAAACAAACATTTGTATATTCCGTTTGTACATAATAACGGATTCAGCTTTGAAAAAAAAATCAGATTAATTCTGTTGTGTTTCCTTCCCTTTCCACTAGTTGTTGGTTTAACAGACTGGTATTTATTCTTGAGAATAAGTTTATTTAACATTCTTATATTCTTGAGAATATATTGATTTTACTAAATATAGTCATGTATTTACAAAACATAAAAACTTTTTCATCTGCAAGTCATTTTCATCCGGTATTTCCGTAACTTTTCTCATAATGCCTTGTACTCTAGAGAAGAAACATCCGTGCATTTTGGTGTCCAGTTCTGTGTCTCTTCGTGAGGCGTTAGCGTTCCAGACGAGGGCAGTTAGGATATTGTGAGTCTAGAAAGCATGTCATTGGAAAAACACTTGAGAAAAAATGGAGGAGGTGAGCCAGGAAACAGAGAAAGCTAAGAAGTGCTTAAATATAGGATGCTTTTATCCATAATAAGGGAGAAGAACCAGCATCAGGGAGGGAAAGGGAGAATTCAGGGATCAAACTGTAAAGAGTTCTTGTAGCTTTGAGATTCAGACTCGTTTGCACACAAGGCTTTTATGATTTTTCTCCTATTTTTCTTTCTAGCTTTATCTCCCACAACTTAACCACACCCCCTTTAACTCCAGTTCCTGGAATGAATTGCCCTTTTTGTGCCTTCTTGTTTGCACTCATGCCTTCCCTTTGGCCAGGAATAAACCACATCTATCCCAAATAACGTTTTATGATGATGGTGGTCGAATTGTTGACGTCTGTCCCCATGGATTTAGTTGTTAACCCCATTTAAGGGATTGAGCAGTATCATTCTTAGTAATTGTGAAGTCTTTACATAAGATCATGAGAATGGATAATCAGCTGTTGGTGGCCCCAGACAGCAAGAAGGTCCTTAGGGAGACGAGTGGGTGAGCTCATCCCACCTACCAAATGCCAGGCAAGAGGTTTGGGTGGTCCAGGCTGCTCAGTGAGATGGGCGTTGGTCATTTGCAAGCCTAGGCATCTGTGACTTGCGAGCCTGATTCCAAAAGGCAGGCAGGCGGGGATTTCTGAAAGAAGCAGCCACAGAATGGGTGCTCTACAACTTTTAGAAAACAAAGTACCACCTTTCCATTTAGGTGCAGGTTTGTCCCACTCATTAAACAGTCTTCAGTTTTTCTTCTCATCCTTTAGTACTAATAACAACGTTCATATTAATAACAGCATATACATATTTGTTGAGGACCCATGAAGTGCTTTACTTGGGTCTCCTTGGTTTTCTAGTAATTGCTAATGTGACCACAGTGCTGCCCTTCATCTCCTACCAGAGTGAACATGCAGAAGTGGCCTGCAGTCATCTCAAATGCTAGGTGGATGTCATTGGTCTCAAGGCAAATGCTCCCTCACTCTCCTTTTCTCAGCTGTCCTGAGCTTCCAGTTCGGGCTGTGGTTCTGCGATGAGTTCTGCACCTAGATCCTTCCGTGCTGTCTCGGCTAGAGGAGGGAGAATTTTCTCTTTGGTGAGAGGTCACAGCTGTCACTCTGCTAAATCAAGACAGCCGTTCTTTACTGGGATTCCAAAGATCTTAAAGAGTCCCCCAAAAAGGAATCAAAGGTGGTTAGGGACAGAGGAGAAAAGGTCAGGATTAGCCTAAGGTTTAGCTACTTTCCTGTTTTATTTATAATATTTTTTTTGTTGTTGTTTTTAAATGTCCTGTGGTATTTTTGATTGTTTCTGTGCTGCTCAGCATTTTTCCGAGTTCAAGTTGCTTTTGGTAAATAGTGATGCTGCGTGTGGTGATTCCTATGGGTGCTGGTCTCTCTGTGTCTTACCAGCTTTTCAAACTCCATGTATGTCATCTTTTCTAGACCACTCTGGCTCACATCATAGCCAGCAACAGCAAGAAACATAGCATAAGGTTTGTGACATTATCTGCAACAAATGCCAAGACAAATGATGTGCGAGATGTCATAAAACAAGCTCAAAATGAAAAGAGCTTTTTCAAAAGGAAAACCATCCTTTTTATTGATGAGATTCATCGGTTCAATAAATCTCAGCAGGTATATTAACTTCCTTCTACCTTTTGGTCGTTGTGAACATCAAACAATATAAAGTGTGTGAGATCACTATACAAATGCTAGAAACTTATTATGAGCTTTGTTTACAAAGAAGCGTAGGCTTGTCAACCCATCTCCTTCAAGCCTATTTCCCCATACATTTCTTAGTGTTTTTTGGTAACAAGAAAATGCTTTTTCTATCTGATAAATGAAATGGTTGTTATATCCCTGAGCTATACATATCAGAAAAGCAGCTTTGAATCAAATTTCCAGTTTTAGGAATTTTTAATCTAAATACTAGGAGTCATTGTGAACAGTAAAATAATGATTTTAAGGTCATTATTTTAATGGGTTTTTAAAAGTTACTTTAACAGTATTTTTATTTTGAAAATTAAACAATCGGTATTTTCTGTAACTCCAGGCTCTCTTGAAGGTGAGTGTTGGAAGAGCTAATGATTACTGTCTATTTAAATGGCTTTCTGAAATAAAAGGACACAAGCTATTTTTATAAACAAAGCCACTTAGGGATTTAAAAAAAAATAAACATTAAAATTTTATTGGGCTGAGATCTGAGAGCTATACTCTAAATAAAAAAAATTAAATTTTTAGGCATAACTTTTTAAAAAATTTTTTTTAACTTTTTAATCATACATAGACTATTTCACAAAACTCTACTGAGCCTTTTTTGAACCTTTTTGAATAAAGAGACCCTTTTAAAGTTTTGACGAGGTGTTAGCATTCTAGGTTTCATATTGGACCACTGACTAATCTTAGTATTTTTTCCCCATAAAACAGCATAATAGGAATAATAATAATATGATTGAGTACTTGCAGTGGAAGAAGATTCTGGAAGTGTTAATGTTTTTGTTTGTTCTTGTCTATAAATAAATAGCTGTTACATATAAGCTATGTGCCAGTTCAGCCTTTGGTAGAAGATGGTTTTCTGAGTAAAGAAATCATTTATGTTGAAACTAAGCTAGAATTCTACTTAAAGCTATTAGTCTACCAGCAAGAGATCAGGCTTAGACGGTCATTCCAGAAGATGTGTTTCAGACTTAAAAGCAAGAGTTGTACTCCCCCAAATATTGCATCTATATTCAGTGAATATAAGGCTGCTGCTATTCCTGAACTCGAAAGATAAAAATGAGGAAAAGGAAGGAAGGGATAGCCAACTTACATAGGATTCTGCAGGTGGCTGTTGACTGGAATCACTTTTTTCTGTTTTCCTCCCATGATTAGGACACTTTCCTTCCTCACGTGGAATGTGGGACGATCACTCTGATTGGGGCAACCACTGAAAACCCTTCCTTCCAGGTCAACGCTGCTCTTCTGAGCCGCTGTCGAGTGATTGTTCTTGAGAAGCTTCCAGTAGAGGCAATGGTGACTATTTTAATGCGAGCGATCAACTCCCTGGGAATCCACGTCCTAGACTCTAGCCGTCCCACTGACCCTCTGAGCCACAGCAGCAACAGCAGCTCAGAGTAAGTTGACAGTGTGCAGCATCCTGGGGGCACACACCTCCCAGAGAGTCTCGTGGCAGGGGGCCAGAAAGGGCCGGGCGTCAGTGAGGAGAGGGTGGGGACAGAGAAGAAATATTGATCCGCCAGTAATGAAAATAAAAGAGGAGGGAAATGTTCGATTATACCTAACTAAGGTATCCCTGCACACTTGAAGATGCATTTTCCAGCCTCTAATGTGTGTTTCTATAATTCTTCAAGCTTTAACTTTGCTTTGTTGTTTTGGTTCTTGGGTGTTTGCTTTTGTGCTTAGGCTTCTATGGGAGGCCTTATTGATGATTTGAAAGGCTTTATGTCCCTCATTGAATAGAACAAATAGATAGATAAATACTTTCTAGACTTACCATACAACTCTTTTGAGCATTGTACTCAGGTTTCAATTTCTTTTTAACCTGCAGTTTAGCATTTTGTTAAAAAAAAAATCAAGTAAAAATTAACTTGTAACCTTAAAATTATGTAATCCTTTTTGCGTAGCTGAAACTCAGTTTCATGAAAGTAAAGGAATGTTAACTGAATATGACATTATAGGCTGTCGCTATCCTTTTAGTGACCTATTTCTGCATCATGAGTACCACATGAGCTCATTAATGCACCAAGTGTATATCATAGATAATTTGATTTCTTGGGTCAGGGGTTTTCCTTTTTCTTATATTAGAACATATTCTTCAGATGGTATTTGTTCATATGTTGGCTGAAATACTGCCATGGAACATAATCTGGTCTGATGAGAGGCTATTGCCCACCTCCTCCTGCTGTGGACTCTGCAGCTGCTCGTGCCTGCCCTGAGGCCAAGTTGTGGAGCCACTTTTCTGTGAGGATTAAAGTACAAGGCATAGTTTAGGCTCAGGGTTTAGGTTTCAACAGGCTCTCCCTATGTGTCTGGCCCCATTTGCTCCTGTCTGAGATGGAGGGAGAATTCTGCTGTGTCTAATGAAAGCCTTGAAACATTTGGCCCGTGGACCACTGGGTAGGACAGAGTGGCCTTGTTTTGGAATACCGTTGTGATGGGGATAGCCATTACATCTGTGGCCACAAGCAGTGTGTGGAGCCTGCTAGTATCAGCCACATGGACTCATACTCAGAAGCGCTTTATGTGGTGGGCATTTGTCAGAGCCTAAGAGGGCTGCCAGCTCCTCATATGTAGTACAGGTTGAGTATCCCAAATCTGAAATCCAAAATGCTTCCAAATCTAAAGCTTTTTGAGCACCTTCATGATGCTGAAAGGAAATGCTTATTGGAGCACTTCAGATTTCTGGATTTTGGGTGCTCATCTGGTAAGTATATAATGCAAATATTCTAAAATCAAAAAAATAGGAAATTCAGACCACTTCTGGTCCCAGGCACTTCAGATGTAGGATACTCATGTGTAAGTTTCCCTTAACAGAATTCTCATTACAGACGCATAGAACCACATGGTAAAGACAAATTGAAAGAAAAGGGGGGAAATCCTAACATGTTTCATGTTTCTGTGTGTTCTTTGCTCTGTGTACTGGTTATCGTAATGTATCTGCAACTCAATATTCTGCATGTATACTTGTCTGGGGTGATTTTTATTGATTTCATGTCATCAGTTCATGAAATAGAACATGAAATCAATAATTAATATTGATGACATGAAGTCAATAATAATCAGTTGTTACTCAGATACCCTCAGGTTTTTTCACCTCTCCCCAGTCACTGCCATGCAGGAATTTAAATGAAATGAGAAAGGCGGCAGCCAAGGAGCTCATCCTTGTGAGAAGAATTTCTGTATTTTATTATTAAGAATCCTCAGGTGATTTGCAGGCACATTAAAGTTTGAGAAGATCAAGTGAAATAATTAAGATTTAGTTATTGAAACTGATATAAAAATGAGCTAGAGATTGTTAATCTGCTAAAATTGCTTTTCAGAGAAAACTTCCCATATCCAGTAAATGATTTACTATTTCCACTACCACTTGCTTAGAATTGATCCCAATTATATTTGCTATCTTGTGTCCCCCACTTTCCTGGGAAGACTGTGAGGGCAGAAGCTTGTCCCTGTTCATATCCCCAGCACAGTGCCTGGCACACATTATGTGCTTTGTGAATGGTTTGGAAATGAATAAATCCTAGCTTTCGATATGAGAAAAGTAGTTTAATATGTTTTGCATTATCCAGCATAAGGGATAATTACCCAGGTATCAAGAGCCTTTTTCTTTAATACTATTGCCCTTTTCATCAGCAGCAAGCAGAGTAAAATGAAAGAATATTAAGCTTAAATCCATTAATTGGTCAACTTGTTAGCAATTCTACCAAGAAGTTAAGTTAGGAGATATCATAGGCCACAGAAAGAACTCTTACAAGTGATTTCCGAATACAAGTACCTGCCACCCCAACTGTCAGGGATAATTAAGAGTGGATTGGGATGTCTTTTAGTTGTTTTAGGTAAAATTTTGCTTTCCAGTCCCTGTTGACAGCTATATATACATCCTTGTGCATATAAATCAGATTTGGTGACACTAATCTAGTTGAAAGAAAAGACTTCCAACCCCATATACTTACTTTCTCTCTCTGGGAAGCTGTTGGTGTGCATTTGTATTCTTGTGTCATGTTTTGGTGCCCTAGATAGCAACTAGAACATTTACAGAGAAGTCCCAGGCTGTTGAACTGCACGTGAGAGGAGGTGAGCAGGGCACTGGATTTGGAAACTAATCAAGCTGCCGCTTAGCCGTTCTTGATTGCACTTGAGGAATTGTGAGTTGTCACACAGTATACTCATGTAAGTGATCAATTCCCATTAAAGTGAAATAAGTGTTCTTTTTTTAAAAAAAAATTCCCTCCTGTAGTTATTATTCAGTCAAAATCGAAGCTCCTGCATATGCTAGGCATTGGCTGAGGGTTGAAAAGCTTGTTCCTGTGCCTTCAGAGGGAGCACAGTATGATGAAGGCTACGGGAGCAGGTCCACTTCCAGTGCCACGCTTATACGCCAAGTGCAGTGGGCGTAGAGAAGCAGCATTCAGAATATGTGAAATCCAGTATTTCACCTCCTAGATGAGGGGATGCAGAGTTGAGTTTTGAAGGATAAGCAGAATTTAACTGAGTGAAATAGAAAGCTCATTGTCTATGCCATAGTTGCTTTGGTTTGTATGGCTAAGCAATAGTGTTCAGGTATTTTGCTCTCCCAAAAATATTTGGATCACATGATACAAACAGTGAAGATTCTGTCTGCTCTGGGTTAATTTTGGAGGCCAGGAAAAAAATGTCCATGATTCATGATACGAAGAATAAGCTTGTGCTGCTGAAAATGAAAAAGTAAGCTAGCATTTCGTCATCCTGCAGTACTTGCTGCTTTGAAGGAATATAGATTCCTAGGTCATAGAATATATACATAGTCAAAAACACTCCTAAAGAATCAATTATTTGTGAACCAGATAGAGTATACAAGTCTTTGGAGATTAAGAGAGTGAAATGAGAAGCCATAACTGCCCTCTGCCTAGCTAGGCTGAGTTCCGAGAGGTGGTTGGAAGACAGAAAGTGGCGTCTGTCCCTGGGTAAGGGCTGTGGCGTAACTGGGTGTGGGGCTTTTCTCTAACATCTGGAGAGGAGAGCCCCTGACAAGCTGGCCCCCAAACAAGGTGTCTATGGATTCTTCTTTTTATAAAAGTTTAAATTGTCTTAAATAACCTTTTGTGCCATTGAATAGAAAGAAAGGTAGTGGAACTCCAGAATACAAGGGATTGGCCAGAATAAATGGTTGGTATAGAGTAGATGTCAATATTTTTATTTAAAATTTTTTTAAGTACATTAATACAGTACATTAACATAGCTGTTTTAATACAAGGGTGCATTAAAATAATGCCATAAAAGCACCAGCAGCCAGAACCACAGATCTCATGGTCCTTGGATGCACTTCCTGTGGCTGCTGTAACAATTGCCACAAACTGGGTGGCTCAGAACACAGAGCTTTATCCTCACAGTTCTGAAAGCCAGAAGACCAGAATCAAGGTATCAACAAGGCCATGCTCTCATCCAGCATCTGATGGCCCTTGGCATTCCTTGGCTTATGACTATGTCACTCCAGTCTCTACATCCATCTTCACATGGTGGCCTTCTTCTCTGTGTCCTTACGTCTTCTCTTTTTCTGTGTTTTGTAAGGACATTTGTCATTGGATTTAAGGTACACTCTAAATCCAGGATGATTTCATCTTGAGATCCTTAGTTACATCTACAAAGACCCTATTTCCAAATAAAGTCACAGTCACAGGTTCCAGGGATTAGGACTTACATCTTTTGGGGTCACTATTCAACCCACTACAGACCCCTACCAAGTATAATATAATTTGGAAAGACATGTGCCTCCATGGGATTAAACAGAAAGACGTCGTCATCTGAAATGTACCTTCTCTCTTTGTGGAGAAAGTCAGTTTTGTTTTGCTTTGCTTTCACTCTGATGTTACGGAAGCGGCAGCATCTGGGGCTCTCCCTTGAATATGTGCAGTTCTGGAGAGTATGCTGTTGCACAGTCTGATGAGGGTGATTCTCCTCGCTGTTGATACCAAAGCAGTATTTGTCGAGTCTCATGACATGGCAGGCACTGCTCTAAGCATTCCACGTGTCTTAATCTCATTCAGTCCTCAATACAGCTCTGCAAAGTAGGTCTCGTTACCTCCTATTTACTAGATGAGGAAACTGAGGCAGAAAAAGGTTAAGTAACATGCCCAAGACCAACCAGCTTCAATGTGATGGAGCCAGTGTTTAAGGCATGTCTCTGTCTTCTCAGTGACTTCAAGTGCTACAAGGGGTGGAGGTGCCAAGTTCACAGAGAATGGACCCACTGCTCGGTTTTTCTGTTCTGACTTTTCTCTCTTGGCACTTCTTTGTGTAAGAGCAGCAGGAGAGCCTTTTAACCAGATCTGCACATCACACTTCCCTGGGATACATTTTAGAAACATGCCTTGCCCAGGGTCTGCCCCTGGAGATTTGAGCTCAGTCTATGGTAGGTAAGGTACATGTGGCTGTATTTGTGTCTAACTTGATGCATATCCCTGGTTGAGAACTTCTACACAGCAGTTACCACCCTGACCATGAAATGTTCCTTTTCCTTAGTGAAAGAGATTTGTGGGGTTTGGTTTGTAATTTAGAGAAGGAGAGTTTAACCAAGCCATGCATATTCTTTCGTTCTGCTTTGAAATAACAGGTACATTTTTACTTACTGCACTCCTTCTCCAACTTACACATCCAGCTGTCTAAGTAGTATCCTCCAAATTCCAGTATTACCCAATGTGTAGAAAGCTTCAGGATTTAGGCACCTGGAAGAGGAAAGAAGAGAGCTTCCTATATTGTTCTGTTAAAATTAAAGCCCTTCTCATCAGTTGGAGAAGCCAAGCTCTCTTAAGTCTGTTTTTATCTCTAGGTTTTGTTAACTAGAAATAGAATCTTTTCCAATGCATTTATTTTAACCAATTTTCCCTTATTATGAATAGTGTTTTATTATAACAACATAATTTACTTCCTATTGTTTATTTCCATGTAGGATGTTATGACATTTTGGGCAGTCTATCCCCAGAATAGATTTTACCTCTTTTTATTGTATTCTACCTTTGGAAGGTTATTTTTAAGTGCAAAACACTTTATAAATATATGCTTAATTTTAATATATGCTTAAATTTAAAAATAATTGTAAATTCTCTAGACTGGGAACACTCTTTCAAAATAGTTTGTGCTGCAGTTTGCTGAGGGATTTTGCCAATATCAATACAACTATCCCTTCATCATTCTTGGCATGAGTTCTCTCATGGGCTTCCCATTCTAAGATCTCAGGGTATTTTAGTATATCTTACTTTGTTCTTCAGAACTTAGTAAATGGGAGTTCAAGATATATTGGGTGTTTAAGTGGAACCTTTCCCTGCTCAGTCGTCTTCACAGTGAATCTCCATTTTGTAATTTTCTTGTGTGATCATTGTGAGTGCTGTCAGCAGGTCCTGTATTACTTGGACAGAGTTGCCGACAGATTGATCTGGGCCTCGAAATACTTTCTTCTTTTGGACGGGGTGAAATTTAAAATGTGGATTATACCCAAGGGGAGGAAGAAGAAGGGAGTGGCGCGAGCTCGGGTAGCTTTCGTTGTGGCAGCACTTCCCTTCCCCATGACTCCAAACCAGAAGAGTGGAACCACTTGTACTTTGGTCAGGAGTTTAAAAGCCAAAGGAAGACCTTATTTTCCAACCACATAAAATACATAATCATTGCTAAAGACTTATTCACAGCATACTGTTGATAAATCAATGGAGTAGACGGCTAGCTGGCTTCTGTCCTAATTAATAAGGCCTGCCTCCCTGTCTGTATATGAGGACTAATGGAAATGAGGCAGTTTATACTAGTAAATACCATGGTATATAAGGCTGCCCATCTCGTCACTGTCCAAAGAGCATGCCATGCCCCTAAATACATACAAAAGACAAATTCATGGAGAAGGGATACATACCAAAATACTAACGTCAAGGTAGTCTAGCAGAAGGTGAATTTTCTCCCTTTGTCTATTTTTAAAATTTAATGTAAATTTTTTTAAAGTAAATGTTGACAGGTCTGAGTAGCTTGTTTTTCAAACAATTATTTAATGGTTAAGGATGTAAAACTATATAAAATATGGTCCCAATTTTTGTTTTAAGTTAGCTGTAAGGTTGATGGTTGCATCGGTGAGTGGGTCGTAAATTCAACACTTGACACATTAGCTTTCATTGTGCCGTGAAATATCAAGTACATTTTTATCTCTCAGTGCTGGAAATATGGATTCTTTTTGTTTTCTCTATACTTTCCATATAATTTATAAGAAGTAAAGGTTTCACTCTGAGATTATGATAAAACTGAAGTTAGTCCATTTATTTTGCAAATATTGGATGCCTATCATCTACCAGGTCTGGGAATACAAAGAATAAAATATTCCTCTCCTTGAGGTGCTCCGCATAGTAGGGATGGAGAGATGATGAATGTAATGTAATCAACACACAATCCAACCCATGGTGCAGGATATAGGGTGGTTCAGTCTGTTAGGATCCAATGGGGCTCCTGCTTTGACTCCTTTTTCTTCCCTCAATTGTCCTGAAGGCTTTTTGTTGCTAGGCAGCTTTCCAAGGAGAGAGAATCCATTGTTTTTACTAGTTCTGAGGCAGAAATGAGATGCCCAAGCAGTTTCTGTTCTCCCTACCTGTCTTCCCAACAGGTTGAGTGCAGTAAGGGGCTGAGAGTGTACCCTTCCCTCTCAGGCATGTCACGTACTGCTACACCCCTGTGATGCTGGTCCTTCCCCATACATTTTCTTTAGTATATGTTCTGTCCATCATTATCTTCTAAATCATCTTCCAGAAGACTTGCTAACTAATTTCTGGTTGAGAAGTGATCCCCAGGCTTTATAGAGTGCCAGTGACATGGCCTCGGTGTTTGTTTTTTTGTTGTTCTGGTGAGGTCTGCTGAGAGAATGCTACCATCAGGAGAGAGGAAGATGGGTCTCCAGGCTGCACCAGTGGCTCTGGGGCCCAGGCAGTTGGCATGAGTGAGGAGAGAGTCATTTGTTGTAAAGCTGGGGCTGGCCAGTTGTCTTAGGTGTGGTGAGAGACCCACAAGGAATAACTGGAAATCAACTTTGGTAAATATGGGGGTGAGATGAGGCATCTTTAAGGCATTGGGAACAAATCCTTCCGTGAATGAAATGCAGATTGGTGTTATTTGGGTTACTCAGTGAGCAGAGTAGTGTCAGTGAGTGGGTGTATGCTGAGGAGTTCTGCATTGATCCAGCAGGCAAGCTGGGTCCCCTTCGGAAACTGCCACCCCTCCCCGGCCCAGCCCCGTTGGTGCCTGTACATTGTTTTCCAGGTAGCTGATTCGGACAGTCCTAATGGGCTTATTATTTACTGTAGATGTTCTCAGCTGAATGTTGATGACATGGGTGAACTGTAACTGAAAAATTTTATTTTTTTGCTTCACAAATGTGCAGCTAGCAGCTCAGCCAGGAATAAGACCCCACTAAGTCATGAAATGTGTTAGATGTCTTGTTTAACTCAACTAGGGATAGAAAATTTTACTGAGTCAGCCTTCTGATCATAGTTAGATCTTATTTATGAGGGTCCAAATTTAGAAATGTGACTGTAAGTTTTAGTCCTGATGTTCAGAGAGAGGTTAGGTGGCTTACCCAGGGTCTCATGGCTATGTACCAGCAGTCTTCTTGTCGCTTCCCAGGCTAATGACCTCTCTGCTACCCTGTGCGGATTTTGCATGATTAGTGCCCACTATGAGATGACCTACTGCAGCCTCCAAGATTCCCCAGGCCAAGATTCCTGAGACCTGCTTCTAGGACCTGCTGTGCTCAGAGTAACTAGGGACCCAATTTGTTGTTTTTAAAATGAAGGAATTGAACTGCATGATCTGGAGCCCTTCAGAGCTAATATTCAGATGTAATGCTGACTCTCCCCTGTGTGGAAAGTGGTCTAAGCACATCTGTCTCATCGGATGTAGGCTGCATTTGGAACATGTTTTCCATACACGGTAATGAGGTGCTAGCATTTCTAATAAAGTTTTCACCGTTCTGCAGGGTAGAACCAGAGAGACCACCTGTCAACAGTGACTTTCCAGGCCAGTCAGTGTCTGTTTCACACAAACTTAGATGTATGAACCTATGCAGTGAGATACCCTCGACACTCATAAGATACAGGGCGATAACCTGGTGACTTAGGAGACCCGGTCAGTTCGTAGTCTTGATGATGCTTAAGCACATTGACAAAGGTGAGAATAAGAGGCAAAGGCCTTGAACTCTTCAGTGTCCTTGCTGAGAAGTATGAGTTTCTAAGACATGTGCAGAACAAGAAGTATGCAGCCTGAGTGTGACCGTAACTAACCCTGCTTGTGTTTCAGGCCCGCCATGTTCATAGAGGATAAAGCAGTAGACACCCTGGCTTACCTCAGTGATGGCGACGCCCGAGCTGGGTTGAACGGACTGCAGCTGGCGGTGCTGGCTAGGTTAAGCTCTAGGAAGATGTTCTGTAAGAAGAGTGGGCAATCCTATTCTCCCAGTAGAGTTCTGATCACAGAGAATGACGTGAAGGAGGGCCTACAGCGATCCCACATTTTATATGACCGGGCAGGTAAGTAATTCACCTGTGGAAAGAGTGAAGCCATACGGAAAGAAGTGTGTGCACACATTCTCATTTCCGGAAGCCTGACTGGGTTCTGGAAGCATTCCAGCTGGGTCCAAAGCATTCCAGTGGTTCTCAGGTGGATCTCCATGTTGGTATTAAGCCTTCTACACAGGGCTGACCTTTCCGAAGAGAGGCATGAAGCAGAAGCTGCCCTGTTGAGAATCTAGAGGAGTTTTGGGGTTGGAAATGGCAGGCTGCACATTCACCTTAGAAGGTAGTTGGCTATTCCCCACCTTGCAGAATACAATCACCTTTGAAAGCCTGTGCATTCACTTGACAATGAATATGTTTTGTGATCATTTACAACGGCAGTAAATAAAAAGAGGACTTTTGTCATAATGACTTATTAGTTTTAATTGAGAATTAAAATGCTTTATTTCTAGAGTCTATACTAAAAAATAGTCATGGATCTTGAAGTTTTTATTTTATGTAGTAGCTTTTTCAAAAATTTAATTTTGCTGTGTGCACTTACCTGTTTGTGTAGAACTGCATTTACAGATAGCAGATTTGATACCAGCTCTTATTAAATCTGTGACTTAGCAATATTAAATGTCATTAGCACAGCACATTTGCATCTTTTTATAAAAGAAGTGGGAGATGAATATAACATACTGTAGATTAGCAAACTTCTGCTGTTTGAGCATTTGTGGGACTTTGGATGGAATCATGTTGCAGTAACTGTGGAATATAATTTCCACACTTTTCAAAGCTCTGCCAGAAAAGGAGGCTGATAATTGAATGTTCCTGATCTCACGTAGGCTGTGCCACGTGACAATGGAGAGTCCTTACTGGTTAGAGAAGGGGTGGAGGGGCTTAAGAATGACTTTGGTTCCAAGCGCTGCCTCTTCGTGGGTGAGCACACTCGCTGCATGACCTAGGGGGGCTGACCAAAGCTTTTTGGCTTTAGCGTGCCTCAGCTGATGGTAGCTCAGGGGTGTTCATTAGTGCTAAGGACACACTGGCAAGTTGAATAAACAATCCTGTCTACATTGTGACGTGAATGTGCCTCAGCGGGGCCTGCTCAGATGGCTGGCTCTCCCTAGTGCTCTGGAGCATGACGTGAATGCTTGCAAAGTCTGAAAAGCAACACATTCTAGGTGTGTAGAGCCCTGCTTGACTTTTGGCCAAATAGAAAAAATGTAGATATGAACAAGAAAAAAGATTTTAAGACATTAAAAAAATCTCACCATGCCGGGATCTCCATTGTTTCTGAGGTGCAGCAGCAGCGGTCTCTCTCTCTCTTCTTGTAAGTGTCCCAAAGGATTTGCCTTGTTTTGATTGGAACGACTAGGACTGTTCTTTGACATTTTATCAGACTGTCACTTGAGATCCATATAACATGGCATTCACTAACACTCAGCCATTGAGTATTTTATAGGTGTATTCGTTTTTTAAATTCTCAAAATCGCTTTATGGAGATAGCTATTCATATTACCCCCATTTTAAGATAACAAAGCAAGTGGTGAAACTGACCCGTAAATCCAGGTCTGACTGGTTCCCAAGACTGTCCTTCCCCCCGTCCGCATTTGCCTCCACACCAGCCTTGCCATGCTGTTACTGATCTCACCCATTACATCATGCTCCTGAGAGGGGTCACCCGTCCATGCACATACAGAGCGGATCTTGGAGGGGTTCAGTCCTAGGAATCCCACTTCCTGAGCTCCACGTTGCAGAGCTCTGCACAGTGGGGATCACCTTGTCTATAGCTTGGAGCTGGGGGGTGGTGGAGGCTGCCTAGTGCCACCGCCTTAAGAACCCCACATCCTATACATCTTCCCAGTATGAGCGTGTTTACACACCCCACCCCACTGCAACATGTCTGCCCCACAGTGGATCCGCAGACACATAAATATCATTCAGATCTTGGAGAAAGCTGCTTTTACAGGCTTTGCTCTAAAAATAGGGATAGTGGAAGCATTGCCCTGGAAACCTGTTAGCTTATACTCTTGGGCCTTTTTATAACTCCAGTGAGACAAAGACCCACCCCCAGAGTTGTGATTATTTTTTTATATGCCACCTAGTTCATAGTTACCCACTAGTAGGATCCAGTGATGTTTCTGCATCAGAGTGAAGGAATTTCTAAATGAGAGCAAACTCTCTGCCATGCATTGACATCGGGGTTCTATAGAAGTCATCAAATTTCAGGTTATAAAGCAGTGTATAATAAAAGCAAACATGGAAGGTAGCATAGAATAATACTAGTATCTATCACTGATGCAAAAGAATCTTTTTACAGTGCCTGCTCTGTGCCAGGCGTGTGTTATTTAATACAGCCCTGTGAGGTAAGTGGTCTCGTTTTTCCCATTTTACAGATGAGAAACCTGAGGCACAGTGAGGATCAGGAACTTGCCCATGGCCCATGAGCTTGGGGGTCCAGCCCAGGCTGTCTGGTCCCAGAGCCTGTGCTCTTGTCCATTATACTGGTGGTATTGCCCCTGGCATTGACAAAGTGGGAAAAGATGACTAACCTGTGTAGGGGGAGTTTAAATTTGACATAAAGTGGTGTGGGGAGTTTCTTCCAGCCCCCATGCCCGTGAGTTTAGCCAGGCCTGTTACCTGCTACCCTCTTCCCCGCCTTCCTCCACCCTGCAGAGGAGCAGAGCGTAGCCTGAGTGCCTGGGCCAGCAGGGTGAGAGAGTGGGCCAGAACCATGCAGATGTCATCCAGGACACCCTCTTGGCCAGTGTCCATAGCACTCTGACTTCACCAGGGGAGCCCTGCACAGGAGACACTCAGTTTGTTCTCAGAAATCCAGTAGCTGGGCTGACCCATCCATCTGCCCTGGCTCTCAGAAACCAGAATCACTCAGGCTGAGCCGTGGGTCCTGCAGGTCTTTCCCCTGTGGGAGGCCAGCATCTTCGCTTGCTCTCTTCTCCACCTGAAGACCGACTGTCATCTTACCAGCGAGCTCAGCTGCCAGGATTTGTGGCTGGCGCCAGTCGTATTGTGGACATGGGCTTATGCTGAGCACAGACCAGGTGCTCCTCTGGGAGGAGTGAGACTCACGGGAACACCATCCTCCGCTTTCTCGTGAGGAGGGTGCCCCCTCCTTGAACTTACCTAAGGGACGATGGCCAGAGAATAGTGAAATGTATGCAGGTGCCACTGCTTAGTTCCTGAGAACTGTTTAGCTGTCATTTTTTTGCCCTTAAATATGCCTTTTTTTAAAGCACATTTCACTGATTTCATGTGAATCTAGGGTAAAAATGGGGTAAGACCAGGCGGTGAGAGAGTGGGCTTCCGTCCACTTCAGGGCGGAAGCTGGTTACTCCATGTGTCGGTCCTTCTGGGACCCTGCCACACAGGTGTCCCCACACCACGGCTGGCAGAAGGAGGTTTAAATGACCACAGGCTTCGGATATCAGAAAGGCAGCTGGAAATGACACTGAGGAACAGATGGGCTATAACAGCTGCCCTTGCCACTTGGCTCTGCATCCTCCTGGCTCCGACCAGGCCACCGTTGCTTTTCCTCCAGTAGATGGTGGGCCACAGGATAGAGCCAGAACAGAAGACTCGCCCCCCCCCCCCCCCACTCTTGTCTCTGGCAAATCCACCAGCTGGGAGGACCACCTTTCCTCCCTCCCGCCTCTGTGCATGTGCGTGCACTCCATGTCGACAGCCACAGGTTTCTGCTGCAGCAGCCTCTTCCCCTGAATAGGACTGGGATTAAGCCCCAGCAGCTGGTGCACCCCACTCAGAGCACGGTTAAGGCAGCTGCCCAAACCTCTCCTCGGCTTTCTCAGGGCCTTTATTCGTTCAGGCTTCCTGGAAGTCAGCTGGCGGAGGTGAAGATGGCTTGGGCGCCCCTCCTGTGAGCTCTGTGTGAGTGGTGCTCTTTGTGATGTCAGGTGAGGAGCATTACAACTGCATCTCCGCCCTGCACAAGTCCATGCGGGGCTCAGACCAGAACGCCTCCCTCTACTGGCTGGCTCGCATGCTCGAGGGAGGAGAGGACCCACTCTACGTGGCACGGAGGCTTGTCAGGTTCGCCAGCGAGGACATAGGTGAGTGTGATGGGAGGGTCCTGGAGTCCTATGTCCATGAGGGTGGGGAAATGGCTAACAGTTACATCGTGGCTTTTTTTTTTTTTTTTTTTGCAGGGCGGGGTGGGCGGGGGTAGCAGGAAGAATGTCTCAGGGCTATGTGAGACTGGCAGGAGAAGATAAGACTTTATGCCTGAGCTCAGTCGTTTATTTCCTGGTGTATGTGCTTTTGAATGTTTATGTTCATAAAGTCACCATTTTCTGTTTCCTCTTCGGGAATGTTTTTACTAACATGAGTGGCTATTCAGAGTATTGCAATAGATGAGCTGCTTTTAAATTTGCTTTAAGTCAGGTGTTCAAGGTTTTCTTTGGACAGCTCCCAAGGTAGAAATGGAAGACTCTAGACACTATATGAAGAAAAAGATCAGGAAAGCTCTCCTCTTCTTTGGTCTTAGGGGATGTTTTGTTTTTAGTGTTTCCATCCTGGTGAATGTCTCCATAGCCTTCACTTCTTATGTTTGTTATACAGAGACTCATGTTTTTCTAGATGCAGAGATTTTATCCACAAGAAAACAGTTCTTAACACCACACAGTAACCACTCTCTAACTATTTCTTGCATAAGTTCATGTGATCAGAGACTAGAGCTAAGTCAGGCTGTTTTGCTACATGGGATTGTTTTGGTCACCAGGTGTACAAGCAGTGGTGGTCTGTGGTCGCCTGCACATAGGCCAGGAGGACGGTGTGTGTCATGACTGAAACTCTCCTTTGTCTCTCTGTGTGTGGCAGGTCTGGCAGACCCGTCTGCATTAACACAAGCAGTTGCTGCCTACCAAGGCTGTCATTTTATAGGCATGCCCGAATGTGAGGTAAAGTAATCAGCTCAGTTCTTGCAAATCACTTCTTTTCTCTCTTGTGCTCTGTCCCTTTGTAGATTTGAATAAATGTCCCTCCTTCACCATTGGTGTATTGGGCCCACTGAGTATGCTGCTTGGCTTTGGAATTCCAATTGTAGACTCTTAGACTCCTAGAGAGGGAAACCTTCTGTGTCAACGAGGTCATGTTTCAAACTGTCCTCGGGATTCTGGGGTTCAGAGCACATGCTCCATATTTTCCAGGGAGCAGAAAGGTTAAAGGAGCTGAACGGCAAGCCTCTGCAAGTTCGCCCCCAGAGCAGCTTCATATTCATCTCTTTTATATATTGAGGGCTTAAGAAAAATTTAATTTAGTAAAAAGTCCTTCAGTTAAAAAAAAAAAAAATGAAAACCACTCACCTGGTTTGCGTCTCACCTCATGAGAATTTCTTCTGTCTGTCGTAGGTGGTTATCCAGACTGTAGGCACAAAAGGGGGATAATAAAAGCATGTGGGGATCTTCTCAGAATTACCTAGAGCTGTGTATCAGAAGGGGCTCTGCAGAACAGAAGCTTGGCATCTTGCTAGTAAAATGTGTCCTCTGTGTCATTGGTAGGTGCTTCTGGCCCAGTGTGTGGTCTACTTTGCCAGAGCCCCAAAGTCCATTGAGGTGTACAGCGCCTACAACAACGTCAAAGCCTGCCTGAGGAATCACCAGGGGCCACTGCCCCCCGTGCCCCTGCACCTGAGGAACGCGCCCACCAGGCTGATGAAGGATTTGGGCTATGGCAAAGGCTACAAGTACAACCCCATGTACAGTGAGCCTGTGGATCAGGAGTACCTGCCTGAAGAATTGAGGGGAGTAGATTTCTTCAAGCAGAGGAGGTGCTGACTCCTCAGGGCATGACAGCAGAAGGATGTTGCTTTTTTAAGGGAGGGCCAGAAAGAAAGTTACTGGATTGCGAAGTTGGTTGCCTGGTGGAAGTTAGAACAGACAAATATTTTGTGCCAGAAATTTAAGAGTTTCATAGGTGGAGGCGCAGTTCTTTCAACTAAATGTGTAACTTTGAAATTGTGTTCATTTGCACTTGGTGCAGCGGTTATGCTTATGAAAATACCTGGCAGCTTTGTGCAATGAATTAATGTTATAAGGAATTATCTATTTTGTCATAGTATTTAAGTCATAATGTCATTTCAGAATTCAGTTCTGTAGGATTTTTTTTTCTTTAAAAAATGTATATTCTGGGTAGTTTTAATTGGTAAAAAAATGTAATTGTGATTTAATACTGCATAGTGTTTTGGGTATTTTTTTTATATGCAAAGGTCTTACGAGCCAATAAAACTATTTCAAAGTACTCTTCGATTCTGTCATGGTTTTCCTGCCTGGATGCTGGGTACCAGCGTTGTCACCATTGCATTTGGTGGGTGGATACTGGGAAGGAGAAATCACCCCAGATGGGAAGAGCGGGGAGCTTAGTTAAGAAGTCAGTGTTATCTTGTTGAAAGTTAACTCTGATCTCTTTAAAGGAATACATAAAGGAATTCTTTAAATGGCTTGTGGAAGACTCCAGTAGTCCCATGCCCATTCTTTCCCACTTGTCCTGGTTTCTTCTTACAGCTCCATATTTCTAAACAGTCGTTTTTCTTTTACTTTGTGTGTGTCCTGAACACAAAATATGCCACTCCTCCTGCTCAGTTGAGAGTTATTTGTCCCTACTGCTACTTCCTCTCCCTCTCTTTAGTCGCATGTCGTGCATATTCCCACAAGGATGGCCCCTTCAGGTAGTCGGTTCTCCTCCTGCCATTGCGTGATCCCTCCTGGGGTCCTCCTGCCATGTCTGGAAGGCTGCCGGCTGTTGGCCTGGGACGTCCTCTGCCTTTATTCTGAGTGAGATGCCCATTTTCTGGATGCTCCATCCCGCCTTACTGGTTTGTTCCGCTATTTCAGTGCAACCCATTCTCTAGTAGTTTTATCAGGCCGGAGGGACTGTACGTTGCAGAGGGTTGGCCCGACTGGCCTCCCTCCTTCTGTCTGGAGTGGTTGCACTGTAGTGTGCAGTTGCCATCCCCAGAATCTCCCTTCATCATCACCCTGGAGCTTTCCTTTGCTTCTCCCTGCACCCCATCTGATGACAGGACTGACTGTGCTTTCTGGCACAGGTGGCATGTACCCTCTAGTAGCTTTATGGAGCAGGGGTGTGTGGAGGAAAAGTATTTTTAGACCTCAGGAGACTCAAAATGCTTTTATTCTACCTTCAGACGTGTCTGAGGGTTTGGCTAGTAATAAATTGTAGGTAAGAAATTACTTGTGCATTGTTTCACACTTTCCCACATTGTTGTCAAGTTTGAAGGCATCCTGATGTGTGTGGTCTTTTGTTTGTAACCTCTATCAACTTGTAGACTCTTCTGTCTTTGCTCCCCGTGTTTTAAAAGTCTGCACTGGGTACTTGTTGGGCCATTCAATCTGGAAACTCCTTTCAGTTCTAGGGAAGTTTCTTTTTTTATTCAATAAATTTATTTATTTATGAGACCAACTCTTGCTCTTTTTCCCAGGCTGGAGGGCAATGATGCAATCTCGGCTCACTGCAACCTCCACCTCCCAGGTTCAAGCGATTCTCCTGCCTCAGCCTCCCAAGTAGTTGGGATTACAGGCGCACACCACCACACAAGGCTAATTTTTGTATTTTTAGTAGAGACGGGGGTTTCACCATGTTGGTCAGGCTGGTCTCGAACTCCTGACCTCGGGTGATCCACCCACCTCAGCCTCCCAAAGTGCTGGGATTACAGGCGTGAGCCACCGCACCCGGCCTCAATAAATATTGAGTGCCTGTTTTATGCTGAGCATTCTTGTTGATGTTAAAACACATCAGTGAGCAGAAGAGACCAAAAATTCTGTGTTCTTGAAGCCTATGGTATGAAAAATAATATGTTAATATGCCAAATAGTGATAAGTGCTATGCTAAGGAGAAAATGAATGAAAGATTGAATATGGAAAGGGTTGGGAGGTATGGGTGCAGTTTTAGTAGAGTAGCCAAGGTGGGTCTCACCAAGTAAGTGTTTGAGTCCAGACTTCAAGGAAGTGAACGTGCCTTTCAGACACCCGGGAAAGGATCATCCCAGGCAGAGGGAAAAGCAAGTGCAAAGGCCCCGAGGGAGGATGGAAGGCTGGGTGGGTTCAGCATCCAGTAAGGAGACCAGTCTAGCCGGAGGGGAGGAAAGAGTGGTAGAAGTCGAGGCCGAGGATCATGGAGCTTCAGATAAGGTGGGACCTTTTAGGTCATGGGAAGGACTTGGGCTTTTACTCAGGGTTTCCCTCAAAGGAGTGTCATGATGAGACTTTGATGTTATAGGGATCCCTTGCCGCAGTGTTGGGACTAGACGGTAGGTAGGGTCAGGCTCATCTTTTCGGTCAAGTAGGTCAAGGCGTGGCTCCCTGCGTTCTCAGTGCCAGGTGGGGAAAGAGGAAAGTCGTCATACGTCACTCAGTATGTGCCTACCACTTTGATCTTCTGAGTGAAATGGTACCCGAGCCCCTGGCTCTATCTGGGCCCCTCTGGTTCAGAGATCTTCCCATGGCCTGGAGTAGGAGAGGGTGTCTGGAGACCCATCTTCCTCTTCCTTACCTGCTGCCACCTCCCAAGCCTCTGAGACGTCTGCCACGTTGATGCCTTGGCATTCCCCACTCGACTTGCCAGGTCAGTTACCATTTGCCTGCGATGTTTCCACCTCCAGCATCATGTTGCCATTATCTCACTCGTTCTCCTCACTTTTAAGGATTGATGGCTTTTAAGGATTCCTTTACTGTATTTTTGGTGGAGGCTTAGGAGGAAATAAAATTACATGTGGGTCCAATCTATTATCTTCACTAGTATTTCATTAAGAAATGTATAGCCCAGTTTTGTCTTGATTTTTTTTTTTTTTTTTTTTTTTTTTTTGGAGACGGAGTCTTGTGCTCTTTTGTCCAGGCTGGAGTGCAATAACGCGATCTTGGCTCACTGCAACCTCCACCTCCTGGGTTCAAGCACTTCTCCTGCCTCAGCCTCCTGAGTAGCTGGGACTACAGGCACACACCACCACGCCTGGCTAATTTTTTTGTATTTTAGTAAAGACAAGGTTTTACTGTCTTGCCCAGGCTGGTCTCGAACTCCTGAGCTCAGGCAATCCGCCCGCCTCAGCCTCCCAAAATGCTAGGATTACAGGCATGAGCCACTGTGCCTGGCCAATTTTGATTCTTTAAAAATAACATTTTTACAGGCCAGGCGTGGTGGCTCACACCTGTAATCCCAGCACTTTGGGAGGCCAAGGCAGGTGGATCACGAGGTCAGGAGATCGAGACCATCCTGGCTAACACGGTGAAACCCCGTCTCCACTAAAGATACAAAAAATTAGCTGGGCGTGGTGTCGGGCACCTGTAGTCCCAGCTACTCGGGAGGCTGAGGCAGGAGAATGGCGTGAACCCGGGAGGCGGAGCTTGCAGCGAGCTGAGATCGCACGACTGCACTCCAGCCTGGGCGACAGAGCGAGACTCCGTCTCAAAAACAAAAACAAAAAATTTTGTTGGGGGATGGAGTTACTTCCAAATAAGAAGTGTGCTTGTGATGTAACCGGAGGTGACATTAACTCCTCAACAAGCTTTTCCGTCATGACTCACTCCTGCCAGTTTCCCAAGGGACGGATCCCAGTGGTGGTCAAGGCACAGGTGTGAATTTATGCCAGGACGATATGTGAGCATCGTAACTCAAGCCAACAAATAAGTGATGAGGGCTTTTTGAGATCCATCATCCTATTAGACATGCGGCCCTGAACACAGTGTGTAACGTGGACACGGGGCCTGTGCTGGAGCACGCGGTGCCGGGGAGAGCCTGCAGCACACTTCCTGCTGTATCCAGCAGCGGGGCGCTGAGCAGCCAACTTTCTGTAATCGTAAAATCAAGCTTGAAAGTTTGCAAATGCTTGTTTTTTGGTTTCAAAGAATCTTATTATGTGAAAGCAGATTTTTAAAGTTTTTAAAGCAGATATTCACTGCCTGAATGAATACCTCTCACATACCGCAGTGAGCATGACTGAAAGTTTACACCATTAGCTAAACCCTGGGAAAAACTAACGCAGTGAGTCAGAGTTTCTGCTGAGGGAGGCACATCTCTTGCCTGTTTACAGTAGTATTCAACAATTGGGGGCAGCCCTTCCATATGATGCCATTTAAATACCACAAGTTACGGGCCAGGTGCGGTGGCACACACCTGTAATCCCAGCACTTTGGGAGGCTGAGGTGGGCAGGTCACTTGAGATCAGGAGTTTGAGACCAGCCTGGGCAACATGGTGAAACGCCGTCTCTATTAAGTATATAAAAATTGGCTGGGTGTGGTGGCGCACACCTGTAATCTCAGCTACTCAGGAGCCTGAGGCAGGAGAATCGCTTGAACCTGGGAGGTGGAGGTTGCAGTGAGCCGAGATCGCGCCACTGCACTCCAGGCTAAGTGACAGAGTGAGACTCCATCTTAAAAAATAATAATAAATAAGTAAATAAATAAATATCACAAGTTATGTACTGATTCTGAAAAAGCAACATAACCACCAAACACAATTTGTTCCTTATGTTCCAAGTGTATTTGGTAGTTTTGTTCACCCTCGTACAGCCAAACCTGAGTTTAAGAACAGTAAGAATAGTGACTTGCAGAGATTTGTTCCAATTGTTACAACAAGAATGGATGTTAACTCATCTTTTCCAGATACAAGTCATCAAACCTGGACAATGTTATCAATTAATTCCAAATGAGAGAACTGGCCTTTTGATACTGATGTTATATTAGAAAGGATGAATTTCCTATACTTTCATATAAATGCCATGGATATCTTACTTTTTGATGAATTAACCTTTGTGTAGCGACTACAGTTTGAAAGCACTACTACACATTCATAGATGCAGTTCCAGGCAGTTTGAGCCCACAAAGGCATTTATAACTTAAGCAGAAACCAAGCAGAAGTAAATATTTTTAATAGAGTTAACAAATCTTCATAAAAACCAATCATTTAAAACTAAATGTTTTGAAGCTCTAAAGCCAGTCAGGCTCCGGGGAGGATGCAGATGATCCCCTCAGGCCACTGAGAAACTTTTAATCAGGGATCGCAAGTATTAGAAAGGTATAGGAGAGGTTCAGGGGACCAACACAAGGTGAGAAGCAATTCCCTGGCAAGGCCTGAGAGGCAAGGGGTGGGAGCAGGCAAGGAGCCCTGGGAGAGCAGGAGGTGGCCGGCAGCCTTCAGACAGGAACTGCGGCCCTGAGTGGAGGCAAAGAACTCAGCAGCTGCTGCACCTCTTGAGTAGGGAACCTGGGGGTAGGAGGAGGAAATGCATGGTCTGAATCCTCTCTCTCTTGCCCTCATCTCCTGCCAGTCCCTCCCACTAGCAGGACCAACCAGAAGTTTCCCTGGTTAAAAAGCCAGGCGAGAAGAGTGGAGAATACCCAGTGTGCACAGATCTCTGAAATGAGAACTACTACTGCTCTATTTCAGGAGAAACAAAATTCTTTCTGTGTGATTGTATACCTTGAGAGCCAAGAAGAAGAGTCCGAACAGCTAACAGTCCAGTAAAGTGGCCACATGGAAACAACCCATGAAAATCCATAGCTTCCGGGCCACTACTGTAATCAGAAAAGACACCAAGAAGAATATTCCATTCTCAGTAGCAACCTGGAAAGAAACTGAATTGTAACTGAGGAGTAGGACTTACATGAAGAAAACGACCACACTATACCCTACTATTGAAACACAAGAAAATGCGAACGAAAGTAGAGAGAAGCCGTTTTCCTCAAAGACGTCATCTCAAATTTATTTTTACATTCCCATCATGCTTGGCATGTAGAATGTGACCAGTACATATTTGTTGAATGACAAAATGAGGGGATAAATAAACTTTCCCTAAGATGTGTATGTAGACGTTTGAAAATAGAAGTCTGTCGCTGATGTTTCTGTCCACCAGGAGTCAGGCTTCAGCCAGGAGAGAGTGAGCCAGTGTCTGAGCTGTCTCTCACCAGGCCTTCCACCAGCTCCAGGTCACCAGGTTCAGGCCAAGACTGAGTTTCAGTATTTGTCGTTAACCTGGTAGATAAATAAACAGTTTTAAAGTAGAGCTTATGTATTTGTCTGATTGCAAAAGTAATACATGATCATTGCACATAGGTACAGGAGCAGATGCAAAAAAAAAAAAAAAAAAGCAGATAAAAGTAAAAACCTTAATATTTAATATTTTTTCTCAGTGATAACCACTGTAAACATTTTAGTGTATGTCCTTTGGGAATTTTTTCCAATGAGTGTGTGTGTGTGTGTGTGTGTGTGTGTGTGTGACTACACCATCTGTTTATAGTTTGCTGTTTCTCACCCCCTCACGTGATTTCTTACATGCAGAATTAGTCTCTTAGCGTGTGACTTTTCATGGTTGAGTTGGAGCCACCACTAGGGAGCTGCACCCTTCCTGTGCTGCACCCCACCAGCCGTGCCATCCACAGAGGGTAGGACACACCAGACACCTAGTAGCTGGATTTATTTATTATATTTTATTTTATTTTTGAGATGGAGTCTCACTCTGTCGCCCAGGCTAGATTGCAGTGGTGCAATCTCGGCTCACTGCAACCTCTGCCTCCCGGATTCAAGCAGTTCTCCTGCCTCAGCCTCCCGAGTAGCTGGAATTACAGGCACCTGCCACCATGCCCAGCTCATTTTTGTATTTTTAGTAGAGACAGGGTTTCACCATGTTGGTCAGGCTGGTCTCGAACTCCTGACCTCAGGTGATCCACCCACCTCAGCCTCCCAAAGTGCTGGGATTACAGGCATGAGCCACCGTGCCCGGCCTAGAACTGGATTTAATCAGAGAAACAGAGAGCCTCACACCACTCTCCCCTCCTTCAGCATCCTGCCTCCAGGGTTCTTTCAGCTTGCTAGCCAACCACACTTGGTGAGGCGTGTGGGTCCAGGAGTGTGTCTGTTTGGGTTCAAATCCTATCTGAGCCACTTCACCCCATGACCTTGGTCAAGGTTATTTTCTTTTCCCTCATCTTTAAAATGGGTATCAAAATATTACTTAATCACAATGGAGATTACATGATTCAAATCTGGCATTGCTTAAAGTCATGTCCGGCACACAGTCCATACATGTTGGGTATTGCCATGACTCATTCTCCCCACCCCAGTTCAAGCATCGCTTTCCTCTCAAAGCCTGCGCTGAGCCCTCAGGCTCAGCTTCCCAGCCCAGTGCTGTGCAGCCCCAGGTGCTATTGCTCACCTGGGCTCTGAGCCATTGTGGTGTTCCAGGGCCTTGGGTGGTTATGGACCGGGCACTGCTCTCTCCCTCTGGGCTCTCCCTGGACGCCAGCCTGCATCTCTTTCATTTTCTTCGCTCAGGGGACAGGCTGAACTTGGGGACTGCGGAGGCCTGCAGTCTTCCAAGCACACTTGCTGCTTCATTTTGGCTGGCAGCAGTAATTGCAAACATGTATCCCCTGCCTGCCATATGCTGGGCACCATGCAAAATGTTTTCCATATGTGATCTCAGTTTCCAAAAAGACTATATAAGCCGGTGCTGTTAGTATGTCTATTTTACATGGAGAAAAGGCGCACACAACTTAAGATGGCAAAGTGACTTCCTGAGAGTCAGCTAGGATGGAAACCCCCAGAGCCGGACCTGCCCGGCCACCTTGCCAGTGGCTCCAGGTTCTTACATGCATCAGAATCACCTGGAGGACTCGCTAAAAATCCCAGAATTTCTAATTCAGTCCGTCTTCAATGGGGCCTAAGAATTTGTGTTTCCAACTATAAGTTCTCAGGTGGTGCTAACGGGGCTGGTCCACACGGACCACACTTTGAGAACCACTTCACCGTGCTATGTGACCTGCCATCAATAGCCTAGAAATAAGTTTTTGGTGGCAAACAGGCTCTTTTCAGACTCATCTCCTGCCTCCCTACCTGTAGCTGTCATTTATCTTTTCTTCCTTGCTCTAAACACATTCAGTGACTTATGAGACCTTAAGGAGGTCCTGAGTCTCCATGCCACCTGGGCTTGCCTCCTTTGTCCCCTTCGCCTGTCATTCCTTCTGACACCAGCTGCTGCTTCTCTCCAGGTGTTTGTCATCCACACTTGAAATTGCTGCATGGGTGGGGAACTGGCTGCTGTGTGGCTGTGTGGACAGGGCAAGGCCCCGGGGGCCTGGCTGAGGGCCGACAGTGAGCAGGCAGAAATCCAGAGGACAGGATGTCTCTTTCTGTCTCACAAAGGCACACATGGGCTAGCTGGGCTCTGAGGAAAGAGAGAGGCTTTTGAGCAAGTCCGTTTATGCTTCTTGCCTATTTTGCTTTAGCTTGTGGCTTCCGGTGAAAACACGCCTTCTTACTCATTTGGCTCCTTACTGAGGAATAAAATATACGAATTCCACTCCGTAGCCTGCAAATTCTCTACCTGTCTCATCGCCTCCTCACTGTTGCAGGTAGTTGAGACAAGTACAGTGGAACAGAAAGTCTGTTGGGCCAAAAATACACTTTCTGGTATGAGATTCCCCAAGTGTGGGGAATGGTGAATGTCAGAAGCTTGAGTAGCAAGTGCACACATGGGGCGGGTCTCTTGTCACTTGTACTGGTTGTGCTCTAGTCACAGCAGGCTCTGAGGAAGCCAGGGTCCATGTGGCCATCTGCTTGAGCAACCTGCAAAGTCCTGGGTGTGGTATTTCTTTACTCTGCATGAAGTTACTCAACTGCCATCTGTATGACTAGCCAACTTTGAAGCAGAAACTATCTGAATTAGAATTCCATATTTCTTCCATTCTCTAACTTTTTTGAAATTCTGCCCCCATGATCTATAAAAAAAATGTGAAGTCTTCACCTAACCATCCACTTCATTAAGTCTCTCCTTCCTCTGCTCACATCACACTGCATAGGTTCTGTCTTTTTGGCTGTGGGTTATAAGCCTTCTGAGGGCAAGCATAGTCATAGTCATGTTCATTCCACAATGTTTGGCTCCTAGTAGCTTTTCAGCAAGTAATTGCTTAACTGACTTTCCCCGCTACAGAAGACGATGCTTTTCAAGAATAGACAATTCCATGTCACAGATAGTGTAGGTGTGAACGTCCCCAGGCTCAGGGCAGTGGATTAGTCATGAGCCGAGATCATTTTTCATGCTCTGGTTTGCACAGTGGAATGACTGGAGTAGCTTAGGATGTGGTATGAATTTCCTACTAGTGCACTAAAAACAGGATTCACATCCCTTCTGCCTTATGATTGTTTATGCAATAACCTCATTGCAAATGTCGTGTTGCTGTACCTTCCCATGATGTTTTAATGAAGTAGAATTTTAAAATATAATTAACGTGCTTAAGGTCATAAATCATAAAACAGATTTGGACAACTTCTGGATCATAGTATTTCAGCCTCTCTAAGCCTCAGTTTCCTTATCTCTTAAAGGAGGATAGATTACAATAATCTCTACAAACTCATGCAGTTTAAAAATACATTGTTGTTGCTGAGGCGGGTGGATCGTGAGGTCAGGAGTTCGAGACCAACCTGACCAACATGGTGAAACCCTGTCTCTACTAAAAATACGAAAATTAGCCAGCCATGGTGGCGTGCACCTGTAATCCCAGCTACTCAGGAGGCTGAGGCAGGAGAATTGCTTGAACCCGGGAGGCGGAGCTTGCAGTGAGCCAAGATTGTGCCATTGCACCCCAGCCTGGGCGACAGAGTGAGACTCCATCTCAAAAAAGTAAATAAATAAATAAACAAAAAAACCAACAACAACAAAACATAGTTGTTATCTGTATCATAAGAACTACTTAAAGGAAAATCTCCATTTTGCTAATGAGTCATTAAATACATATTTTACATCCTTCCAACAAGCTTCCATGTTGAGAAAACTGGCTTTTGAGACAAGGCCATTGTTCAATCTCTGGTAAGTCACTTCACTCATTCAGGCCTCGATTTTCTCAGCTCGGAAGTGGGTATAACAATGACTTCTAGGTTCACTTTTATTTTTTGGCAGGGCCACTTTTACATTGGAAGTTTCTTATGAAAATCAAGTAAGATATGCAGATAAAAATATACTATCAACTGTCAAGTGCTATTTAAATTAAGGCACGATTATTTTGACTGTTTACGTGGGAAAGCATTAAGAAATATTAGCAGTTTTCAGAAGCCAGATGCTATGGAAGTCAGAATTGTTTCATTAGCTCACATGATATTCAAATGGGTATGGAATGAACTCCAGTGGGAAAGTGATCAGTGTGCCCTGTGCCTTCCTCTCCCCTTGTCTCCTTTTCTCCCTCTTTGGAGAAACCTTGGCTCCTTCCTCCTTGGGAGAGAGCAGACCTGGATGGCCACAGATTTTGATGGACGTGCTGCCTTTTGTAAGCAGGAGTTGTCTTGGCCTCTTTGGTAGATTTAGAAGGGTCTGTTACTGCCTGTCTTCCCACTCCATCTGCCCATTCCAGTAACCAGAAACAGGCTTGATTGAGAAGCTAAATTTAGAGAACTTAGGATCATCAAAGAATACTGCTGAACCCGGTGATGGTGCGGAAATCGTGAAATAGCAGAGGAGAGGAGCCCTCAGGACAGTTCATACCAGAAACCTCTTTTCTAGTTTCCTCTGGCCTGTGGGTTGTCACCGTGACACAGAACTGGAAAGAGAACAGACGGGGTGTCACAACAGCGAGGCTTATGAAATCTTTGCAAAACTTTCTGCAAGTCAGGCTTGAACTAGGAGTACGAGCTGCCCTCCAGGTGGGTGACACATCTACGACCCTGCAGGACTGCCAGCCCCACGCTTTCAGCCAGTGCTGCCCAGGGTGTGGTGCCCGGACCAGCAGCCAGCAACCTGAGCCCATGAGAAATGCAGAACGCGACGCCCAGGCTCGGCCAACTCAGCTGGAATTGCTAAGGAATCTGTGTGAACAAAAGCTCAAGAGATTTTTTTGTGCCTCCTTCATTTTAAGAAACAATATTGGCTGGGCGCGGTGGCTCACGCCTGTAATCCCAGCACTTTGGGAGGCCGAGGCGGGTGGATCACCAGGTCAGGAGATCGAGACCATCCTGGGTAATATGGTGAAACCCCATCTCTCCTAAAAATACAAAAAAATTAGTCGGGCGTGGTGGCAGGTGCCTGTAGTCCCAGCTACTCGGGAGGCTGAGGCAGGAGAATGGTGTGAACCCAGGAGGCAGAGCTTGCAGTGAGCCAAGACTGCACCACTGCACTCCAGCCTGGGCGACAGAGCAAGACTCCGTCTAAAAAAAAAAAAAACGAAACAATATTGTAAGTTATGCTCAAAGACTTTTGTGTCAGAATGTCAGGGAAATGGATCACATGGTTCAGTAACTGTCAGATGATTTCAAAACAGCACATCACCTTCCCCAGGCTCTTCTCTTTCTCCTCAAGTGCCTCACTGGGACTGTCCTTCTCTTTTATCTGGAAGCAGAGGCCTTACAAGGGCTGGCTGATCATCCCACAGTTCCAGCGTTTGCAAGGCAGCACTGGGCATTTTGAAGGGCAGGAAGGAGGAGGGGGTGGGCTGCTCTTGCACCTCCCCTGTGCCCACCTCCAGTCACCAGCCCAAAAGCTGCTCTCTAGAGAACAAGTCCAGTCCTCTCTCATCTCCCTGCTGTTCCTCAATTTCAAGTCTCTTTCATAACGAAATGTCCAAAGCTCTCGAAGGCTGGATGTCTCTCCACTGAGAAGACTCTTACTCAATTCAGATGTCTATGAGGAAATCCCATCACACCTTTTGCTCTGGGCCCACCCATTCCTTCTGGATTTAGGGCCCTGGCGTAGGGAAGAGCTGCGTGGGACAGCCACACATGGTAGAGCCCGCAAGGGCAGCTCCAGGGTTGTGCTCTGTCTGCAGGACCAAGGACACAAGGGAAGCCCCTTGGGGCAGCAAGTGGTCTTGGTGAATTGAGAAACTGAGGCCTCAGCACAGAAGGAAGGAAATGAGAGGAAGCTGGCCAGGTGTGACTCTGGGCTCAGTGGCCTGGAGGCTCAGCACCAGATCCATTCCTGCAGCTTCCCAGGCCTTCGCTAGCTCCTTCCAGCCAGGAGTTTGAATGCTGGGTGGACCAAGACACCTGAAGTTTCCTACAGTGGCAAGGGTGGGAGAGAAGGGGGTGGCCCTCAGTGATGTAGTCCCTGGAAACTTAGGCAAGAACTGAGAATGAATGTGTCCTCGGCAGTACTGTGCAGCTGTTCTTCCCTCCCTGCTCCCCTCCCAGAACATGTGACAGGTGAAGTTCACAAGCAGCACATTCTTCACAGTTCCCAGTTCCCTGAAATCCCTTGAGACAGCCAACAGCAAGCAAGGTGGGGAGGGACGAAGTCCCAGAAATGACTTCACAAGAATGTACACAAACAACGAAGCCCCAATTTGAATCTCACGGGTTCAGCCCTGGCCTGATCTCACCCAAGGCAGATCTCCTACTCCTCCTCCTCTTCCTCCATGCTGCCCTGGACAGGCTGTGAGAGGAGATGGGGAGAGAGCTGCTGTCACTTTAAAATCAACCTCTGCTGTGACTTCAAGCTAATCCATCAAACTAACTTCAAATGAATTCCTCCTCTCCATTCAAATATGTTTAAGCTCACAGTTTCTTTTTCTTTTTCTTTTTCTTTTTTTGCATCAAGAAGATACTTTTAAATAAATAGTTGCTAAAATACTTGTGAGGTAGTGATAACTTTGAAATAAATACTATTTTAAACAAAATTCACAGAAAGCCCCCTATTGATTGGAATCATTGCGTGCAGTGAGTTGCAATATATTAAATAGATAGCTCCTGCTGCATGCCCGGTGATGTGGCCCCTCTCCTGGGCCGTGGATGGAGACACATTTGCAGAGATCTGCTTGCTTGGCTACCGCGGGCATGGAGGATTCGCGTACGCATGACAGCAACCCCTTTCTCCGGGGACATTTACTCTTCCTCCAAGTGTGTGATGTGAGGGGAGCTGTGGACTCCTCAAGGCCCAGGCTGCCCCGCCCAGCACAGGGAGGAACACTCCCTCCAGGTGGCCTCCTCTCGTGCCCCTTCCTCAGGCCCCAGTCACTCCGTCCAAGGACAGGCTCTTGGTCTAAGTTCTTCCCTGGGAACACAGGAGCAAGCCCTGACTCTTTGGTCATGACGCTCAGAGATGTGAACATGTGTTTCCCGCTACGTGAAGAAGCCAGTGTGAGGAAACACGGCTGGGAAGAACCCAGCCGAGAGGAGGAGACAGCCAGGGCCCATGCCAGGCCTAGTGACAGGTGTTTCTGACACCCACCACACCCCTGCCATTTCTGTGGTAGCTTGAAACTTCCAAAAATCCCTTCTTTTGTTTCCTCTTAATCCAGTTTAAATTGGGTTTCAATAACTGGCAACCAAGAGGAGTTATGACCAATGAACAGCAGGGCTAGTGTGGGGGCGGAGCCGGGCCAGGTGGGTTCCAGCCATGCAGAGGCCCATGAGGCCACGGGTTCAGTAGCTGTCGGGGTGGGTGGACCACAGCCCCAGAAACCTCATACCCATTAGGGTACCTTGGTTTATTGGGAACTTGGGCATTTGGATTTTCTTTTTTTTTTTTTTTTCTTTTTTTTGAGATGGAGTCTCACTCTGTCGCCCAGGCTGGAGTGCAGTGGCATGATCTCAGCTCACTGCAACCTCTGCCTCCTGGGTTCAAGCAATTCTCCTGCCTCAGCCTCCCAAGTAGCTGGGATTACAGGCACACACCACCACGGCCAGCTAATTCTTGTATTTTTAGTAGAGAGGGTGTTTCACCATGTTGGCCAGGCTGGTCTCAAACTCCTGACCTCAGGTGATCTGCCCTCCTCAGCCTCCCAAAATAATGCGATTACAGGTGTGAGCCATTGTGGCCAGCCTGGATTTTCTATTGAAAAAGGAAACTCAAAATGTATTTTGAAATGGAGGTAAGCAGAGTGTCTTTGTCTTCAAGAACTATAAAAGTCTGGTGGGAACGTCCTTTTACTCTAGTTCTTGTTTGTTTGTTTGCTTTAATTTCAATCAGAAGCAGCCAGGCTTGGCAGCTGCTCCTCCCTTACCTCTGTCCCTCTCCATCAGGCCCCATCCCCTGATACCACATCCCTCACTAAGGGGCTGAGGCTGTGGAGAGAGCATGGCTTTGCACTTAAGCCTGGTTTCCAGTCCTGGCTCATTGCAGCCACATCCTGAACCTCCATCCTTCATTCGTACAACTGAGCAAATGACACCTACATGTAGGACCAGAGAGTTCAAAAATGAATACAAAATGCATGGCACATAGAAGGTGTTTTGCTACAGATCTTGAAAGTCTCCTATATAATAACACTTTCTAGTCAAAGTAAAGATTTCTCTTTCTGATCCTGAGTATTTTTAGAAGTGGCCAGGATCATACTCCTGTGCTGGGGCCTGGACAGATGTGGTTTTCTGTCCACCTGCAAAGTCAGGAGTGTCAAACACTCGTTCTGGGGCATTCGCTTCTGGAGGTCCTTTTTCCTGTGTTGTTAAAACATACATAAGTAAATGGAGCTGGGTGACGGTCTGCGTTCGAGCCCTAAGATTAGACCACTTGCAGATAATCAACACCATGTCACATAGCATCACAGGACTGGAAAGGAACTTCTGAGTCACTTAATCCAATTTCCACAGTAACCACGTGTCACCCACTGACAATGTGACCGAAACACCATGATGGGAACAGGAAAGATCAAAAGCAAAGATCGTTTGGCAGATAATGTGTCCGATCATAACTTTTTCCATTAGTATAGCTAGTAAACACCAACCCCTAATCTAATCAGCTCGATAATACCTCTGCCTGCAAATAAAAAATGGCACATTATTTTTAGCACAGTGACCATAGGTTACAGATATGGAGAATTTAACTGGAAACCTGACTGCCTTCACTAAGTACGTGAGTAACAGACCAAGGTAGCTCCTCCGCTGACCCTATGCCTTCCCGTGATATTCCATTTAGTTCCCTCGAAGTTTCTGTGGATGGTCCAGGCTCACTGGAGAAAGGTCTAGAAGGGGTTTGTGAAGCAGTGTCACTGGGCACTGTTTATGAACGTGTCTGAGCCTGGTGAGATAGAACACAGTCAAATTCAGCAAGCACCATGAAGTGGATTTCTTACTCACAGATGAACGGCAAGGGACTGCAGAAGCCATGGCTCCATTGCAAGCCGGTCCCCAAGGCTCAGGAAAGCTGCCCGGGGCGGGTGGAGTCTCATCTGTGTGTACCCCACTTGCACCACAGTTGAGGGACCCCCAGAAAGCAGCCTGCCCTGGTTTATACCCTGGGGTCACAGGACACACTGGGCTGCAGTGTTGAAGGACGTCCTGTTTCTAGGGGAGACTGGGACAGAGCCCAGGCAGGCCCAGTCAGTCCCTCCCTATCTCGGGATGCAGCATTCCAGCATATTCTATGATTATTCTTGACAGCTATGAGTGAGAAGTGGGGCAGAACTGGGTTAGTCCACGGTCACCTGGAGAGCCGTCCTGCAGTCCACCTCCCAACCCAGGTAGCCCCTTCCACAAAGCCAGTCCATTGCCTCTGCCCTCCGACCTCTCCAGATCTGGAGACGGAGGTGTGTCTTGTCAGATCAATGTAACACCTTGACGGACACAGGCTCAGTGCAATGTCATTGAGCCATAGCCAGGTTACACTTCACCAGGGGACCACAACCACAGCAGGATGGCCAGGCCTGCTGGGAGCAGCAGTCTGGCCCAGGATCCCAGCGATCCAGGTAACGAAGTTGGAGAAGAGTCCTTAGGTGGCCCCACTGTGACCCAGTGGGTCTGCCTCCAGATCTCCTCTCCTTGTGTCTCTGCAATCCCTGACATGCACACTCTTCTTGGTCAGGGAAGACAGTCTTGAGCAATCCTGTCATCTGAAGCAGCCTTCCAGAAGGAGCCAAGGGCTGGCGGCTGGCTGCCCAGGCAGAGGCGGTGGAGGCAGTGATACCTGCCACGCTCAGGGACAGGTTTCTTATGTTTTTCATGAGCACTGACTCCTACGATGGTACCAGAGATCCCTTAGGGGACATAAACCCGGTCTGTTACTCCTCCTGGCAGGTCCCTAGCAAGTCTGGTGTAAAGCCCCAGCTTGTTGGCCCAATGGTATGGCCCATTCCCAGGGGTGATAGCCAGGTTGCTCCCAGCACACCCAGTGTACAGGATCCCACCATCTGCCAGCTTTGCTGGCATGACATTGCCCATCCCAGGGCTGCCCACAGAGAAAGGTGTAGCCCTTCCCCCACGTTATTGCTCAGTGCCTACGGGGGTGTGGAGGCGCTGGCACTCACCAGCCAAGCCTCATGGATGCAGAGTTGCGGAGCTCAGTCTCCCCTGCACAGAGGGCTGCTGCTAATCCAATTCTTATTTTCTTTATTGCACGGGGACACCTCCTTTCCATGGAAACAAAGGAGTGTGGTGTGTCAAAGGACCAGCCCATGGAGAGGCTTATTAGTTGTGTTCATGCCATTTTGCTGCAGAATCGGTTAAGTTAAAACATGGCACCTCCAGCTCCCTCCCATGCCTGGGTGCCAGAGCCTCCCTCGGTCAGCCAGGGCTCAGGCCCTGTTGGGTACGTGGTGGTGTCAGGCACACAGATGTCATTCACCACTGATGGGATGAGAGGGTTGCTCTGGTCAGGGACAGAACGAGGTCCAGAAGGGCAGATCTAGCAGTTTGCCAGGTTGCCTTGGAGGGCTGCAGCTCAGAGAGCCTGACAAAGGCATTGGGCTCCTGGGCGTCTGCTCCCACGTCTTTGTGGAAAAGCAGACACATTAGTGCCCCTCCCCCACTCGCAGTTCCAGGTGTTCCCACCTGTGGACAAGGCTGGGCTGAGTTGCTGCAGTGACCAAGTCTGTCTGCCCCAGCCCAGGCCACTACCTCTGTGGCGCCCATGGCCCCTGTTGCATGACTCAGACCTTCAGGCCTCAGTCATCTAGTCCAGGAAAGGGTGTCACGTCCTGTACAAACAACATGTCCGATAATGTTGCCCACTCTAGTGGAAAATCAGATGTTCCCCCTGCCACTAGAGAGACCCTAGCACCTTGGTATTCCTTGGTCCCATCCCCACTCCTGTGGGACCCCATAGAGGGAAGACCCTCAGGGGAAGTATTGAGTCCAGGTTCAAGTTGGGGGCCCTGTCTGGGGTACTATGGCAGCCTGAACCACAAACCACCTTCAGGACATGCACTCTAAAGGGAGAAGGGAAAAAGAATGGTTGGGAATGCTGAGATTGGGATTTCACAGGTGCAGCCTAATCAGGTGGCTGCCTGCCGCCCCCCATCACCGTCACCCTTACAAGCCCAGTGTCTCTCAATGTGCCCTGCAGTGTCACGCTTCCCTCTAGCGCCGCTGGGTTAGGGTCTCCCTGACCGAGCTGGTCTCGGCACTTCCCTTGTGCGGGAGTACAGAGTTTAGGGTGCATAATGCCCTAGTCAGATGGTGTCACCCCGCTAGCAGGCCATCTTGATGTCCTGTCTTCGGTTTCGTTGTGGGCAATGGTTCCATCATTCAGCAGCCCCGCTGGCCTGCAGGTGACAGCGTGCGTGGAAAGTCTATCCTATTTCGTGAGTACGCACCCACTGTTATACTGCTAAGGCAGTGAAGGATGTTCCTTGGGCAGAGTGAGGTTCCGGGATATCCAAAAACATGACAGAAGCTCCTCTCAAGGGCGGCCATGGTAGTGTCAACATCCACTTGAGTGACATCTCTGTGTCCCTTCCAGGCAGCAAGCTATTGTCATAGTCCTTTAACAGGAAATCCTTTAATAGTCCAGCCACTCAGTAGCCATTCTCCTGAACAGTCATGTAGGCTGTTAGCCACAGTCCATGAATCAGTGAATATCTAACAAGATATGGTGGTGGCTTGCATGGCCATCACCCCGACTGTGGTCCAGCCCGTTGGACAGAACATCCATGTGCAGTCTCGATCGAAAGACAGCCATTCACTGGCTGGACAGTGACCCTGTGGACCCTGTGGACACTGTCTGCTCGTTGTTTTGCAGAGCTCTCAGTAAACCATGCCATATCATAGGCAGTCCAGTCTCTGAATCTGAATCTTGGGTCCCAGGTAGCCCCAGGAGGAGCTGAAGCACCCCTGTCAGCTCACGTGGTACCTTCTGTCAAGCTAGCCATTATTCATGAAGCCCACCGGCCCCTTGGGTCCTGGCTGGATCCAATCTTAAAGGTACTATTTTCACTTAACAGTTGAGCTCTGATGAGCCTGTTTGATTTTATTGGTGGAATTTGTAAGCATTCAAGTTGGGCAGTTCAGGTTGCAACATCACATGTGGATCTCCAGTTTCCTGCACTGCCCAGTAGCAATCAAGCGGTTGCCATTCAATAGATGTACATCTGGGGGCTGCTTTAGGAATTACATGTCCAAAACCTGAGGCCGGTGCACCCCAGTGGCAGTTTCCTGTTGCAAGAGGCTCCAATTGGCACGTGTGGAGATGGCAGACACCTATAATTCCATTGGGCTAGCAGACTCTAAAAGTTTTAAAGGCTGTGCCCGAGACAAAAGTTGTTAAGTGACTTCCAAGTCCTGCTATTATAAAGGGCCCTGTTCAAAGTTGGCAGCTTTGCCCATCACCTTGACTAAGGGGGGCAAAAGAACACAAGGTGGGTATATGCTGTCTCCAGCACTCAAAGAGACCTGCCTGCTATGGAACCTCCACTTGATTAGGGGATGCTGCCAGGCCAACAGTTTTTGCTTGATGGCATCTGGGATATTTCTTTGGCTTCCTGCCCAAGTGGCCTTGGCGTTCAGCCTGCAACAGTCTGTTGTTGGTCTCCATCCCCTGAAGGTCTTTTTGACCAGCCAAAGTCAACCGTCACATTGCGACAGAATGGTTTGTAACATTTTTATCAGAATTAACGCAAAGTCCTGTTCTCCACTTTGCATTCAGTACTGCTTTTGTTGAACACCCCACTGGGGCTTGGGGAGCTTAGGTGGTTGGCAGGAGTGGATCTGCGCCGCTGTTGCTGTAAGGGCATGCCATCTAGGTGGTGTGACGTTCTGTGCCACAGCAGCCCAAGTGTCGATGCCTATAATGCAGAGGTCCTCAACCATTTTGGCACCAGGGACTGGTTTTGTGGAAGACAGTTTTTCCAAGACAGTGGAGTGGATGGTTTCAAGATGATTCAAGCCCATTATATTTACCATTACCTTCTCGTAAGGTGCACGCAACCTAAGTCCTTCGCATGCACAGTCCACAGTGGGGCTCGTGCTCCTGTGAGAATCTAATGCCGCTGCTGTTCTGACAGGAGGCGGAGCTCAGGTGGTGATACTCCCTCGTCCATGCTCTCCTCCTGCTGTGCGACCTGGTTCCTAACAGGCCACAGATCAGTACCAGTCTGTGGCCCAGGGGGTTGGGACCCCTGTTACAGTGCAGAGGTGGGAACCGTGGTCACTGTGCCCAAAATGGCCCAAAGGGCCCCACCCACAGCAAATAGGCACTGTCAGTCGCCATGTCTGTCCTCAAACCTGCCGATGGCATCAGTTTAATTTTTCTCTTCTTTGACAGGAGCATGGTGGGGGCCTGGAGACCTTGTCCCCACCCTTAATTGCACCATTTCTTCTGTCCTGTCTCATCAGCTATCCCAGAGAGCCACGACATGGCCTCCCCTGCACTTTGCCCACATCTATCCCTTAGATCCAAATTCTCCTTTTCTGTGCAGACCCACATTGCGCATACGGGTTCCCTCTCGGGTACCCCGGGGTCCACCTGCGTACCCACTCCTGAACTCTCCAGCCCCGGGAATGAGGGATCACATGAGTGCCCAGCAACCAGGGGGTTGTGTGCCATGCTCTCATTTCCATATTCTTTTCTCCCCATGTCAGTCCCTACAGCCAGCTCTCTCTCATCTGTGTGTGTGTGTGTGTGTGTGTGTGTGTGTGTGTGTAGGGAGGGTGACCTCTGTTCCACTTATCACCCTTCCTTCTCTATAAAACTTCCAGCTTCATGTCCAGCCCCCTGCACCCCCAGGCTGATGTCTCTGCCTGGGCTGGGTACTGAGGGGTACCACCCTCCCACTTTGCCAAGAAGCCATGGTCCTGTCAGACCAGACCCTGCTCACTGGGCCAGTTTTGTGAAGTAGGTTCACAGGGAACTGGTTAACAACTTGTCTGAGTCTGGTGAGACAGAACACGCCATCCCCACCCCACCCCAAATCTAGTTACATGAAGTGGGATTCTTGCTTGTAGATAGGTGGCAAGAGAAAACAGAAGCCCAGAGTCCATTGTGAGCCAGTCCCCCTGAAACCACCTTTGCAACAATTATAACAGTGAGAAAATCGTGGCAGTGAAAGAAATCTGGTTTCGCCAACTCCTTTCTTGCCTTTAGCCTTCAAACTGCCCTTAACTATTCCTGGGCTTGGGCCAAGCTAACTTTGGGAGATATTTAGCTTATAGTTTAAATGATAATAGTCCTTCTCCAAACAAAATTGCTTTTGTAAAACTAATGAAAGGCCACCAAGCTGGGAGGATGAGAGGAGCCCAAATTCTGCTAAGGTGTAGACATAAATTATTACCAGACATTATTGCGGAGTTTACAAGGTGTGTAACTTCCCCAATGACTCCTGAAGATAACATCACTATTGTAGAACCTAAGATTGGCCTTTTAAGATGTCTTTTCAGGTTTTTTGCATGTCTGACACTGATGGCCCCACCTGGACCCACCAACCCCTCCTGTGGCTCCAACCAGAAGTGACTCAGCGCCAGGAGAACCATTTCCCACAGCCCAGTGATGGCAGCCTTGACCAATCAGCAGGAAACACCCAGCCTAGCCACCACTCCTCTCTTACCCCAAACAATCTTTGAAAAACCCTAACTTCCCGACTTTCAGGGAGGTTGATTTGGGGAATAATAAAACCTTGACCTCCCATTCAGCCAGCTCTACATGTGCAAAACTCTTTCTCTGTTTCAACTTCCTTGCCTTAATAAATCAACTCTGTCTGGACAGCAGGCAAGAGGAACCCACTGGGCACTTAAACTCCAAGGCTCAGGAAGGCTGCCCAGAGTAGAAGTCTGGAAAGAGTAGAACAGAGGGTCTTTGGCCTATGTGGAGATTAAGTGAACCTGTACATATAAATACCAATGCAGAAACTCACTTCCTTCTTCCTCACTTGCTTCCCAGAACATTGGCAGCCAGATCTTTAATATCTAGGCAGGAAATTGGGAGTCTCCCCTGGGATTCTAATCAGTGAAAGAGGAAAAACCTAGAGACCCTGAGAATGGCCCATCCTAGAATAAGCTGCAAGCTGACGATGACCGCCTAGGTGCGCAGAGCTTGTAATCAGTTGTCTAGTCCCCCACTCTTAGCCCCAGGAAAACCAATTGTCAGACGCCCAAGAAAAATGATATTTCAGAATACCGAGCGTAAAGAGAATGTGTTTCAAATTTCCAAAGAAAAAGACAGGTCACATACAAAGGATCGGGGACTTGCAAATGTCAACACTGGAAAAATAGAAGGCAATGGAGTATTGCCTTCAAAACCCAAAAGGACAATGATTTCCCAAGTAGAATTCTAGCCACAACTATCGAGCAGATCTGATGGCAGCACAAAACAGGTGCAGACATGTAAGTTCTCAACAACAACAAAAGTAATTGCCCATATCATTTTCCAGGAAGCAGCCAGAGGGTAGCTTCCCCCAAAGAAGAGAATGAGCCAAGATAAAGGAAGACATGGAATATAGAATATTAAGAAGTCCAACCTAGAAGGAAATGGAAATCTCTAGGATGATGTAAATCTTCAGCTGAACAACAACAAAAAATTCTGCAATGACAAATAAGTGTAGGGCACAGCGGGCACCCCAGCCAGAACAGGCCGTGTGACTCTGAAGCAGCACGCCGCTATCGATGTCACTGCCCCCTCAGCCTCGTGCCACCTCCTCCCTGGGATGAAACAATGGGAGGATGTGCTCCAGCAACCAAGGAGATAAAGTCAAAAAATAGGAAGATGTGAGATCCAGGAAACAGAGAATCCAAGCAGGAAAAAGGCAGAAGGAATTCCATGAGTTAAAGTAAAAAGATTTGTTCATCGTATCTAAATACAGCTGGGGGGAAATCAAAAGATAACAAGTGGCCAGATGTGATGAAAAGGAAACATTCCCACGGTTGACGGGAATGTAAACTGGCACAGCCACTATGGAAGACAGTATGGAGGCTCTGCAAAAATGAAACTAAAAATGGAACTGCCTTATGAGAGGCCGGGCACAGTGGCCCATGCCTGTAATCCCAGCACTTTGGGGGACTGAGGCAGAAGGGATTGCTTGAGGCCAGGAGTTCAAGACCAGCCTGGGCAACATAGTGAGACTCTATCTCTACAAAAAGTAAAAATATTAGCTGGACATGGTGGCACATACCTGTAGTTCCAGCTACTCAGGATGCTGAGGCAAGAGGATTGCTTGAGCCTGAGAGGTCGAGGCTGCAGTGAACTATGATTGCACCACGGCACTCCAACCTGAGTGACAGGTCATCTCTTAAAATAAAAAAGAAAAGAAAAGAAATAAATTCCATGTAATCCAGCAATCCTTCTTCTGTGTATATATGCAAAGGATGTAAAAGATCTCTGCAGCCCCATGTTTATTGCTGCATTACTCACAATAGCCAAGATAATGAAACAATCTAAGGATCCAGTGATGGACGAATGGATTAAAAATGTGGTATATATAAAATAAGATGTGATTTATCCCTGAAAAAAAGAAAAGAAAATCCTGCATTTGCGACAACATGGATAAGCCTGGAGGACATAATATTAAGTGAAATAAACCAGACACAGAAAGACAAATACTGCATGATCTCACTTATATGTGGAACCTAAAGAAGTCCTGGAAACAGCAGGTGGAATGGGGATGGACAAGGGCTGGGAAGCAGGGAAAGGAATGGTGAGACATTGGTCAATGGGTACAAACTTGCAGTAGTAAGATGAATATGTTCTGGGAATCTAAGTACAGCATGGTGACTACACTTAATAATATACTGTACACTTGAAATTCCACACACACATAACTATGTGAAGTGACGAATATATTAGCTTGATTGAGGAATACAAGGCATACATATGTTATTTACTTTATGTATATACATATTTTATTTTATTTGACAATCATACTTCAATAAAGCTGGGTTGGGGGGATGTAAAGGGAAGTCCCAGGATGCGACCTATGCAATCATTCCAGACAGAGGAGCAAAGAGGTTTGCAGGAGGGGATATCTCCACAAACAAAGTGGACCCAGCTGATTAACTGAGGTTATTGACCTTGCTGAGAATAGCACTGAGAGGCTATTGAAAAGCATGGGGGGAAATTACAGGCGCAAAGAAACGGAGCAATGAAAAACACGGCAACTATTAACCTCAGGAAAAACGTTAAAGCAAGAAGGGACCAATCAGAGTTTACCATGCTGCTCAGTTGTGAATAACCCTTGTGTGATTATAAAAATGTTAATACCAAATATTATTTAATCCAAAATTATAGCCAAAGAAGATGGTGATAGGAAGCAAAGGGAATAGTGGAAGCCGAGAGCTAAATCCTCACCCATCCTAAGTGAAAATCAAATCTCTACCGACTTCGTTCTGTTCAACTTCCATTGACCAGCACAACCTCCCCTTCAAGGCTGATTCCCCATATAAGTCCCTCTATTCAGGACTCTGTATGCACCCAGGACTATGGGAGGACAGGCTGTCCAAGGCAATGGACTAGTCTGAGGACAACTTGGCCCAAGTTATCTCTGCTCTCTGGTTCCTCCACCCATTTTTACTGCACCGAGGACCTCACTCACCTGACTCCTTTCTCGCCTTCCTCAGTTGTGCCAGTTCCTCCCCCACCACTCACAGTATCTCGTCTTGCAGCCCAGGCCAGTCTTAGCAAGGGTTTGTAATCAGAAAGACTCAAATACGCCTCCAAATCTTTCTACTTCAGGCTGCGCTTAGAAACCACGGCATCAAAGTCAGCAGTTTTTCATCTTTAGCTTTGGTTTCCTGGACACCAGGGGTTTCCCTGGGTGTGGTGGGAGAGAAGACCGAGGAACACCTGGTGTGGGGAAAACAGATTAGTACTTGGAGTTATAATCGTGCCCTAGTGGTTGGTAGGTAATGGAGAGTCATGGAAGGTTTTCAGTCAAAGGAGCAACTTCCTTGGAATAGAATTCTGTATTGTGAACTGCGGCTGCAGTGGAGTTGAATCATGGGCTGTTCCCGTGGGCTGGGCAAGAGAAGGTGAAATCTCCCATGATGAAGGCGGGTGAGGACAGAGCGGGATTGACAGATTCTGGGGTTTGGCCAGAGGAGAATTAGTAAGAGGGTGACTCAGGTGTCTATCCTGGGGAACAGGTGCTACTCATGAGCCGGTAAGGCACAGGTGTGGTCAGGAAGTTGCTGATTAAGGATTTGGGCATCTCCCTCCCTCCCTTCAGTCTCTGCTGAGACAGAAAGGAGTCCAGAGGTTTTTGAAAGAGGGGAACTCCCAAGAGGGATGGTGAGGGTAATTCTGGGAACTCTACAAACTTATGCTTGAGGTTACAGTTGTGTAATGGAGGTGGCTGACTGTCCTACGGGTTAGCTTTTCTTACTCTATGAAAGGGAGTGCCTCTCAAATATGTAGAGACTGTTCCACAATCATCATAACATAGTCAATACTGCAGGCCTCAGTGACCCCCCAGCTAGGCAATGCTATGCCTTATCACCCACAGAGGCAGGCTTCGGTCATCATTCGGACATTGCACTGTGCTCTATAATTCAGGTGTGGTCCTTAATTTTATAAAACCTAGCATCAGAAAAGCCATCACCCCAATTAACTTAGCAGTATTAAGGATCCCTAAATACACAGGTTGGAAGCTTAAACACTTTCACACATAACTGCAAAAGAGTTGGTACTTTGTCAGAAAATTTGCTAGGAACAGGGCAGTTTCAACGCCATCTCCTAGAAGTCTTCTGACCAGAATTAATCTTTTTGTACAGTCCAATAAGGCTAGTACAGTATCTTTAATATTCTATTACTTTTCATGGTCTGCTTTGTATTTTATTAAATTACTAGGATCTAAAGAAGGTACAAAGATAAGCAAGAAGTGGGTATTTGCCCTTGTGGAGTTTACGGTAAGTCTATTATATTTTCAGCTTTAAGACAGAAACGCTAATGGTAACTCAAAGAAGTAATATGTGGTGCATGTTAAATAGCAGTGGAGGGCCAAGGACATGAGTGAGGATGCCTCTCCACCAGCAAAAGATCCAGGTGCAAAGAGCACTGAAGGCATCTTGGAGGGTAAGCAGTATTTCAACAGGTGGAGATGGAGATCAGCATTCCAGAAAGAAGACAGGGCATCCACAGCTCTTCTTCAATAGAGGAAATGGTTTCTCAGCTGCAGCATGACTGACATTTTGGCCGGATAATTCTTTGTTGTGGGGGCTGTCCTGTGAGCTGTAGGCTGTGTAGCGGCATCCTGCTGTCAACCCACTGGATGCTAGTGACACTCCGACCCCAGTGGTAACAACCAGGAATGTCTCCAGACATTGCCAATTGACCTTGGGGTTGGGGGAAAAATCACCTTGGATGAGAGATACTGATACAGAATATATATACACACAGACACATATATGAGGATATGTGTGTGTGTATATATATATACATATATACATATATACACATACATATATACACATATACATATATACACATATATACATATATACACATATATACATATATACACATATATATACATATATACACATACATATATATAGTAACTGTCCAAGGCACTTTGACTTCAAGAGAACTGATAATGTGCAGCAAGTCCTCCAATAATATCATTTCATTCATATCATTTTGTTATAACATAACGGAGAAAAAAACATGATTTTGTTATACATTGTTTCACTTAAAATTGCAGTTTCCAAAAACCTATTGGTGAAGTGAAGCCTTACTGCACATATATGTATGCGTATGTAATATGCAAAACTGTACATGTATCTTTATAAATGTATATGTACACCAATATATATACACATATATAGTTGAACCACTTGAAATTGTCCACACTTCACCATTTTTGACCTACAAAAATGGCACCTTTATATGGCTTAACAATGTAGACCCTATAAGATATAGGTAGTGATAGACACAGCTAGAAAGATGAACTAGAGAGCCATTGTGAATGTCCAGCGGCCTAGATTACAGCAGGATGGATTGTAAAGAGGTGATGAAGGGTCATACAGTCAGACAGACACGGGGTTTTTCTGGTGCTGCTGTGCAAACTTGGGCAAGTCCTGCCTGAAAACGGGGATGAGGGTAATAACACTGACATTGAAAGATTACTGAAAAGATTAAATAAGATAATGTATGTAAAGTTTCTGGCACATAGAGCTATCATCATTCCTTAAATCAGTGGATAATAGGAGTTGTTGAAGATTTTGGAGCAGGCCGTTGGTGTGCTGGTATGTTGGTATGGCTGGATTTTAGGAAGCTGGATCTTGTGGCAGCGATGAATGGTTGATTGGAGGGTGTTAAACAGTAAACAACAATGAAGGTGTTAGCAGAGGTGGGGTATAATTAGGGCCTGAACATAGGATAGTGTCAGTGGGAAGGGAAAAGAAGGAATGGTCTGGGCATGGTGGCTCTCGCCTGTAATCCCAGCACTTTGGGAGGCCGAGGCGGGTGGATCACTTGAGGTCAGGAGTTCAAGACCAGCCTGGCCAACGTGGGGAAACCTTGTCTCTACTAAAAATACAAAAAGTAGCCAGGTGTGGTGGCACAGGCCTGTAATCCCAGCTACTCAGGAGGCTGAGGCAGGAGAATCATTTGAACCTGGAAGGCGGAGGTCGCAATGGGCCAAGATCACGTCACTGCACTTGAGCCTGGGCCACAGAGCAAGACTCTATCTCAAAAAAAAAAAAAAAAAAAAAAAGAAGGAAAAAAGAAAAGAAGGAATGGGTTGGAGACAGAGATTTCTTTAACAGCTTTGTTGAGGTATATTGACATATCGTAAACTGCCCATATTTAAGGTATATATTTGCTGAGTTTTGACATATGTATACACCTGTGAAATCATCACAATCAAGATGGCAAACATATCCCTTAGCCCCCCAAATTTCTTCATTCCCTTTTATAATCCCTCCCTCCCTTCCCCAGTCCAGGCAATCATCGACCTGCTTTCTGTCACTGCAGACTAGTTAGCAATTACAAGAATTCTATAATATATACTCTTTTCTTGTCTTTTTTTTTTTTTTTTTTTTTGAGACGGAGTCTTACTCTGTCACCCAGGCTGGAGTGCAGCGGCGCGATCTCAGCTCACTGCAAGCTCCGCTTCCCAGGTTCACGCCATTCTCCTGCCTCAGCCTCCCGAGTAGCTGGGACTGACTACAGGTGCCCGCCACCACGCCCGGCTACGCTTCCCAGGTTCACGCCATTCTCCTGCCTCAGCCTCCCGAGTAGCTGGGACTGACTACAGGTGCCCGCCACCACGCCCGGCTAATTTTTTGCATTTTTAGTAGAGATGGGGTTTCACCGTGTTAGCCAGGATGGTCTCAATCTCCTGACCTCGTGATCCACCTGCCTTGGCCTCCCAAAGTGCTGGGATGACAGGCGTGAGCCACCACGCCCCACCTCTTTTCTTGTCTTGCTTCTTTCACTCAACATAGGTATTTTTGGATTCACACATGTTGTAAAGTTTATCAATAATTTTTTTTTTTGCTAAGTAGTATTCCACTGTATGAATATATCACAATTTGTTTATTCATTCGTCTATTGGTTGACATTTTGGTTGTTTTTGGTTTTTGGCTATTGCAAATAAAACTATTAATTTGTGCATACAAGTCTTTGTGTGGGTCTATGCTTTCTTTTCTGGTAAACACCTATTAATAGAAGTGGAATGACCGGGTCACATGTCAGGTATATATTTAATTTTTTAGGAAATAGTTTTCCAAGCCAGGCACAGTGGCTCATGCCTGTAATCCCAGAACTTTGGGAGGCTGAGGTAGGAGGAACACTTGAGGCCAGAAGTCCAAGACCAGCCTAGGCACTATAGCAAGACCCCATCTCTAAAATAAAAAAAAGAAATTGTTTTCCAAAGTGGTGTACTAGTTGACATTGCCCCCAGAATATTCATTTAGTGTGATCAATCTTTTTAATTCTAACTATTCTAGTGGGTATACATCTCATGGTGGTTTTAATTTGCATTTCCCTAATGACGATCATTACATGACTAATGATGGTCCTTGCCTTGTTTTTTATCACAGGATGAAAGTATGGGCATCATAGGACGAAAGTAAAGTACCATTAAGTATGGACATATTTTCATGTGCTTATTTACCATCTATATATCTTCTTTGATGCAGTGTCTGTTCACATCTTTTGGCCATTTTTTAAAAAGTGCATATACATTGACATGCAGAGTGGATTAATAGATATTGGAGACTCAGAAAGGTGGGAGGTAGGAAGGGTGTGAGGAATGAAATACCACGTATTGGGCATAATGGACACTATTCAGGTGATGAGTACACTAGTAGCCCACACTTCACCACTATGCAATAAATCTGTATCACACAACTGCATTTGTACCCCATACATTTATAAAAATAAAAATTAAAAACATAAATAAATTGGCTGTTTGTCTTCTTATTATGTAGTATTCTTTATACAGTCTACATACAAGTCCTTTGTCAAATATATGTCTTGCAAATATTATCTCCTGGTCTATGGCTTGCTTTTGAGGAGAAAAGAGTTTTTTTGTTCTGATAAAATCCAATATACTGTTTTTAAAAAAAATAGTTTGATTGTTTTATGTCATACTGAAGATTTCTTTGACAAACCCAGTGTCACTAAGATTTTCTTATATATTTTATTCTAGAAGTTATGCTTTTTTAAGCTCTTGCATTTGGGTCTATGCTTCATTCTGTAGTTCATTTTTGCATATTAAAATTATACACAAGGAATAGTGTTGAGATTCATATTTTTGCATATGGCTGTCAAATTGTTCCAGAACAATTTGTTGACAAGATTTTACTTTCCCCATAGAATTGCCTTGGCACATTTGTTAAAAATCAATTGACCATATATGTGTGGGTCTATTTCTGGACTCTCTATTCTGCCCCATGTGTATATATAATATAGAATACATATACATATGTGTGTATATATATATCCTTAATCTCAATATCACACTACCTTGATTACTGGATCTTTATAACATGTCTTAAAATAAGGCATTTTAGACTGGTCACAGTGGCTCATGCTTGTAATCCCAGCATTTTGGGAGGCCGAGATGAGAGGATTGCTTGAGCCTGGGAGTTTGAGACCAGCCTGGGTACCATAGCAAGACCTCGCCTCTGCTAAAAATAATAATAATAAAATATTGTATAGCCTCTAACGTTTTACGTCTTTTTCAAAGTTGCTTTGACATGATTATTCTAGGTCTTTTGCATTTCCACGTAAATTTTAGATGTAGCTTTTCAGTTTCCACAAGTAGCCTGCTGAGATTCTGATTGGGATTGTATTAATCAACAGATCAATTTGGGGAGAATTCACATGTTAACAGTATTGAATCTTCCAGTCAACAGGCATGGTAATTCTCATCATTTTTGTTTTGTTTTCTTTCCTTTCTTTGAGCTGTTTTGCAGTTTTCAGTGTACAAATCTTACATATATTTTGTCAAACTTTTAATAAGTATCTTATATTGATGCTGGTGCAAGTGATATTTTTAAATTTCAACTTCTGACTGCTCATTGTGAATGTATAGAAATAATGATTCTATGACTGATGTTTTGCATATTGCCCTTTCATCCTGAAACTTTGCTAAGTAGCTTTTTGTATATTCCTTAGGATTTTCTACATAGATTGCCATGTTGTTTATGAATAAAGGCTATTTTAATTCTTTCTATTCAATTTGGGTGCCTTTATTTCTTTATCTTGCTTTGTGGCACTGGTTAACCCCCCCCATATGATGTTGAATAGAAGTGATGAGAACAGACATCCTTGCCTTGTTCTCGATCATAGGGTGAAAGTATTCAATCTTTCACCATTAAGTATGTTAGGTTGTAGGTTTTTTGGTAGATGTTCTTCATCAGGTTTAGGAAGTCCTCTTCTCTTTCTTTCTTTCTTTTATTTATTTAGAGACAGGGTCTCAGTCTGTCATCCAGGGTGGAATGCAGAAGTGCAATCATAGCTCACTGCAGCCTTGAACTCCTGGGCTCAAGCAGTCCTCCCACCTCAAATTCCCAAGTAGGTAGGACTACAGGTGCAGCCACCATGCCAGGCTAATTTTTAAAATTTTTGTAAAGAGAGGGTCTCACTGTGTTGCCCAGGCTGGTCTCCAACTCCTGTCCCCAAGCAATCCTCCTACCTCCACCTCTCAAAGTGCTGAGGTTACAGGTATGAGCCACTAGAAAGAGAAGAGATGCCCTCTCTTCTCTTTCTAGATTGTTGAAAGTAGAGTGTTAGTATGAATAAATGTTTAATTTTTGAACACTTCTTCTGTATCCAGATGATCATATTGAGATAGTCATGAACATAGTATTTTGTTTTTAATCTGTCAATATGGTTAATTGCCTTCATTTTTTTTATTGTGCTTTGATTGATTTCTGAGTGTCAAACCAACCTTGCATTCCTGAGGTAAACCCCATTGGATCACCAGGTATTATCTTTTTGTATATTGCTGTGTTTGACTTGCTAAAATCTAACTAATAATTTTTGCATCTGCATCATAATATATCTTAGTGTCTAGTATTCCTTTCTTGTAATGTCTTTGGTTTTGGTATCATGGTAATATTGGCCTTGTATAATTAGTGGGAAGTGTTTCATTCTTTTCAACTTTCTGGGAGAGTTTATATAAAATTATTATTTATTCTTTAAATTTTCAGTAGAATTCAGCAATGAAAGTATCTGGGCCTGGAGTTCTCTTGATGGGAAGATGTTTAGTTACAAATTCAACTCCTTTAATTGATAGTTAGGTTATTGATTTATTTTTAGTGAGCTTTGGTAGTTATGTTTCAATAAATGTACTCATTCATCAAAGTTGTTGAATTAGTATTAGTACAAAGTTTGTAATTATATTTTCTTATTGTCTGTAGAATATCTTGTGATGTCCTTTGTTTCACTTCTGATATGTGTAATTTGCGTCTTTTTTTCCTGTTCAGTCTGGCTAGAGATTTATCAATTTTATTTATATTCTTAGAGAACCAGCTTCTACCTTTGTTGATTTTCTCTATTTTTTTAGTCTGCTTTCTATTTGATTGACTTCAGCTCTTATATTTATTATTTCTTTCTTCTCCTTACTTTGGGATTATTTTTCTTTTCTAACTTCTAAGCATAGAAGCTTAGATCATCAATTTGAGACCTTTCTTTTTCTATCATAGACATTTGATACTTTAATTTCCCTCTAAGCATTACTTTAGCTGCATACCACAAATTTTGATATGTCATTTTTTTCACTTTAAAAATTAAATTCACTTCAAAGTGCTTTTTGATTTATTTTCATTTCCTCTCCTGTGGGTTACTTTAGAGTGCATTGTTTGGTTTTTACATAGAAGATTTTTCTAGATATCTTTCTGTTACTGATTTCTATTGTAATTCTATTGTGGTCAGAAAAAACTTTTTATGATTTGTATAATTTTAAATGTATTAAGACTCGTTTTGTGGTCCAAAATATGGTGTATCTTGCTCAGTGTCCCATGTACCTTGAGAAAAATGTGTATTTTGCTGTTGTTGGATAGACAGAGTGTTCTATACATGTCAATGAGGTCAATTTGGTTGGTAGTGTTGTTCAAGTCTTCTGTATCTTTACTGATTTTCTGTCTGTTTGTTCTTTCATTTATTGAGAGACATGTACTACAATCTCTTACTATAATAGTGGGTTTATCTGTCTCTTCTTTCAGTTCTTTCAGTTTTTGCTCGATGTATTTTGATCTTTTGTTATGTGCATGGACTAGAATTGGTTTAGGAGGAAGAGAATCTGTAATCCTTTATAGCTTTGTGGTTGATGAGGATTGGGTGCTGGTGAAGAAGAAGGAGGAATCAAAATAAGTCTGTATTGTCTGGTATCTGTGCATTCAGGTATTTATGTAAGTCATTAGAAAACTAGGGTGCTCAAATTAGGGACAGTCTTAGGGCCAGTGTTTTCTCCAAAGTCTGTGCTTCAGGCCTGTTATTTTGTTATTTTATCCAGAGTGCAGTGCCTTCATTCTGCCTTTCTTGCCACTCATATTTCACTCTCAGATTCTTCATTCCTAAAAAGATATAAATGACTAATCTTTACTAAGATGTAAAAGGTGGCTAAAGACCATCATTCCTGTAGTAAGCATTTTTATAGTAAAGAAGACTCAAGATTTTAAGGTAACAGGGTGTAGCTTAGCCATGGAATTTCAGGCATTAGTCAGAGTTACATAAGCAAGATCTCCCGAAGCAGAGGAACTGGACTCCTCCGGGAACAGCTATAGACTATCAACATTTCTTCTTGGCTTAGATGAGCCTGGTTTCAGGTACCATAAACACTCAGTGTTCCCAAATCCTCCAACATTTTTACCACTATAAAAAGGAAACACGCCTTGTTGATTTGTGTTGAAAATTCAAAGGTTATCATAACCTTCCTGCTCTCCAGGAAAATCCAGTTCTGACCAAATCACTTACAGCACATGAACCTGAACGCTGAAAGTTTATTTTTGCTTTCCCCCAGTATAACTGCTTGCTCTGCCACAGACCTCACAGGTGGCATTTTCAAAAATCATTAGGAATTTTGACCCATAATGCTTCAAACTCAAACCAAAGCTGAGACTGCAGAAATAGCAGTAAAATATCCAGCATCTTATCTTATAATTAAGCTTGATGAATCTACCACTTTTTACTTCTGCTGCCTCATAATTCAGGAATGTAAAGGGACTTTATTTTGTGTGGGAGAGAACAGAATATGGATAGATTTGCTGAAGTTACTGAGACAATGATAAGAGGAGAAATGAAATCAACAAGGAAGCTGTTGCCCGGCAACATGGTTGGTTTCAAAGAGACAGAGCAACCTTCGGTAATAACCATGAGCAATCTATGAAAATAACTCATGAATCCCTGAGTTAGAAAATATATATGTTGTTATTGGGTTAGGCTAAATACTTCCCCCAAAGAACCAAAGCATCTAGCTGTCCCGTTCTGTTCCATAAATATGAACTGTGCTTCCTGCCTAGGATCCCTCCCATTTGGAGTGCAGTCTCTGCCAGCTGGGACATTTTGTGGCTTTTGTATTTTTATATTTTGTTTTTATTACAAACCTGGTCTGTGTGTAATATTTTTACTCAGCACAATGAACTGCAGTGATGTGATGTATCCAAATTATGCCAGATACCTTGTTTTGCCTGCCTGGTGAAGCTTTGCTGGCTTGATCACCAGCATTTGGCCAGTGTGTCCCATCCCTTAACAGGACCATGAACACTAGTGAGGACCACAGGGTGGTATAGCTTGAAGGACCCTTACAGAACATTCTTCATTTTTGCCCATGGGGAATATGGCTTCTATGTCTGATACGCTAACGGCCATCTCCTTTTGCTCTTTGAGTCAACAGCTCCAAATAGAATCTGGTCTTTATGTCATACCCTGCCCTGTCTTTTTCCTCTGTTAAAGGACTCCTTGCCAGCAAGGACTCCACTATACTTATTCCTGGTCCCCAGCCACGAGCACAGTTTCCAGTATTCAGAAACATTAATACGTGGATCTGAGCAACAATCTTCAAGATGCGTAGTAGATTTTGGTCTGCCACAGGCTGCCTTGAGCACATGAAGAAGTGTCACACCTCCCTCACCAGCCTGAGTTATGCTGGGGGCAGTAAAGTGGGTAAGAGCACAGACTTTGCAAAAAACAACGAATGCTGGTGAGGCTGAGGAGAAAAGGGAAAACTTATACACTGCTGGTGAGAATGTATATTAGTTCAGCCACTGTAGAAAGCAGCTTGGAGACTTCTCAAAGAACCTAAAACAGAACTACCAAGTGACCCAGCAATCCCATTAGTGGGTATATACCCAAAGGAAAACAAATCAATCTATAAGAAAGACACGTGCACTCGGATGTTTATTGCAGCACTATTCATAATAGCAACGATATGGATTCAACCCAGGTGCCCATCAACAGTGGATTAGATAATGAAAATATGGTATACACACACCCCAAACCTAAGTATCATGCAATACATTCATGGAACAAACCTGCAGATGCACCCCTGAATCCAAAATAAAATTATTTTTTAAAGGATGAAAATAAATAAGTAAATACAAATTAAAAAAAGAAAAGAGCACAGGCTTTGGGGCCAGACAGTCTACGTTGAACCCTGGCCCTTTGTGACTGTTGGCAACGTGCCTAACACCGTGTGTCTCAGTGTCACCGTCCGTAAAATGAGGACGCAGGTCATACCCAATTCATCAGATTGTTGAGAGGATTAAATACGCTCCTAGAACTTAGAAAAGTTCCTGTCACTTCAGCACTTTGTAGTATGAGATATTATCTTCCTTTTAGAGTTCAATCTATGTCAATGTCATTGTTGATCATGTCAACGCAAAGCCTCCTCAGGGTGACAGATTGGAATTTGGAAGGGCTGTGCTCAAAACTAAAGCCAAAGGAAACAGGGAGTGGGTAGGTTTGGGGGAACACAGGCACCTTTCCTTTTCTTTAGGGTTTTTACTTTCCTCCCATGATCCATTTGATTGCTGGCTTGGTGATTCTTAGCAAAATAAATTAAGCAATTGTTTGGCTTTTATTCACTGGGGTTTTCTATGTCAGTGCTGATTTTGACATATAATAAAAGTAAGCTTTTATTTTTTCTAAAAAGTAACAAGCAAAGAGGCCTTCCTGAGAGTTTGACGGATCATCATGACAAAACTGTGGTTGAACTGTTCAGGAAGAGAATGGTTTCCTGCTTAACTGGTGCTGGATTGCTCACATCTAGAAGGGTTTGTTAACATCCAAGAGAAAACAGCAGGCTAGGGAAAGAAAAATCAAAGATGGCTAGAATTTGCTACAAACTCGTATCCACCTAAAAGCCAAATACAGAACTTTAGTCCTAAAGGATTTACTTTCTTCACAAGGGTAGTTGGTCATTCAAAATAGATTGATCATGGACGCCACACACATGTATACACAAAATATAAGTAAGAAAATTAAGACAGTATATAGATAAAATTCCTCTAAGCTCTTTAGAAGGGGTCTGTGGCCTCTGAGGTGCTGGAAGAATTGGATTTCTTGATCTGGGTGCTGAATACATGGGTGTGTTGATTTTTTGTTTTTCATTTGTTTGTAAAGAGCTTTCTAAGTTTCGTGAAGTCAAATAAAGGCATTCCCTTACTAGAAAAATGGATGCTTGCAATGATTAAATAAAACAAACATCATCAAAGAGCAAAGAGGGCCAGGTGCAGTGGCTCACGCCTGTAATGCCAGCACTTTGGGAGGCCGAGGTGGGCGGATCACGAGGTCAGGAGATCGAGAACATCCTGGCTAACACCGTATAATCCCATCTCTACTAAAAATACAAAAAATTAGCCAGACATGGTGGCGTGCGCCTGTAGTCCCAGCTACTTGGGAGGCTGAGGCAGGAGAATCGCTTGAACCCAGGAGGCGGAGATTGCAGTGAGCCAAGGTCAAGCCACTGCACTCCAGCCTTGATGACGGGGCAAGACTCCATCTCAAAAAAAAAAAAAAAAAGCAACAAAGAGTGTTGTAGTAATGTGTGGAACCAAGTTCCAGGCTTAACTGACCTCCCCAGGGCAAAGTAAGTCACTTCCCGCTTTGTGCTGCAAAATGCAGTGGATGTCCCTGCCTCCGGCTTATGGTATTTGTCTCCCCAGATAGATGGCCACCTTCCAAAGGAACCATCTTTTCTTACTCTTATGTTAATCTTCAGCATCTAGGGCAATGAGAGGTGGACCGAGGACTTACCATCTTGGTCCTGGTGAGGCAGCTTCCTGGAATCACAGGACCACAGGGACAAAGGCATCTGAGGGGTCGTTCACACAACCTTCTGTCCCCGATGGCAGGACACAGTGATCGCTTCTCCTGGCACATGTCTCAGGGATACCACGCCTTTCTTATACATTGTGCAATTATTTTATATGGGTAGTAGACAAAATTTATGAAATCAAATCTTTAAATTTCTACTTTATGGCTAAATTTCTACTTTCTGGATCTTTTGTCTTGTTTGAGAAGTCCTTTCCCCACTCAAAGATTTAAAATATATTCTCCAGTATCCTGTTCCAGTACTTTTGTGGCTTTGTCTTCTAAATTTATCACTTTGGTCTATCTGAAATTTGTTCAGGGTACAAAGTAGAGAACGACTTCTTCCCGAAGAACAGCCTCAATACCCACTTAGTCCATCCTTTCCCCAAATTTGAGGTGGCTCATTAATCACACAATGAACTCTCACAGATTCTCACAGATTTTATTACCCGATGGTTTTTTACTCTATTGGTTTGTCTATTTCTGAGCCAGAGCCACAGTTTTTAACTGTAGGACTAATTTTCTCATTTCCCCCTCTTTCAAAAATACTTTTCCTATTTTTACTCATTTACTCTTCCAGAAAAGCCTTAGAATCAGTTTGTCAAATTAGGATTGGAATTACATCAGAACTATGGATTAATTTGGGGAGATTGGTGTCTTTGCCATGTTAAGTCTGTCTTCTAATAATGTGGTGCTGTAGTCATTGTCTTCCGTCTCTTTCGCTAAAGTTTCGTCGTTTTCTTCCTACTCTTGCACCTCTATTAATCTCTAGATTTTTTTTCTGATATGGTAAATGGGATTTTTTCCAATTTCTACTTTACCACTACTGTTACATAGCAAAGCTACTAATTTTTGAATAGTTACCTTGAATCTTGCTATCCTATTGGTCTCCTTTATTCGTTATAGCAGTTTATTAATTGATTCCCTAGTTTTCTAGATATTTTCTTTGTCTTTTTCTAATATTGGTACTTTAGTTCTCTTTCTTGACTCATTTCACTGTCTGCTATATCTAGAAAAATTTATTGGTGTTGGTGATAGCAGGTATCCTTAACAACAGGTCTTGACTTTAACGGAGATGCCTATAATATTTTACCACTAAGCATGATGTTATGGGTTTCCAGCAAAAGTTCCTTATCAAGTTAGGGTGTTAAGTGTTTCCAAATGCTTTTTCACCATTTGTCATATGATTATAATTTTTTTCTCATTATATTGTGTTTCTTCTTACTAGATCATCTAATGCTGAATTGTATTTGCTTTCACGGCATAGAGCCAACTCAATTACGTCCATTAAAATTATGCAGATAATTAAATTACAGTATATATCTAAATGCTGTGATCTAAATATTTGTGTTCCCCTAAAATTCATGTGGTGAAATCTAACCCCCAAGCTGATGACATTAGAAGGTGTAACCTTCAGGAGGTGATTAGGTCATGAAGGTAGAGCCCTTATAAATGGAATTAGCACCTTTATAAAAGGGACCCCAGAGAGCTGCCTCCCCGCTTCTTCCACATGAGGACACAGCAAGAAAGGGCCATCTAGGAACCAGTAAGCAGGCCCTTGCCAGACATCAAATCTTCCTGTACCTTGATCTTGGACTTTGTGGCCTCCAGCACTGTAAGCAATAAATTTCTGTTGTTTATGAGCCACCTGGTCTATGGTGATTTGATACAGCCACCGAAACAGACTAAGACACAATGAAATACTATCTGGTGTTAAAAAAGAATGAACTGACACGTGTAACAACATGGATAAATCTCAAAAGCATGCCAAGGGAAAGAAGTCAAGCACAAAAAGTGCTTAGTATACGGTTCCATTTCTATAAAATTACGGAACAAAGAAATCTACAGTGACATTTAAAAATGAGTGTACTCCTGGAGTGACAGGGTGTTCTATATGTTGACTTGGGTGCTGCATTCACAAGGATATACACTTATCAAAGTTCATTGAGCTTTATGCTTAAAGTGGGTGATGATATGTAAACTATGACTCAAGGCTGATTAATAAGAAAAAAAATCTATGCTAGTGCCACAGTCTTGCAGCCAGAGTTGGGCTATGTACTCTTTAAGCCACTTCAACTTGGCTTTCGTCCCCACCACTCCAAATACATTTTCCTTGCTGAGGTCCCCAGTGACCTCCATGTTGCTAACTCACCTCGCCTGACCTCTCAGTAGAATGTGATACAGTTTATTCCCTGAGCTCTCCCATCTCCTTCCTGGGCCACTTCTCACTGGCCTCCTTGGTCATCCTCATCCTGTTCCTGAATGGTGGATCTGAATGGTGGATACCTCTGGTTCTCTTTTAGGGGCCCTCCCCTCTTCACATCCTACACGTTCTCATCCATGCAATATTTTTTTTTTTTTTTTTTTTGAGACAGATACTTGCTCTGCTGCCCAGACTGGAGTGCAGTGGCGCAATCTCGGCTCACTGCAAGCTCCACCTCCCGAGTTCACACCATTCTCCCGCCTCAGCATCCCGAGTAGCTGGGACTACAGGCGCCCGCCACCACGCCCGGCTAATTTTGTTTTTGTATTTTTAGTAGAAACAGGGTTTCACCGTGTTAGCCAGGATGATCTCGATCTCCTGACCTCGTGATCCGCCCGCCTTGGCCTCCCAAAGTGCTGGGATTACAAGTGTGAGCCACCGCGCCCAGCCTCATCCATGCAATCTTATAGCTCTGTGGTGTGGGTAACCAGGTTGGCGTCTCTTCCCAGACCTCACTTCTGAGCTGCAGATCCACATACCCAACCACCAACGTGGCATCTCCTTCTGGAAGACCCACGTGTTCACGACTACACTCCCAAGTTCCACCAGAACTGTCAGCCTTCTGGGCTTCTCATCTCAGGGGTAGCATGTGCATTTGCCCAACTGCTAGAAAGCTGAAGGAAAACTTTAATAGAAAATTCACTTTCTTTCACCCTCCACAACTTATCGACTGCAAAATGCTGCTGTCCAGTAGGTCTCACGTCCATCTCTTCATGTCCACCTCCTCTGGCTCCTGGTGGAAGCCACTGTCATGACCCCTGAGTGACCCCACAGCTCCCACTCCTGACTACCTTGCAATTATTCTTCAAGTGGCAGGCGGAGTCAGTGTTTTAATGTGAATTTGTTTATGTCACCATTGGCCATAAAATGCTTCAGCAGCCATGAGGCTTTTTGACATTAAAATACATATTTTTTAATATATATATTTTATATATTATAGGCGGGTGGATCACTTGAGGTCAGGAGTTCGAGACCAACCTGACCAACATGGTGAAATCCTGTCTCTATTAAAAATACAGGCCGGGCGTGGTGGCTCACACCTATAATACCAGCACTTTGGGAGACCGAGGCGGGTGGATCATGAGGTCAGGAGATCGAGACCATCCTGGCTAACATGGTGAAATCCCGTCTCTACTAAAAGTACAAAAAATTAGCTGGGCACAGTGGTAGGTGCCTGCAGTCCCAGCTACTGGGGAGGCTGAGGCAGGAGAATGGCATGAACCCGGTAGGCGGAGCTTGCAGTGAGCAGAGATCGCGCCACTGCACTCTAGCCTGGGCAATAGAGCGAAACTCTGTCTCAAAAATATATATATTTATACAAAAATTAGCTGGGCGTGGTGGTGGTGCATGCCTGTAATCCCAGCTACTCAGGAGGCTGAGGTAGGAGAATCACTTGAACCCAGGAAGCGGAGGTTGTGGTGAGCCGAGTTTGGGCTATTGCACTCCAGCCTGGGCCACACAGAGCGAGACTCCGTCTCAAAAAAAAAAAAAAAAAAAATTACCCGGGCATACGTGGTACATGCCTGTAGTCCCAGCTACTCAGGAGGCTGAGGTAGGAGAATCACTTGAACCCAGAAAGCAGAGGTTGTGGTGAGCCGAGTTTGGGCTATTGCACTCCAGCCTGGGCCACAGAGAGAGACTCCGTCTCAAAAAAAAAAAAAAAAAAAAATACAAAAATTACCTGGGCGTGGTGGCACATGCCTGTAATCCCAGCTACTCGGGAGCGTGAGGCAGGAGAATTGCTTGAACTCGGGAGGCGGAGGTTGCAGTGAGCCGAGATGGTGCCATTGCACTCCAACCTGGGCAACAGAGAGAGACTCCGTCTCAAAAAGAAAATCAGCTTTGTTACACAACACATGTAAGATGTCACACTATAAGTTATCCTTGGGCAGAGTGATTTGGGGTTTAATTCATTCACTCCACACCACTCTTCCACAACCTGGGTATTCAGCTGTGGCCACAGCAGCTGCTGACTGGTTTTTCAGATCAGAAGTCTCCCCAGCATTACAATTCTGCCATTTTAAATATATGTAATTAGAACTCTGAAAGTTCAGCTGAAGAAATGCTTTTTTACTTTATAATCTGTAGATGTTTCTGAAGCATCACCTTCTCCAAGGTTGAAATATAACAGATCCTCCCTTAGTCCTGAATTTTTTTTTTTTAAGTCAAATGTATCCTTTAGTTTATTTCTTATCCCCAACCAGATGTACAAGCTTTTGTAATGATCTTGGCTCTTGGCAGTGACAATGGAGGGAGACAAGGCTGCTGAATTTGTGCCATGGAAAGATGATAAATCAGCAGGTTCTACTGAAATGTGTCATTTACCTATGTCCAAGCAATTCCCAGTCTACCTGGTGAAGAACAAGTTTATAGAAGATTCCAAAATTATCAAAGTTTCCATTTCCATTGGCAGAGTTTCACAGTGAAAAGTGAAAGGATAACATTAATATTGAAGCACCCAAACCTCTTAGGAGAGCTTAGAATGTATTCAACCCTCTGACAAAATCCTATGGTGAAATTCAGGGACTTCTGCTCATGACGAATCAGGTTGATTTTTGCCCTTCAGAGCAGTGAGACCAAGTCTCCATTCTGCTCTGAGATCATCTATAGAATGAGGATAATAGCACCCTTTTCGGGAGGTTGGTGTTAATAATACTTAACAAAAATACAAATATCAGATTCCAAGTGCCAGGCTGGCCCCGTGTTATTCCTCACTAAATATTAGCGAGTTCTTCCTGCCCTAAGCTGGAAGAAGAGCTATGGTGGGATAAGAATTCTAGGTTACAATATACTGATTATTTTTCAAGTAAGGAAGAATTTAGAATACAAGGACATAGGCTGGGTGCAGTAGCTCACACCTGTAATCCCAGCACTTTGTGAGGCTGAAGTACGTGGATCACTTGAGCCCAGGAGTTTGCGACCAGCCTGGGCAACACAGGATTACAGGCGGGAAAGCCTGTAATCCGGGCACTTTGGAAGGCTGAGGCAGGTGGATCACCTGAGGTCAGGAGTTCGAGACCAGCCTGGCCACTATGGTGAAACCCTGTCTCTACTAAAAACACAAAAATTAGCCAGGTGTGGTGGCAGGTGCCTATAATCCCAGCTACTCTGGAGTCTGAGGCAGGAGAATTGCTTGAACCCAGGAGATGGAGGTTGCAGTGAGCCGAGATTGCACCACTGTACTCCAGCCTGGGAGACAGAGTGAGACTCCATCTCAAGTAAATAAATAAATAAAATAAAATAATGTAATAAATGAAATAAAAATAAATAAATAAAAGCACCCAGATTTTATAACACTCAACCAGATCGCCCTGCTCTCCCACCTTAGAATTGGCCCCCACTTCCTTTGGGTCACCTAAGGCAGTGTTTCTGAAATATTAAAAACTCGGAAGATATTTGGAAGCCAGTTCTCCAAAGTTGTGACTACATAGAGCTCTCTCTGGCTGCCTTCACTACTTTTTTTTTTAATCGGCAGCTTGGGAGATCACAGAGTGAAGTGGGAAAAGCTCTAGAATTGGAATGCTGCCAATGGAAACTCTCAGAGCCTAGCTAGATGTTACAGCTTCTTAGGGTATTGGCCTACGTAAACTACCCCTGAGGCTCACCATTTCACTCCTCAGTGCTATGTTTTGCAGAACTAAAGTTCTTAATTTTCATTTGGTCCAATTTAGCATCAAAAAAGTCCATATGCCTCGGACTAAATGTAACAAAACATGTGTGTGCGTCTTCTTAAGAAATCTCTCTCCACAAGTTCATGAAGATAGATGCTTCTATTATCTCCTGAAAGCTTTATTGTTTTTCGTTCACAGTTAAGTCTACAGTCCATCTGGTATCAATGTTCCTGTAGGTTGTAAGGCAGGAATCAACTTTAAATTTTTTTTTTATGGGTTCCTAAATGTCCCAGACAAATTATTGAAAAATTTCCCCATTAATTCTCGACCCCGAAATGCTGCAATTGTCATAAGTATAATGACGATAGGATTTATTATCCAAGTGGATTAAATTTTGAGAGTAAAAGATAAAAGATACAAAAGTACTAATTACATTAGGACCAGAGGTGTAAACAGGCTGTTTGGGGTACACTGGGACGACGGTCCTACTCGTCATGAAGCTGGGTTCATCGTGGGAGGCTATTTCTAGCCTCTCTGTTCTAGTCCGTTTCTGGTCATACTTGCACCAAAACTGCTTTATCTTATTTTCTGCAGCTTTAGAATAAGTCTTGATTCAATTAAGTCTATCCTCTTACTAATTCTTCTTCCAGATTGTCTTGGGTGTTTTTGGCTTTTACATATTTATATAACCATTAGAACAACTTGGCCAGGTGCGGTGGCCCACGCCTGTAATCCCAGCACTTTGGGAGGCTAAGGTGGGCGGATCACGAGGTCAGGTGTTCGAGACCAGCCTGACCAACATGGTGAAACCCCATCTCTACTAAAAATACAAAAATTAGCCAGGCGTAGTGGCGTGCACTTGTAATCCCAGCTACTTGGGAGGCTGAGGCAGGAGAATCACTTGAACCCAGGAGGCGGAGGTTGCAGTGAGCAGAGATCATGCCACTGCACTCCAGCCCTGGTGACAGAGCGAGACTCTGTCTCCAAAAAAAAAAAAAAAAGAAAAAAAAAAGAACCACTTGCTTGCCATATTTCACCGAAAAGAAGACCAAACCAAACAAAAATAATTATTGCATTTTTTATTGGGATTGCATTGATTCTATAGACCAATTGGCTTTTTTTTTTTTTTTTGACAGAGTCTTGCTCTGTCACCCAGGCTAGAGTGGTGCAGTAGTGTGACCATAGCTCACTGCAGGCTGAAACTCCTAGGCTCAAGTGATCCTCCTGCCTCAGCCTCCAAAGGAGTGGGGATGGGCACGTGTCACCATGCCTGGCTAATTGTAATTGTAATTGTACTTTATTCCCTTCCCAGACAATGCAAGGACCTTAGAACTTTTGACTCCATTTCCCTCCCCAACTTCTGTTATCATTTATTTTAATTCTGGATATATTTGAAACTTTGTAGACATCATTTCTGTTTTATATGGTCAATATTCATTTAAACTTATTATATTTACCAATTTTTCTTGCTCTTTTTTTGTTGTTGTTACAACTCTGACATTTCCTGTGCATAAAGAATCTCCTTTACGCGTTTTCTCAGGGGAAGTCTGCTGATGGTGAACTTTCTCAGTTTTTGTCTGAAAATATCTTGAAGGATGTTCTTCCTGGGCATACAATAATTCTAGGTTGGCCAGGTATTTAGATTTTGTTTTTTCCAACATATTGAGAGAATCATCCTATGGTTTTCTGGCTTTTATTATTTCTGTTGACATATGTGTTGACATTGTAATCGCTGCCTCTTTAAAGGTACTTTGGCCTTTTCTTCTGTTGCTTTCATTTTATGATTTTTCCCTTAGTCTTTGGATGAGTGCAGTTTAACTAGGATATGTCTGGAGATGGATTTCTTTGTATTTTCCTACTTGGGGTTTGAGTAGGGTTTCCAAACTCTGTGAATTGACATTCTTTATCTGTTTTAGTATAAACATTTGAATGTTAGATTTTAAAATATGATTCTGATGCCAGGTGTGGTGGCTCATGCCTGTAATCCCAGCACTTTGGGCGGCCAAAGTGGGAGGATCACTTGAGGCCAGGATTAGACACCAGCCTGAGCAAGATGGCGAGATCCTGTCACTGGAAAAAATAAATTAAAAATTAGTCAGGTGTGGTGACACACTCCTGTGGTCCCAGCTACTTGGGAGGCTGAAGTGAGAGGATCACTTGAGCCCAGGAGTTCAAGGCTGCAGTGAGCCATGATTGTGCCACTGCACTCCAGCCCGAGAAACAAAGTGAGATCCTGTCTCTAAAAATTAATAATTAATAATAAGTAAATAAATATAATATGATTCTGCTCTATAATTTCTCTTCTCCCATTAAGCATCTTCTTATTGACTACCTTGAGTCTCTTATCGTCCCTTTTGCATTTTCCATTCTTTTGCCTTTTGAGGTTTTATTTATCATATTAGTCTTCCTGGGAGAAACTATGAATAATTTCTTTGAATTTTAAAATTCACAAATTCTCTCTTTAGCCGTCTAATTTTTTTGTTAAATCTTATCTATTGAGTTCATTTATTATTGTATTTTTGAGCGCTGGAATTTCTGTCTTATTTTGATTCAAATATGCAGTGTCTCTTTTAAGTGTCCAATTATCCGCTGAAATGTTAAACCTGGTCTTTAATCATCTTGATCATAGAAAACAGTGTTCTTTTCTAGTTTGTGTGTGACAATTCTAATATTTGGAGCCCCTGTACTGGCGTTTCTATTGTCTATCTTTTGTGCTGGTTTTAGTTTACATTGTCACGGCTCCTCAACTGTCCAGTTATCTTTGATTATGTGCCGGATATCATATTATAAAAGCTGATGATAAACATGATTTGAGGTTTATGGGTAGTGTTCCCCAAAATATGATTTTTGTTTGCTTCTGCAATGTGCCCCTGGGTAGCAGCAAACCAGGATGAAAATAATCTACTTCTAGGGATTGGAAAGTTCTGGGCTGTCCAATGACTTATAGCAGGGCTGCATTCTGAGCTGACTCTGTCATACTCATAGGGCATAGCTCTTAGGATGCCAAACAAAAGCAGAGGCAGTATCATGGGGCCCCCACTCTTGACAGGCTCAAACTCTGTCTACCACTTCTCATTTCCCTCTTCTGGACTGGCAGATGGCCCTGGGGCAGAAGTGGCCCCAATTTCCAGATTCACTTTTCTGAATTTCCAATTTGTTCTGGATCTTGGCCCAATAATTCTTTATGTTCAGATTAGCCCTCCCTTGCCTTTGGGCTGATGCTTGTTTTATTTGTTTGATTTTTAATTGACTTCAGAGGCCTGAGGTAACTATTTCACCATTACATAAATTAGATGCTCTCCACATAAAATACGAATTGGATTCTAGTCTCTGCCCTGGAACTCACCAATTGTTTTGACCTTCAACAATTTACTTACAGTCTATAGGCCTGTTCCCTCATATATAATTTGAGCGGGCTCACTTGGGCCCCTACAATTCAGTTTCTACACAATTAACATGATTTACTCCAAATCAGAGTGGATTTTAGGATGAGGAACCAAAAGAGAAGACTTACAGAAGGCAGAGTTCTTCCTGAGAGTGAGAAAACCTGGAATATGGTAAGTATTTTAAGAAAGGGGGGGAAAAGAAAGTTTGTTGGCAAAAGAGTTGCTAAAATTTTGTTGTTAACATGTGGAATTCCTCTCTACCAACAATGTTGTAAGGCCAATAATCCCCACTTGTAGTCTTAACTTGTCTAGGGATAGGGGGCAATAAGAAGAGGCCTGAGACCAGTCTGGCTTGCAGAATCCTAGGACGTTTTATTAATTCATGATGCCCACTATCCTTGTGGGAGCAAGAACATGCGGCGTTTCAAGCTCCATTCAAAGAACTACATTTGACAAAGTTTTATATTAGTCCAAGAGCCCTCACCCCATCTCCCCACACAGCCTTGCACAATGCCATCTTAGTGGCATAACAACATGTATGGATGAAGGAAGTCAAGAGCCTTCATCAGAAAACACATGAGAAGGCCAGGCATGGTGGCTCATGCCTGTAATCCCAGCACTTTGGGAGGCTGAGGTGTGCGGATCACCTGAGGTCAGGAGTTCGGGACCAGCCTGGCCAACATGGAAAAACCCCATCTCTACTAAAAATACAAAAATTAGCCAGACCTAGTGGTGCATGCCTATAATCCCAGCTACTCAGGAGGCTGAAGCAAGAGAATCACTTGAACCCAGGAGGCAGAGGTTGCGGTGAGCTGAGATCGTGCCACTGCACTCCAGCCTGGGTAACAGAGCAAGACTCTGTCTCAAAAAAAAAAAAAAAAAGAAAGAAAGAAAGAAAGAAAGAAAAAGAAAAAGAGAAAAGAAAACACATGAGAAGGTGGCTAACAGTAAAACCTTTGTTCAGCAGTTTATCTTACTACATGGTTATTTTTGTAGACTCTTGGTATCTTTTATCCTAAGACACCCACTTCTTGATTTCATGCAGTGCCACATGAACTATATATTATACATAAAGAAGAACAAAAAAGGGAATGCAGGTTATAACCATTGGCCCTTTAATTGAAGAGTCTAAAAACTAGAGGTCTGTAACAGAATACTAATCCTGCAGAACAAGGGACAGAAAAGTCAGGCGAGGCAAGCTTGTCTTCGTAACCTGGGCTCTCAATTGGGGTGCTCTCTTACATTTCAATTGAATATCTGTTTTTAAACCTCCCTTCAACAGTCAGGGTGTCTGTCTATTTTGCGGCTTCCAAAATTCTAACTGCAAAATAAATGACCATCTTATCATGTTTTCCCATGGCTATCAGGAGGATATAGCAATTTTATAGATAACTACATGGTCAAGAATCTACGCATCTGATGTATTGTTTTCTTCTTCTTTACTTGATGCATTAAAAAGCAACCACTGGATTTTTTCAATGTAAAAAAGAAAAATAGATACCCATGCCAAAATTCATGGGTGTAAACAGCCAACAGAGCCAAACTTACAAAGAAAATGAAAGACTTGTTTCTGGACAGTGGTTTTATTGGTAAAGATATAAGACATATTGGCTCTATTAAAAACTCAGGTAATAAAGCACTAAGCTTGATTTTTGTATTGCTACAGTCTCTTTCTTCTAAGGGGAAGAAAATCTGCCCAAGAATAGGATGCTACCTGAGGAATTATGCCGAATAAAGAAAAGAAATGGATGGTCGGCAGTGAAATTTTCTTCGGGCATCAACATGCAGAAAGTGGCGATGCCTGCTGTGGCAGCTGCCGCCTCTGTTCCCTCTTCATTCACTTCCACAAATGACTTGTGGACAATTTTTGATATAAAAATATCTCTGGCTCCTGACATGCCAGACAGATCAGCCCTGCTACTGTTAAAGAGATCCTGCACACCTAGGCGGGCGAGGTCGGAGTTGAGAGTGTAACTCTCTTCCAGTTTGAACCTGGGCAAGCTGACATTAACTTCAACGAAATCGAGATTCTCAGGTTTAGTCCACTCATGCAACTTTTCCAAAGTCAACTGTTCCTCAATCTGCAATTGAAATGAGGCGAAAGAGGAAGTGATATCAATTTTACATAAGTAAGGCAATAAAGTATTATTGAATCAATGGACCCATAATATCAGTTGCTAGTTAGTTTCCTTCATGTTTTGTGCCAAAACAGATTCCATTTGGAGCATTTTATTTCGTTATGGCAATTGATGAAATAGGGCAGAGGTGGTGTTCCAAGTCATCAAAGGTTCAAGGGATTTGTACATTGGGTCCATCATCCACTCACCCACCCATCCACCCATCCATCCACCCATTCGTCCACTCATCCATCCATCCATCCATCCATCCATCCACCCAGCTACCCAGCAACACAGCCACCCATCCATCCATCCATTTATTCACCTATCTACCCACCCACCCATCCAACCATCTATCCACCTATTCATCATCCATCTACCCATCCACCCATCCATCCATCCATTCACCTATCCACCCACCCACCCACCCAACAATCTATCCACCTATTTATCATCCATCCACCCATTTACTCATCCACGCATCCACCCATCCATCTACCCATTCATCCATCCATCCATTCATCCAGGGTTTACTAAACCCCTACCACAATGGATTACTGTGATAGGTCATGACAGCTGCTATTACTTCCAGGTTGAGTAGTGCTAGAAGAAATTTAAAATATTTCTTCTATTTAGTCTGAATCCCACTGAAGCTGAAGTAATATCTAATAACTTTAGCTCCTAGGTAAAAATTTTAAAGGCAGATTATGCACTGGAGCTAGTTCCTCATCTGAAATGTGATGTGGACATTACTTATATCTACCTTATAGATTGTTGAGAGCATTAAATGAAATGATGTATATAAAGTGCTTGGCCCATAGTGCTACATAAATGTCAGCTATTATCATTACTATTGTTATAGCTATTGGACTGGAATAGAACCATCACTCTACTTCTTCTAATGGTGCTGATAATTCCTTTTAAGAGGCTAGAGATTTTCACTTTACAATCAGAAAAAAAACTAATGCAAAAATACAACCAAAAGAAAGGCCACATTGATTTTTATACAATGTATTAAAAGTCTGTACATGCAAATGATTAACATTAGACCCCCTTCCTGATAGCAAGGATGATGAATAGGTGGATAGGGAGGAGACGGAGAGCACAGAGCAGGCTAGAGTCCCTACATATAATGGAAACCTCATGCAAAGATCATACTAGTAAATAGGCCTAACATGTCACATGAGGCTTTTTCTGTCTTGTACCCATTGAAAATTTAATTCACTATCTATATGAATTGTGATGAGAACGAACAGTGTAATAATAGAATTTTATAGTACGTGATGAAGATATATGCTACACTATTTGGGGCTTTTCAATCTTTTTCCTCAGTAAAACAATCCTCATCTTACTGTAATTTCCTCTAAAGCTAATTCAAGAGCCTTTCCATGAGCTGCCACTAACCAGTATTATATTTAGTATAGATCTTTAATGACCCTATCACAAGTGTCCACTGAAAGTAGCTGGCCATCTTTCTTGAAAAATGAAACGTTAGCCGGGCACAGTGGCTCACAGCTATAGTCCCAGCTACTCAGGAGGCTGAGGCAGGAGGATTGCTGGAAGTCAGGAGGTCAAGACCAGCCTAGACAACATAGTGAGACCTTGTCTCTATAAGTAAATTGAAAAAAAAATTAACTCTGGGCTTTAGTGTAGTAAGTGTTGATGGGCTACATTTACAAAGGAATGACAAACTACTGGAAAATGCACCATCAGTGAACACTTAACAAGCACCTACCTACCATGCGACACACACATGCAAGAGGAACCACAAAGCATGAAGCCCAGGAGCCATACATACCTTCTTCAGGCCCGTGGACTCGTCCTCAATGTCATCCGGCAGCAGGATGACCATGCTGAGCTCCTCGCCTTGGTAAGGCAGTTCCAGCACACGGCACTTAAGGTCCTCGATGTAGCCATATGCAAATTTTTTCTTCTGATACATCATTTTCACAGTTTTTCTGTCTTTCTGAACAGTTTTAAAAAATCACTGAAATTATTCTCTGCATTCTTTTAGAGCAATGCATGACTCTGTACAGTTACCTCACCTCACCTTATTCAATCTGAATGGTGCATCCGTCGTGGCTTCTTTCATGAATTTATCCTTCCAGTTTCCCTTGAAATAGATGGCATTTACTAGCACAAGTTTGGTCATGTTATCAACCATGCCCGGAGCCAACAGTTCCGGAATTTTTCCTAAAAAAAAAATCAAGTTAGCGTAAAAAAAATCCAAATCAGAATTCCAAATTTGAACTGACAATATATTAGCATGGAAATGCAATTCAAATATATAATTTCTACTTAATTTTCATTTAACAAGATATTAACTTAGGAAAGCCCTACTCACTAACATGTCTCTACTTTAAGTATAACAACCTGTGGGGCAGACCAGGATGACACACAAACTTCCCACAGGGACCTGACATTTTAAACAAGTCAAATGTGCCGAAAGACAAAAGACAGGAAAATTCTCCTTTTCTGGACTGTATGATAAACAATGAGCCTTATTTTGTAACAACCATTCTTTTTTAGAAAAAAAAAATTCTTAATGAAGATATCTTTAGTCATCAGTAAATCACTTCTTCAAATCGCTGAGTAGATGCCTACTCTCACAAAAAAAGATTTAAACAATATCCAAAAGGCAGAACAAGACCAAGCATGGTGGCGCACACCTGCAGTCCCAGTGCTTTGGGAGGTGGAGATGAGAAGATTCCTTGAGCCCAGGAGGTCAAGGCTGCAGTGAGCCACGATCGCACCACTGCACTCAAGCCTGGGCGACAGAGCAAGACTCTGTCTCTTAAAAACAAAAAACAAACAAACAAACCAAAAAACCCAGCAGAACATACTCCATGGAAATAAAGGTCACCTTCGTGACCATAAGTATGGCTGGGAACAATTCCCATAATGGAAGACAGGTCTTCTGGAGTGGGTTGACTAATACAGGGCTATGTAAGAAGAGAGACGTAGTAAAGAAATAAATTGCACCCTAAGAGCAAGTCAGTCCCCACCTACCACAACTTTTTTACTGGACAAAATGTTGGCAAAAAATTTACAACCACAGTAGTTTGTGAATATTGATTTCAGGTATTTCCATGAAATTCCAGGACATTTCTTTCCATATGAGTATTAGGTAATTTTTGGCAGGCTGAATTCTCCTCAAAATTTTAATTCCTTTTTTGCTGTATTCAGTGTTGGTTTTAACTTTATTTTTTATTTTTTATTATTTTTATTATTTTTTTTACGACGGAGTCTCGCTCTGTTGCCTAGGCTGGAGTACAGTGGCATGATCTCGGCTCACTGTAACCTTTATCTCCTGTGTTCAGGAGATTCTCCTGCCTCAGCCTCCAGAGTAGCTGGGATTACAGGTGTGTGCTACCACACCTGGCTAAATTTTTTGTATTTTTAGTAGAGACAGGGTTTCATCATGTTGGCCAAGCTGGTCTTGAACTCCTGACCTCAAATGATCCGCCCGCCTTGGGCTCCCAAAGTGCTGGGATTACAGGCATGAGCCACCGCGCCTGCCAATGTTGGTTTTAACTTTGAAATGCAACTTTAAAAGTTTTGGGGAGCTGATGAGAAAAAAGGATTTAGCTGCTTGAGTTAAATCATGTTTAAGTTTCCACTCTGGTGAACTTCGAACATGTGAGAGCTGTCCAGCAACGTGCAGTGCAGACTTCACGCACCGGCAGCGTCCTCTGACTGTAACCATGATGTGCGCCAGGACTGTGGGAGCTGGGGAGGGAATAACTGCAGGTGGGGAAGGCGGACTGAGGAAACGAATGACATGACCAGCGCATAATGATTCCATTCTGCCCAGGCTCTCACCTTCTGTCTGTCCTTTGACCCACTGGTTTATGGTCTTCCTTGCATCTTCAGAGGCATGCTGAAAATCCACACTGGCCAGGTCAGCACCATATGTTTTCTGAGTCGAAGCCAAGAACTCCTATTAAAAAAAAGAAAAAGGAAATATATATATAACTCCTACTACATATAGAAATTGTTTTCTAAAATCCCAAAAAGCAACAGAAATTGTCCTAAAAGGCTACAATTCCATGTAACACAAAATTTCTAACTCTTATAGTTTTTCTTATAGTAGTAAAAATCATTTAACATTAAATTTACGATCTTAGCCACTTTTAACTGTGCATTCCAGTAGTGGTAAGCCTAACCCTTATACTGTTGTTGTTATATAGAAATTACCACTCTTTTCTGAACTTTGACTAAGATTTCACAAACACTGATTGTACTCTTGCTTCAGTAAAACCTCCAAGAGCTATCTTTTCACTAAAAAGACTGTAACACAAAATCACCATGTCAATTAAAGTTTGCATTCTGTCGTGTTTGCCTTCCATATTGTTTTTGCCATGTTTGCCTTCTGTATTGTTTTTCTGAAAGTTTACAAATATTAAAACTGACCTCCATGACTTGACTGTGCTGGAAAATATCTGCACTGTCTAGTGGGGTTTTAGAATGTGAAGGGCAAAGTACTTACAGGAAGGAAATTGTAAGTTTTCTCTCCATATAATCTACTAGCAAGTTTCAGAATATAAGACGCTCCACGTTTGTTGATATCAGCATTCAGACTCTGGAATCTTGAATGAACCTCTTCAACCGTGTTGAAATGAAAAGTCTAAAATAAAGAAAATCTTCTTTCTACAACCATTTATTTAGAAACTATTAAGTGATTCCTTGGTGTTTCCTTCTATCACATTAAATTAATGTGTTTTTATTACTAATTATTGATGATCCCAAACCCAATACTTTATTAATTTGTCATTGCAGAACAAACAATAGGAAATCCAAAATTTATGGCTTTGTGAGACAGAATGATTACAACTTTACACATTGCTTTTATATCACTCCTTGTTATACTTGCAGTTCCACAAATGTGGGTGGTTAAGATACTAAATATTTATATATGTCTGCCTTTTCCAAAGAAAATAATAAATGGTATGTTCATATTTATATTCTGTATCAAATATAATTTTACTGAAAGTTCTCAGAAATAAGCAGTAAAAATAGGATTCATCCTCTATTCAGAACCACAAAGATAGTACAGACTGAGGCTTTTAAAATTTTATTACCCTATTAACATCAGTAACTCACTTATTTTAAAATAACTTCCTTAAACTTAACATTCTGGGAAAAGTTTAATTCCCCATGTATCAGTTACAAATCAAGAGGCCCTTTGTGGTTTTATGAGACCTAGGCTGGTTCCTTTATGATTAAGACACAAAGAACAAAATTGCATAGGGTACAAAGTCCACGTTACTCACTGAGATACGGAATGTTTGCACTGTGCCTATGCTCCATCTGCTTTAATGGAAATGGGGGAGGAGTCCTTAAAACTATTCTTTGCTGAGGTTTTAAAGTCCCTGGAAAGCCTCAAGCTAGGAACTGATATAACCCTGCAAGAAGCAACTAACAATTAGTAACAGAGGTTTTTTTTTTAATGGATTTTAAAAAAACATTTAAAATGCTTTCATATCTAAAGCAATGAGTAATAGAAGTTTCGCAGCCCCTTGAACTTGAATCCCAGGCTGCACCTTGCCAAGGAACAGGTGCAGTGTCATTTGCGGCAGGTATGTTAGAAGAGCCTCCACTTTTACTACTCCTTTCTGCTGAGCTTAGAGAGAGAGAGAGCTAGAGTTCTCTTCTCAGAATTAAAGAGTACCAAGCACAGAAGTTCCCTCCATGTCCATTATGGACAAGAAGGAAGGCTGGGCATGAGAGTGACCTGTCACATCGCCAAGGGCTGGGTCCTGCTCCTGAAGCTGCCGGGTCTCCCCCCTCACCTCCCCTGCAGGGCATGCTATGCCACAGCCCACTGAGCCATGCTCAGCACCCTGGGACTACAGAACCACAGGGTCACTTTTTCTCTTTTCCTTGCAAAAAAGCAATGCCACTATCTCCACTATAATGCATTCCCTATGTCTTATTCCTCTCATTATGCTTGAAAGTAGTGTTATGTAACAGGCAATATTTATGAGTTGCATATCATCATATGCAAAGCAAAAACTGGAAGCTGCTAGCTCAGGAGGATGTAGCATGCCTTTCGGAAAAGCTGTCAGATTCATCCACTGGAACAGAAGCCTCGCCCTGCAGGGATTTTTGTCAGCTTTGCTCACTGCTGTCTCCTCAGCAATACGAAAAACAGTTCCTGGTACGTGGTAGGTACTTAGGAAAAACCTGATGATGAATGAAAGCCTGCATACAAGTGTGACTTTTCTGAAAGTCTGATCTCATAAAAATACAGTTCTGAAAACACAAGGTAAGAGCTCAAAGGCACAACCTTTCCATGCAGACTGTCCATTCGTAGGGAGATGGGAGGAAAGCAGACCCTTTTTTTTGTTTCTGCTGACCTTGGACAGCTGTGCTGCCGTGTTACCTCTGGTCCCCAGAAAAACCATGGCCATAGCAGATGAAATGCTGAAGGGAGAGATGAAGATGTTTCCAGCCGGATTGTTCTCACTCAACGCCAGGAACAGGTCCAAGGCGAAGCGGGTGTTTGCTGAGCTCAGCTGCTCCATGGTGAAAACTGCAACACAGAACAGAGTCCCCATGGTGCCCACTGCCCACGCCAGCAGATTAGGCAGCACTATTTCTCCAGAAGCTTCCTCAATTTCTGCCAACCGCCCTGAGGCATCCTGGATCTTGTACTTTCTCCCCGCTTTTTTATTCCAGCAGGGCAAGAACACTTTCCCAGGCCCACAAACGTGGAACTATTCTGGCCAAGGACTCAGCAGTTACAGGGGATTTTAGGGCACCCAGGGTGCCCTAAAGGGCTCTGACCTTGCAGACAGGTGAGTCTGGGGGTGGGGTGGCGGTAAGGCAGGCCCCAGCCACCCCAGCTTTAGTGGGGTGGGAGGACCCACCCAGCCCTGGGTCTTCCCAACCTATGTGTGGGAGCGCACGTGCTTCTGAGCCTTTGATTCAAGTCTCTGATTCATTGGGCAATGAATCCATTGCCTACCTTCACCTGAACTAAGAGCCTTCTATCAGAGACTCAGCTACCTACTATGCATTAAAACTCCAGCAAAGGTATCACTGTAATTATTATAATAATATAATTCTTCCTTATTTTTGAGGTTCAAAAGGTATGAGGTCCAGTGCCCACAGTCTCAGAGCCGGTGTAGGATGTGCCAGTTTGGAAACCCACCACAGTCCAGGGTCTGGCGGTGCAGCGTCCCATCCGCCACCCACTAGCCCATCTCGATCTCCACTCTCAGAGCCCTGATTTCCCCCGAGGACAGGCAAAGAAGAACTGTGCTGGCTGCTCGGCATGTAAGCACAGAGCTGATTTCTCCTTGTCGTGAAATCGTCTCTAGAATCGCACGGGGTTCCTCCTCTCTCTCCCTGCAGCTGCAGATAGGAGCCGCGGCTTGGCCCTGGGCTGCCTGGAAACTGTCACAAACAGCTCTGGGAGGAAGGGAATTCAGGGAGAAGGGACAACATTCTGATCTCAGGTTTCAGTCTTGCCTTCCGCCTGCATCTGTCGTCCTTCCTCCCTCCCTCCCTCCCTCCCTCGCAGGCTGGCCCGGCCTGTACCCAGGCGGGGGCGGGGGATCAGAGGTCTTCCGTCTCAGACGGGGCGCCCGGAAGGGATGGGGGCGCGAAGCTGGCGGGGAGGCGGAGCGCAGGGAGCTGCGGGTCTGATGGGCCTGAGCCTGGGGGGTGGGGGGTGCTGGGCTGGAAGCTGAGCGAGGGAGCCTGGCCTCTCCCCGCAGCCCGCCCCCGCGCCACCGCTCCGAGGCCCGGCCTTACCCGATAGGCCGCCGAGGCACGCTCCGGGCTCCGAGCTGGGTGCGAGGTCAGGAAGGAGGCACCAAGGGCCGCTGCTCTTATAGCATGCGGAAGTGTCACCCGGGCCAGCAGCCGCGGGCGGGGCGGCGGCCCTTCCCGGTGACTGCGTAGGAGTCCGAGCTCCCGAGGTTGCCTAAGTGCAAGCAGAAGTGAGCGTGGCTTCCGGGCAGCGCCCTCCTCAGGGGAGCGGCGCCTTTCTCAGTTCAAAGCCTTTCCCCGAATCTCTGGCAAGGACCTGAAAAGCTTTTTCTTACTAAGGTGTGAATGACTGAGACGACATATTGTGACACCTCTTAGAGGGCAAATGACTCCCTTTGAGTCCCATCTATATTGGGAGCTTTCTTTGAGAGAAGGAAGCAAATTTGGGGATCTTGCACAGGGAAAAAGAGGGGCCCCCAGAATCAGATGAAACAGAACCAGTTCCAAACACCTGCTCTGTGTTTCCAAGATGACAGCTTGCTGCTGCGTCCTCAATGGTGGAAAGTGGAAGGGCAAAAGGGGCCAAATCTCATGTGAAGTCTCTCGTATAAGGGGCCAATCCCATTCATGAGGAAGGTGCCCTCATAATCCAATCACCTCCTAAAGGCACCACCTGTTAGTATTGCATTGAGGATTGTTTCAGCATGAATTTTGCAGGGAACACAGACATTCAAAGCATAGCATTCTGCCCCAGCCCTCCAAATTCATACCCCTCTCACATGCAAAATGCATGCATTGTATCCCAGTGGCCTCCAAAGTTCCAGTATCAACTTTAAAATGTAAGTCCAAAGTCTCACCTAAATATCTTCTAAATTAGAAAGGCATAAGATTCAAAGTACAATTCATCCTAAGTGAAATTCCCCTCCAGCTATGAGCCCGTGAAATCAAATAGGTTACAGGCCTTCAAAATACAGTAGTGAGACAGGCATAGGACGTACATTCCCATTCCCAAAGGGAGAAGCAAGCAAGAAGAAAGGAGTTTCTGGTCCCAAGTAAGTCCAAACCCAACAAGGCAAACAGCATTAAATCTTGGGGCTTCAGAATAATCTTCTTTGATGCTGTGTCCCCCATTCCGAGCACATGGGGGTGGGGACTGGGTCCCCTAGGGTCCAGGGGATCCACTCCCATGGATTTGCCAGGTGCAACACATGCAGCAGCTCTCACAGGTTGAGGTCTAGGCTCTCCCAGGATAGACTTGCATGCTGGTGGCTGGACAGTTCTGGGTTCTCAGGGACAGCCCTGTTCCCACAGCTCCACTAGATATTACTCTAGTTGGGGCTCTCTGCAGTGGCCCCAATCCCACTGCTCGACTAAACATTGCCCTAGTGAGGGTTTTCTGCAGCAGCCTCACCTCAGTGACAATTCTCAGACTGGGCCCCCAGGGTCCCCAACACATCCTTCAAAATCTAGGTGGAGGTGGCTGTGTCTCCACAGTTCGTGCACTCTGTGCACCTGCAGAGTTAGCATCACGTGGACTCTGCCAAGGCTTACAGGAAGGGTGGCCTGACAAGGGCCTGCATAAGCCACACCTGGGATGGTGGCCAAAGAGTGCTGCACCAGAATGTGGGGGGTGGGGGGGCAGAGACTTGAGGCAGCCCTAGGCAGCAAGCCCCAAGGTTCCATGGTGCCCTGAGTCCTCCCTTAAAACTATTCTGCCCTCAGGGTCCTGGCACTCTGGGACAGGGATGAGAATCCAGCACCAGTAACCTCAGAAATGCCTTTGGGTTCATTCTTCCATTGTCTTGATAAATAGCATCTGGCTTCCTTCTACACATACTCATCTCATTATCAAATGTGAACCTGGCAGCACTCTTGGTGTTCCCTCCCAAACATGCCTTTTCATTCTTTACATGGCCAGGCTGAGAATTTTCCAAAACTTTAAGCTCTGCTTCCCTCTTGATTATAAACTTCGTCTTTAATTCATTCTCTCTGCTCACATTTTACTACAAGCAGTCAAGAGAAGCCATGCTGCACTCTCAACGCTTTGCTCAGAGATTTCTTCCATCAAATATCCTAGTTTATTGCCTTTAAGTTCTGCCATTCAGAAAACACTAGGACATAGACACAATTCAGCCAAGTTCATTGCCACTGTGTAACAAGGATGACCTTTCCTCCAGTTTCCTTTTAAGATCTCATCAAAAGTGTCTTTACCATCTATACTTCTAACCGCATTCTGATCAAGACCAGACCACTTAATTAATCTCTAAGATGATTTAGGCTCTCCCTACAGTTCTCCTTGTCTTCTGAGCCCTCACCCTTAATTTCCCTTAAAGCTCTGTTCATGTCTATACAGGCTTTTTCCAGCATGCATCTCCAAATTCTTCCAGCCTCTACCCATTACTCAGTTTCAAAGCTGTTTCCACATATTTAGGTATTAGTTATAGCAACATCCCATTCTCAGTATCAATTTCTGTCATAGTCCATTTGTGCTGCTATAAATAAATACCTGTGATTGGGCAATTTATTAAAAACAGAAATGTATTGCTCACAGTTCTGGAGGCTGGGAAGTCCAAGAATAAGGCACCCACATATTTGGTGCCTGGTGTGGGCTGCTCTCTGCTTCCAAAATGGCACCTTGTTGCTGCATCCAAGGGGGAAATATACTGTATCTTCACGTGGCAGTGGGAGGGGTGGAAAGGGATGAACGCACTCCCTCAAGGGCCCAAATCCCACCCATGACGGTTCTGCCCTCATGACTTAAGCACTTCTTAAGGCTCTACCTCTTAATACTATCACATTGGTGATAAAGTTTCAACATATGAATTTTGGGGAGACACATTCAGCCCATAACATCTGTTCTGTCAGGTGAGGACACAGCATTTGTCCCTTCTGCCTTTCCCACCAAATGAGAACACCGCAAGAAAATGCCCTCATCAGACACTGAGTCTGCACCTGCAGATCTCGAACTTCCCAGCCTTGGACTTCCCAGCCTCCAGAACTGTAAGAAATAGGTGTCTAGTGTTTACAAGATGTTTTGATAAAGCAGCAGGAAAAGACTAAGACAGGGGCTCTTCTTGAGAAGCCGGCCTTGTTCTTATCCCTCTTGTCTAGGAGAAATGTGTGGACATGGCCACATTACTGCCCCCGAGTCTTCCTAGCCCATCTCATCCAACAATAATATGGAGAAGTGTCAGTCTCCTAAGCTTTTTTCCTTATTCTCCTCCACCTTGAATTATTCCTGAATTATTCCTCCTGCCTCCAGCTCCTGAAAGTAGAACTTAGACTTTTTCTGGCTCTTCAAACAAGCTGCTACTGATCACCCAGAACTCTCAGAAGCATCTTGAGAATTTTTTTCTTCACTCTTCAAGTCATTTTGAATTAGCTTGTTTTCTTGTTCAGTTTAAGAAACTGCTATTAAGTGAATTGTGACACTTTTAATAAACTTGCAGCATGGTGAAATTAAAAGTCTCACAATAGCGTTTTGTAAATATGTTAAATATAATTCTTGTGGGTAAATTATTTCCATGTTGTGCTCGCTGGGTAATATATTTTATTTTAGGTACTAATATATTTTATTTTATTATTTTATTTAGGTAAAATAAAATAATATATTTTCTTTTAGGTAATATATTTTCTTTTAGGTAATATATTTTATTTTATCCTCAAAAGATAAAATGTATAGTAATCCACTAGCAGTTCAGCAATTGGAAATATTTTAAACTCAAAAAAAGCAATTTTTGTGTGCCATAGCCTGTATTTACTATAGCAAAGGAGAAATATGAAAATAATTATTACATTTGTTTTTAATAAATAATTTTTTCAGCCTAGGCAACATAGGGAGACCCTATCTCTAAAAAACTTTAAAAATTAGCTGGGTGTGGTGGTACACACCTGTGGTCCCAGCTACTTGGGAGGTTGAGGTGAGAGGATCACTTGAACCCAGGAGTTGCATGAGGCTGCAGTGAGCTATGATCGCGCCACTACACTCCAACCTGAGTGACAAAGTGAGAACCTGTCTCAAAAATAAAAAACAAAAAACACCAAAAAACTAATTTGTAACTTATAAACACAACTAGAAAAATAACACAAAATCATTTTACAGATAATGTTTTCTTATAATAGTCTGAGAATTTTGGGTGAGACTAATTTCATGACAGTGAATAATTTTGGCCCCTGGACAGTGGTTGCAGATAACAAGATGCTTCCAGGAAAGTCTAAAATCATTTACATTTTCCTATCTTAGGCAGCTTACGTGATTGAAATGAGAGAAACAGATAAAATAATCTCTCAGGGTTTCTTCTTTTTTCTTTTCTTTTTTTCTTTTTTTTCTTTTTGAGACGGAGTCTCTTTGTGTTACCCAGACTGGAGTGCAGTGGCACGATCTTGACTCTGCTCACTGCAACCTCCGCCTCCCAGGTTCAAGCGATTCTCCTGCCTCAGCCTCCTGAGTAGTTAGGACTACAGGTGTGCATCACCATACCCAGCTAATTTTTTGTATTTTTAGTAGAGACAGGGTTTCACGATGTTGGCCAAGCTGGTCTCGAACTCCTGACCTCAAGCAATCTGCCCGCCTCAGCCTCCCAAAGTGCTGGGATTACAAGCAAGCCACCGCGCCTGGCCAGGGTTTCTTTTAGTCCTTTCATTTTCTGCCAAATAATGGAAGAAACCTAGCATTAACATTTCAGCTGTGTAACACAGCTTCATCCTCCAGAGGGCAGAATTCCATCATTTATAAAATACAAATCACTGGCTTCCGCTGAGACATAAATGCCAGGACATCACGTAATTTCTCCTTTTCAGTCCAGCTTGGTCCTCCTCACTGGGGTAGCTCGAATGTCTATAATTTAATTTTCTCTTGCAAATATCCATGTAAGCAGTCCACTGGGGACTTCCTCTGACCTCGCATCCTTCTTTCCCCCTCATTTCACCAGCTTCCTTTCAGTGTCTCACCTTAGAAGGCTTATTTTCTTTCAGGTCTTTGTCCCTGATATTGCCTCTTTCTAGATGACTCACCCCTTCTTCTAATTCTGGTCTCGGCTCAATGCCACCTCTTCCCTGAGACCTTCCCTGGCTTCTGTTCTCATCCCGAGTTACTTTCTGTTTGCTTTGTAGCCTCAGTCACCATCAGAAACTGGTTGCCTATCTCCTTCAATGGAACATAACATCAGGAGAATAAGGCTTTGACCCAGTTGTTCACTGCTGCATCCCCAGTATCTAAAACACCTGGCATATAGTAGTTGTTTAGGAAATTTTGCTGAATAAGTGAATGAAGGTTATAGCTCAGAACAAACCAAGCCATGTGGACAGATGATACAACATTGCTCAGTTCAGTTTCTTGATGAATGATAAGGAGAATAAAAAGCTCTCTAAACTGCATGGATAGAATAACTATAATTTGAATGAAAATGGAGCCCCAACAAGAGGAATTCAGGTCCCAGTATAAACAGCAAGATACAGGAAGCAAAGTACATGACAGAAACGATCTGCATGGCATAATCATGGTGCAAAAAAGTTTGCCTGGGAATTCAGAACGAAGAAAGAGGCGTTCACCGAAGCCTCCGATTATTACTCTGAGGACAAGATAAACAAGAGTAAGCTTATATTGTAATAAAGGATTGGCCGGGCACGGTGGCCCACGCCTATAATCCCAACACTTTGGGAAGCTGAGGCGGGTGGATCACCTGAGGTCAGGAGTTCGAGACCAGCCTGGCCAACATGGAGAAACCCCGTCTCTACTAAAAATACAAAATTAGCCAGGCGTGGTGGTGTGCACCTGTAATCCCAGCTACTCAGGAGGCTGAGGCTCGAGAGTCGCTTGAACACGGGAGGCGGAGGTTGCGGTGAGCCAAGATCGCGCCACTGCACTCCAGCCTAGGCAACAAGAATGAAACTCCGTCTCAAAAAAAAAAAAGGATTGTTAGCTGGCTATAAAAATGACCTAAAATTGCCAGGTGCGGTGGCTCATGCCTGTAATCCCAGCACTTTGGGAGGGCGAGGCGGGTGGTTCATCTGAGGTCAGGAGTTCGAGACCAGGCTGGCCAACATGGTAAAGCCCTGTCTCTACTAAAAATACAAAAATTACCTGGGCGTGGTGGCATATGCTTGTAATCCCAGCTAGTTGGGAGGCTGAGGCAGGAGAATCGCTGGAACCCGGGAGGTGGAGTTTGTAGAGAGCTGAGACTGCGCCACTGCACTCCAGCCTGGGCAACAGAGTGAGACTCTGTCTCAAAAAAAAAGAAAAAAAGAAATGACCTAAAACTGTGGCTCACTTGGGAGGGAGGTCTCTCAAGGTATGCCACAGGGCTCTGCCTGTGTGTGGTCCTGTCTCACCCTCTCACAAACAACTTTGATGGAAGCATAGAGGGCCACAAAGAAGAAATTTTCAAATAGCACAAGCCTATTGCCATGGATGACAGAATCGAGATTTGAAAGAACTCCACTAGGTGAAATGTCATCCCAGACCAGTATGAAGAAACGTAATAATGACGATATAGATGCTTTAAATTTAGATGAAAAAAAAATCAATTCTGCCAATGCCAGAAGTGGGAGGCCTATTTTAGTAGCACTTCACATGAAGAAAAATCTGAAATTTTAACTGACCACAAAGTCAATATTCACCAATATGGCGAGGAAGGTTTTAGCACTGGTAGAAGCATAAGCAGCTACATCCAGTAAGGGGGTAGGGGCCATGCCCCACACTCTGGCCTGACCTGTTTAGAGATGGCTTTCAGATGTGGGTGCCACCCATAGTCCGAGGGAGATGAGGGTGATATTCTGTGGCGGAATTTCGGAAGGAATTGGATTTTCTTCATTCAGAGGATAAGACTCCGAAATGAGAGAAAACCATCAGGTAGATCTGGACAATACAATACGGAAATTGGAAGGAAGCTTTCGTGGCAAGAGGACCTGGGTCTGAATCCCAGTGCAGCCTCTTACTGGTTGGGTCCTTGAGGTGAATTTCTCATATCCTCACAGACCCAGCCGCATCATCTATGATTGGAGATAGTAATGGCAATCTCCTAAGGTTTTTGGGTAGATTAAATGAAATGTCTATAAATGTTAGGATCAATCTAGATACAGTCCAGGAGGTGGTTAAGAGCATTTGCCTCGCCTGTAGTACACGTGCAGTAACTGGTTGTTGGAGCTCAGGCTGCCTAAGTGTGTTTCAGGTATGGCAACAGGAAGCTGAATGCAAATGAGAGCACGTCCCAGGAGCCACAACCTCTAGCCCACCCACTAGCGACGCACAGTACAATTCGTGACAGACACTTACCAACCAGTAAGACTGGATGAGAGACCAGAATGCTTGTTCCAACACACCTGGGTGGGGAACACCTAGTCAACCTTCCACAAGTGTAGGTGCTGTCGCATGGAGCACTGTGTCATGGACAGCAGGCTGCTTCTGCATGGCTCTGGGGACTAATGTGGATGTGTCGGAAGCAGTGTGATGTCCAGAACTTTCTCATACACAGACGGGAAGCCCTCCATGGAAACGCGATGCTCGTTTTTGTCACCGAAGCCAACTTGATAATCTGCTCAGGGATAGTGAAAAGGAAATTTCTACTTTGGACCAAAGAATGCATGAGTTAACATCAAAGTTCTAAATGTTGTTCTTAATTCTAAATCGTCTGTGAATTCAGCAAGTTGGGCTACATTTTTGTAAGGAACCCGCAACAGCCCAGCACTCTGGACAGGTTCAAGGGACAAAGCAGTGGCAGAGGCATCTGCTTTTTAAAACACCTGAGGCCAGGCGCAGTGGCTCACGCCTGTAATCCCAGCACTTTGGGAGGCCGAGGCAGGTGGATCATCTGAGGTCAGGAGTTCGAGACCAGGTTGGCCAACATGGTGAGACTGCCCCCACCCCGTCTCTACTAAAAATACAAAAAGTTAGCTGGATGTGGTGGTGCACGCCTATAATCCCAGCTACTTGGGAGCAGGAGAATCGCTTGAACCCAGGAGGCAGAGGTTGCAGTGAGCTGAGATCATGCCCCTGCACTCCAGCCTGGGCAATAGAGTAAGACTCCGTCTCAAAAAAATAATTAATTAATTTAAAAAATATATATATATGTATATGCACCTGGGAGCCTTGATGTAGGACTCTGTGTAACAGCTGCATTGTAGGGGATGGCTCAGACCTGAGCTCCACACCAGGGTTCTCAGCTCCCACCCCAAGTGTTGACCTGGGGATCTGCCGGGGGACAGCCTTTGGGACCCTTTCCCCGACTCTTCTGACATTTCCTTTACAGGAAAAGCAGAGCAGAATATGTAACTCATTTCATTTCCTTAAGTACTCTCTCCTCAGTATATGTTTTTTAATAGTTTTTAATTTTTATTTTAGTTTTTTGAGACCAAGTCTTGCTCTGTTGCCCAGGCTGGAATGCAGTGGCATGATCTCAGCTCACTGCAACCTCCGTCTCCCAGGTTCTAGCAATTCTCCTGCCTCAGCCTCCCAAGTAGCTGGGATAATTTTTTGTATTTTTTAGTAGAGGCAGGGTTTCGCCATGTTGCCCAGGCTGGTCTCGAACTCCGGACCTCAGATGATCCACCCACCTCGGCCTCCCAAAGTGCTGGGATTAGAGGTATGAGCCACCGCGCCCAGCCTGTTTATGATATTATGAATTTCAAGGCTACTTAGAGTTTCAGTAAGTTATAGCTAAAATGTAAAAATTTAAGTCCTCTTTTTTTTTTCTTTCTAGAGACAGAGTCTTGTTCTGTCACCCAGGCTGGAGTGCAGTGGTGCCATCATAGCTCACTATAGCCTGGACCTCCTGAGCTCAAGTGATCCTTCTGCCTCAGCCTCCTGAGTAGCTGGGACTACAGGTATACATGCCACTGTGCCTGGTTAATTTTTTTTTTTTTTTGGAAGAGACAGTGTCTTGCTATGTTGCCCCAGCTGGTCTCAAATTCCTGTGCTCACGTGGTCCTCCCACTTCGGCCTCCCAAAGCACTAGGATTACAGGCATGTGTCAGCCACTGTTTCAGGTCCCTATACTCATTTTAAAAGAGAGAGAGAGAGGGACAAATAAAAGTTAGCCATGTAAGCAGGAATGAACTCAGTGCCCAATCCCTCTCCCCTCTGCAGAGGTCGGGTGGGGCTGAACATTCTAGCCCTTTAAATATGGACTTGATCTCTCTGGCATGGCCAGCCCCTCTCTTGAAACTCTCTAAAGGCCCACTTTGAGGCACCTCATTGGCATAAGCTCAGGCATGGTCAGAAGGAGCGCTTTACAAATAAACAGACACCCTTATCACTCAGGAAATTCCAGGAATTTTTGAAGCTCTGTGCCAGGAACCAAGGACTAAGACCAAATATATTTTTATTTTTATTTTATTTATTATTTATTTATTTATTTATTTTTTGAGATGGAGTTTTGCTCTTGTTGCCCAGGCTGGAGTGCAATGGTGAGATCTCTGCTCACTGCAACCTCCACCTCCTAGGTTCAAGGGATTCTTGTGCCTCAGCCTCCTGAGTAGCTGAGATTACAGGCACCCACCACCACGTCCGGCTAAGTTGTTATTTTTTGTTTTTGTTCTTGTTTTTTTGAGAGATGGAGTCTTGCTCTGTCACCCAGGCTGGAGTGGAGTGGCAGTATCTCGGCTCACTGCAACCTCTACCTCCCGGGTTTGAGCGATTCTCCTGCCTCAGCTTCCCAAGTAGCTGGGACCACAGACGTTTGCCACCACTCCCAGTTAATTTTTGTATTTTTTTAGTAGAATTGGGGTTTCACTATATGTTGGCCAGCCTGGTCTCAAACTCCTGACCTCAGGTGATCTGCCCACCTCGGCCTCCCAAAGTGTTGGGATTATAGGCGTGAGCCACCGCACCTGGCCAATTTTTTGTATTTTTTGTAGAGACGGGGTTTCACCATGTTGGCCAGGCTGGTCTTGAATTCCTGGCCTCAGGTTATCCGCCTGCCTGGGTCTCCCAAAGTGCTGGATTACAGGCATGACCCACCACACCCAGCCCAAATATATTTGTATATATATATATATATTTTAATATCCCACGCCCTACACTCCGGGATAACTCAGCTCTTACAGGCACTAATCATGGGTCAGACCGGCCATTATCCAGTTCAGCCCATTTCATTTGACAGACACCTGGTGAATAGAGACATGCAGGGACTCTTGTCCACATTTGCCCAGTTGGCTGATAGCACAGTGTACAAAGTCTGTCTGCAGCAGGTCATAATTTCACAGCTCTGCCACATGCATGTATATCACTGTGCCAAGCATGTTCACATGGTATGGTGCTGACACATGTTGACGGGGTGTGGTACAGACCCTCTGTGTGAAGCGTGTTCACACAGTGCGGTGCTGACTCTCTGTATGAAGCGTGTTGACACGGTGTGGTGCTGACCCTCTGTATGAAGCATGTTCACACGGTGCAGTCCTGACCTGTATGAAGCGTGTTCACCTGGTGCGGGACAGACTCTCTGCATGAAGCATGTTCACATAGTGCGGGGCTGACTCTCTGTCTGAAGCATGTTCACACGGTGCGGTGCTGACCCTCTGTATGAAGCGTGTTCACATAGTGCAGAGCTGACTCTCTATATGAAGCGTGTTCACACGGTGCAGTGCTGACTCTCTGTATGACGCATGTTCACACAATGAGGTGCTGATCTTCTGTATGAAGCATGTTCACATGGTGCGGTGCTGACTCTCTGTTTGAAGCGTGTTCACACAGTGAGGTGCTGACCTCATGTATGAAGCATGTTCACACAGTGCAGTGCTGACTCTCTGTCTGAAGCATGTTCACATGGTGTGGTGCTGACCCGACCCTATGTATGAAGCGTGTTCACACGGTGCAGTGCTGACCCGTCTGAAGCGTGTTCACATAGTGCAGAGCTGACTCTCTATATGAAGCGTGTTCACACAGTGCAGTGCTGACTCTCTGTATGACGCATGTTCACACAATGAGGTGCTGATCTTCTGTATGAAGCATGTTCACATGGTGCGGTGCTGACTCTCTGTATGACACATGTTCACACAGTGAGGTGCTGACCTCATGTATGAAGCATGTTCACACAGTGCAGTGCTCTCTGTTTGAAGCGTGTTCACACAGTGAGGTGCTGACCTCATGTATGAAGCATGTTCACACAGTGCATGTGAAACCAGAACCAATAGTCGAACCCAAGCAGAAGTCTTGACCAAGCACTTCCCTCCTGGGAATGCACCATGATATCACCACATCAAAGGCCAGGCTGGCAAATAGGGACATTTAAGTGACATTTAAGCTCGTGGTGGCCCTATGAGGAGTCATTGCTGACTGAGATGGGATTTTAAGGTGTTGCCTGCCTGTGTGTTCTCAGACCCTCTCCTGAAGCCCCACCCCTTCCCCTGATCCTCTCCTGGGACCCCCCTCCCCTCTCCCTGACCCTCTCCTGGAGCCCCCTCCCCCCTCCCTGTCCCTCTCCTGAAGTCCCCTCCCCTGACCCTGTCCTGGGACCCCCTCTCCTTTCCCTGACCCTCTCCTGGAGTCCCCTCGCCTTTCCCTGACCCTCACCTGAAGTCCCCTCCCCTTTCCCTGACCCTCTCCTGGAGCCCCCTCCCCTCTCCCTGTCCCTCTCCTGAAGTCCCCTCCCCTGACCCTCTCCTGGGACCCCCTCCCCTTTCCCTGACCCTCACCTGGGGCCCCCTCCCCTTTCCCTGACCCTCTCCTGGAGCCCCCTCCCCTCTCCCTGTCCCTCTCCTGAAGTCCCCTCCCCTGACCCTCTCCTGGGACCCCCTCCCCTTTCCCTGACCCTCACCTGGGACCCCCTCCCCTTTCCCTGACCCTCTCCTGGAGCCCCCTCCCCTCTCCCTGTCCCTCTCCTGAAGTCCCCTCCCCTGACCCTCACCTGGGACCCCCTCCCCTTTCCCTGACCCTCTCCTGGGACCCCCTCCCCTTTCCCTGACCCTCTCCTGAAATGCCCTGCCTGCACCATTGTCTTATATTTTTCTCATGGTTAGACTGGGGTTATGGTTTTTTCTGGGAAAGGCCACAGAGGTAAAGTGCCATCTCACTGTGTCATATTCAGGGTCCATGCCATCAACATGACTCATCAGTGCTGACGCGGTGATGACCTGGGGGACGCAGTGTTTCTCAGGTTCCCCCACTGAGCCTCCGCAACTCCAGTAGTGACAAACCGCTCCACCCCCCGCCATTCATTTTCGTAATTGTTCAATTGCTAGTATCACATTTCATCAAGAGACGCATAGCAGAGTCCAACCAAGACTCCATGATAGAGAAACCAGGCAAGAACTACTGTCTCGGCGCAACTGGAGGAGACATTTCTTGCCTGGTTTCCCTATCGTGGGAACTGAGTCCCCCCCCAGTTTCGTTTCCTCCATCGAGCTAATTACTGAGGCTGCTTAGCAGCCTCCGGAGTGAGCACAGCGGAAACTATCATTAGGGAACTTTGAACGTTTCTGTGAAATGCCAACAGGAAATGTTTCGGCATTTTCAAAATATTTAGAAAATTCCCTGTTCAGTTACAAAAGTGAATCTGAATCTTACCCTGCAGAAGTTAAACTGCTCCCTCTTCCGGATGAAATTACCTTTGTAATTTCTTTTTACAACCTACAGCCTATTGTGCTTGGGTTTCCAAATAGTTTAAAGTTCCCTTGTCCCTTACTTTGTGTCAAGGGGGTGTTTGTGCCTTAAAGGGAAGATCCTGTGCCTTAAAGGAAACCAGAACTGATAGTCGAACCCAAGCAGAAGTCTTGACCAAGCACTTCCCTCCTGGGAATGCACCATGATATCACCACACCGAAGGCCAGGCTGGCAAACAGGGATGTACATGCAGGGGAGACGAGAACTTCTCCCGTGAGAAACAGCACAGTCCAGCCATATGAACCCGCAGCTCAGGAAGTATTGTTCACTTTTACTGTTCTCTCTTAGGGAAGGGCATTCTCAAAACGTTTCCGCACAGACCATCCCTTTTATTTTCCCACATCGTCTGTCTCCTTTCCTTCTGCTTTCAGAATGTCTCAAGAGTATTTACAAGAGTTGAGCAACACAGGCATCTTTATCTGGGGTCTTTATCCACAGAGCAGAGGACAGGAAGTCGTCACTACAGAGACGAAGCGATGTATGGTTTGACCCAGTGGAGGACTTTGTTAGGGTGGAGGTGTGAGTGTGAATGTGGGACATCCAGGGCAGTGGAGGGTAACCACTGGAGAGGAGGTCTGGGGACAGTTTGGGAGCAGCCAAATATAAAATAAGCATTTCTGTTCTAAATCCAAAAGAACATTCTACGCTGCTGTAATCTCCAGTGTACCTCAGAGATCCTAAAGTGTCCTGAAGTTGTTTGGAAGTCACGGCCGATGTAAAGTGAAAGCGCACACATATCTGTAAGCTCTGAGCTCAGGATTTCACGTGAGGTCCTTTGTTCGGGAGGCAGGGGGGTTCTCCCTGCTGCTGGCTGAGGTCACTGCATTCAGTGTGACAGGAGACAGCACAATACAGCAAAGCAGCTGGAGGGATTGCCTTGTAGAGTGGAAGAACTTCCGCAGAACAGAACGCTCTCTGTCCTGTTCTGCTGGAGAACGAAAAGGGATGGGTGGCCTGCGTGAAACCTCTTTATGGGGCTTGTGCGTTCTGACACTGTGACCGCCGAGGCCACAGCTGCCTTTGTTTCTTCCTCTCTGACCTCCATGAAGGGCTAGCGCACAAACTTGGACAGGGACGGCTCTATCTCTTGGGTGATATTCTGGAAAAGTCAGTCTTGACTTAGTCAAAGGCATCAGTAATTCCCCAACAGCTGAGAGCAGACTCCATGCTGTGGTTTTCTTCTAACTTGAATCGAGGAGACTTCCACATCTTTGCTATCCATTGCGCCTGGCTTTGTCCACTCGCTGACTTCTTCATATATAAGCTCGTTTTCCACCTGGAAGAAAAGAGGAGAGAGCCTTAGGGCCCCAGCATTGGGTCCGCACCGAGGCCTACACTGCTCCCCCCATTCCCACCTAGGACCATGGCATCCGAGTCCTCTCTCCCTGTGGGAGGCTTTCACAGAGGTTCACATGGGCCCAGGCCACTATGATTTTCTGAGTCTCCTTGTTTAATAAAGAAAATGAAGTGCCAAATATTGTGGTATGTTTTAAAATTTTGTATTTAACAAGTGATCTTTCAAAAATGCAATGCAATCTAATTGTGCTATTCCGAAGTTAAGCATAGGATTTAGAAAACATTCTTATGGCATTTCTTTCATGGAACATGAGCTTAACTTTTATCATTAAAGTAATTTCTGTCCATCTTTTCAGTGTATCTGTCTCTGTGACTCTAAGTATAGTAAGATTACTAGGAAATAATTTCAACATTTTAACTTTGAGGCCCTATGTGAGGCCCAAGATAAGCCCCACGCACCCCCATTCCCAGCCACAGGCTCTGCTGCCTGGCACCTCAAGGTCTGGACCCTGTACAGGGCTCCCACATGTCGACACAAGCTCCCATGTGTCACCTGTGCCTAGTAGAGAGGTGTATATTGCAACAAAAACTACAAATCAAAACAGGGCTGCAGCTCAAGAATCTTCAAGTTTCCTGTACCTCACCACTGGTTTAAGACAAGGATCAAGTTCATTTCAAGTAACTTATTAGTTACTAGTTAGTAATTGGTGGTAATTTCTTTTTTTTCTTTTTCTTTTTTTTTTTTTTTGAGATGGAGTCTCAACCTGTTGCCCAGGCTGGAGTGCAGTGGCACGATCTTGGCTCACTGCAAGCTCCACCTCCCGAGTTCAAGCCATTCTCCTGCCTCAGCCTCCCCAAGTATCTGGGACTACAGGTGCCTGCCACCATGCCCGGCTAATTTTTGTATTTCTAGTAGAGACAGGGTTTCAGCATGTTGGCCAGGCTGGTCTCGAACTCCTGACCTAAGGTGATCCGCCCACCTTGGCCTCCCAAAGTGCTGAGATTACAGGCATGAGCTACTGTGCCCAGCCGATAATTTCATAGATTATCAGCTACCCTGCACATATTCATGTATTGCTTGTCAGTTGACAGGAAAGAGTCTTATCTTATTGGCCAAGAATTTAGCCGGCATCTTTGATCCCATCAGCAGTTTTGCACTTGATATTTGAGGAGTTTCAAAATGCTAGGAGGCTTTGATATTTTCTTTCACCTCAAAACGAAAATGAAACATGGTCCAAAAAGTTTGTGCTAAGACCAAATGGCCAGTGCAATTTGTACAAAGAGTTAACACTGTCCTTTTGGATTTTCAGAAAAAGAGCAAGTAACCTTTATGGAGACTGAAACCATAGCCATTTCCATGGAAGGTTGGGGCAAGAAGCCCTATTTTCAATTTGCTCACACGGAGGCTCTTCATGGGAAGGCCAGACTGCCATGGATGAAACATACAGCGGGGATGTATCCGAACACCGTCTCCTGGCCTGTGAAACAGACCAAGAAGTCCCCTTGGAGCTAGAGGGGCCTCTGTGAGCCCTGAGAGATGCTGGAGCCCAAGGAAGACATGGGAGGAGGCACTAAGCAGTGTCCCAGAAAGTCACATAAAGAAAACATCACTGGCTGCGCTGCTGCAAATCTGTGTCTGGGAGTTTGGGCCAGGGTGAGAGGGTTGCAGGCTCTGGGCGAGGTTTAGGAAGCAGGAAAGAGTGGACCCGCTGGAAGCCAGAGGACAAGGTGGACGGGGTACAAGGAAAGGGGTCCGCCAAGGGCAGCCTGGGAGGACCCTCCTTGATCATGAAAAAAATGAGCAAACGGACACAAATGTCTTTTCAAAAAAGATGCCGAAGGTTGGCCTCAGCAAAGTCCCCTGAAGCATCCCCTTCTTGCTTTCCCTGAGAAGCTAGATTCTGCATGTGGGGTGGGGCATCCGGACTTGGTGGCTTTCCTTCTGAGCTTTCCCCACCTGAGTCATCTGCAAAGGGCAAGGCTGCAGGCGGGAGAGGCCGGTGTGACGTGACCGCCAGCCGCGGTCCCCACACCCCTCTCTGAGGGCTGTCCCCTCCACCTCATGCCATGACAGGAAACTTTATGACCTGTTCACCAAAAAATCACTTAAGGATTGGAAAGCACCTGTCTATAAATAAAGGCAAGGGGGCTGCCATTTTAAAATTGGGGGTGAGACTGGTCGTGTGCTCTCGAGTGGGCGGGGACTTACAGTAACTCAGAGGCAGGGCAGTTCAGGAGCTGTACATGAGCAGAGGCCCGGGTGCTTGGAGGCCGGCCCGCGTTGGTGGGCCTTCCTGAGGACAGGGTATTTGAGACATACAACAACAGACATAAGCAAGGTTATGATAAAGCTGCAAACCGTTTTCCTGTTTTCATGGGGGCGTAAAGCTAAAGCAGCACTGAATTAACTCTCGAAGTGGGAGGAGAGATCACTGTTGAGGCAGGAGAGGGGATATGGAGAAGTCTGTGTTAGGACTCAGCTGTGTCTGCCGCCAAGGCAAGGGTAACTAATAGATAACAGGCCTTAAGAATTGGTATCTTTGCTTCTCTTCCTGTCTCCCCCTCTCCCTCCCCCTCCCCCTTCCTCCCTGTTTCTCCCTTCCTCTCACCCCCTCTCTGCTTCCTGTACTTTTTTTTTTTTTTTTTTTGAGTCAGAGGCTTGCTTTGTTGCCCAGCCTGGAGTGCAGTGGCGGGATCTGGGCTCACTGCGACCTCTGCCTCCCGGGTTCAAGCAATTCTCCTGCCTCAGCCTCCCGAGTAGCTGGGATTACAGGCACACGCAACCATGCCTGGCTAATTTTTGTAATGTTAGTAGAGATGGGGTTTCACCATATTGTTCAGGCTGGTCTTGATCTCTTGACCTTGTGATCTGCCCACCTCAGCCTCCCAAAGTGCTGGGATTACAGGCATAAGCCACCATGCCTGGCCTCTTCTTTCTTTCATCTGGCTTCTAGAAAAAGAAAGTTCTGCCTCAAGGCCTGGGAAAAATAGTTTGGTTTCATTTTGTTTTTCTCCAGCTGACAGTGGTTCTCTGAGTGCATGCCCCTTTCTCATGGCCCCACCTCTGTTTGACCCACCCAACTCTTCCCCCACACCCAAACCAGCCTCCTTCTGCTGCCAGATCATCCTCGGAGCCAGAGATCCCCGCTGGTTTGGACAAGAAACATTTGTTGTGCACTTTCTATTACAGTGCCAAACATCAGGTTAGGTTCTGGGGAGATGAGAAAGGATTAAGCAGTGTCCCAGCCTCCCAGGAGATCATGTGACTCCACTGATCATAAATGATGGCCCTGGAAAAAGTTCCAACTCCTCTTCAGTATGGCTCCAGCTGAATGGCTCTGTCCCCTGCCCCTTCTCTGTCTGGGCTGGTCCCTCTGGTAACTGTCTTATGGGTCTTCTCCCTCCACACCGTCGCTCGTGCAGGCCCTTCAGCGTAGCACAGCCTCGCAGATGCTCAGCTCAGCAGCCCTTTGCTTGAGCTTTTGGGTTTAACCTCCATCCTCTTCCTGTTGTCTGTATCTCTGCGTCATCAAACATCTAAATTTAAGTCTCCTATCTGTGTGATTTAGACAAGTGTCGTCTAGTGGACAAAGGTTTCTAAACCTTTGTCCTCCATTCCTCATTTGTGAAAGGAAGGTAATGGCTTCCGCTTTGCCCATGGCTTAGAGTTGTTCTAAAAATCAAATAACATGATAAATAAATTTAAAAAAAAAACAAATAATCAAGATAACAAGGGCTGGTCAGGATGTGGAGGAAGGGAACACCTGCACACTGTTGCTGGGAATTTAAATTAGTACAAGCATTCAGGGAAACAGTATGGAAGTCCCGCAAAAAATTAAAAATAGAATTACCGTATGATCCAGCAATTTCACTACTGGGTATATCTCCAAAGGAAATGAAATCCTTACCCTGAAGTGGTATCTACACTCCCATGTTCATTGGAGCACTATTCACAATGGCCAAGATATGAAAACAAGCCAAGTGTCTGTCCATGAATGAATGGCTACAGAAAGTGTGGTATACATATATCTGGTGGAATATTATCCAATCTTAAAAAAAAAATGTCATTTTCGACATGGATGAACTTAGAAAACATTATGCTAAGTGAAGTAAACCAGGCCCAGGCACAGAAAGACAAATACTGAATGATTTCATTGATATCTGGAATCTAAACTAGAACTCATGAAAGCAGAGAGTAGAAGGCGGCTTGCGAGGGGCTGGGGAACACGGGAATGGGGAGACGTTGGTCAAAGTGAGAGGTGACAGCGTGCTGGCAGTCCTCAGAGCCCTCACTTGCTCTCGGCACCTCCTCTGCCTGGGCTCCCACTTTGGTGGCATTTGAGGAGCCCTTCAGCCCCCCCACTGCACTGTGGGAGCCCCTTTCTGGGCTGGCCAAGACTGGAGCCCACTCTCTCAGCTTGCAGGGAGGTGTGGAGGGAGAGGCACGAGCGGGAACCGGGGCGCTTGCGGGCCAGCTGGAGTTCCGGGTGGGCGTGGGCTTGGCGGGCCCCGCACTCAGAGCAGCCGGCCAGCCCTGCTAGCTCCAGGCAATGGGGGACTTAGCACCCGGGCCAGCGGCTGCGGAGGGTATACTAGGTCCTCCAGCAGTACCAGCCCATCGGCGCTGTGCTCGATTTCTCCCCGGGCCTTAGCTGCCTTACCGCGGGGCAGGGCTGGGACCTGCAGCCCGCCATGCCTGAGCCTCCCACCCACTCCATGGGCTCCTGTAGGGCCTGAGCCTCCCCCACGAGCACCACCCCCTGCTCCACGGCACCCAGTCCCATCGACCACCCAAGGGCTGAGGAATGTGAGCACACGGCACAAGACTGGCAGGCAGCTCCACCTGCAGCCCCCGTGCGGAATCCACTAGGTAAAGCCAGCTGGGCTCCTGAGTCTGGTGGGGACGTGGAGAGTCTTTATATCTAGCTCAGGGATTGTAAACACACCAATCAGCACCCTGTGTCTAGCTCAAGGTTTGTGAGTGCACCAATCGACACTCTGTATCTAGCTGCTCTGGTGGGGCCTTGGAGAACCTTTATGTCTAGCTCAGGGATTGTAAATACACCAATCAGCACCCTGTGTTTAGCTCAAGGTTTGTGAGTGCACCAATCGACACTCTGTATCTAGCTGCTCTGGTGGGGCCTTGGAGAACCTTTATGTCTAGCTCAGGGATTGTAAATACACCAATCGGCACTCTGTATCTAGCTCAAGGTTTGTAAACACACCAATCAGCACCCTGTGTTTAGCTCAAGGTTTGTGAATGCACCAATTGACACTCTGTATCTAGCTGCTCTGGTGGGGCCTTGGAAAACCTGTGTGTCGAAACTCTGTATCTAACTAATCTGATGGGGACGGGGAGAACCTTTGTATCTAGCTCAGGGATTGTAAACGCACCAATCAGCGCCCGGACAAAACAGGCCACTCGGCTCTACCAATCAGCAGGATGTGGGTGGGGCCAGATAAGAGAATAAAAGCAGGCTGCCCGAACTAGTATTGACAAGCTGCTTGGATCCCTTTTCATGCTGTGGTAACTTTGTTTTTTGCAGTAAATCTTACTGCTTTTATGAGCTGTAACACTCACTGTGAAGATCTGTAACTTCACTCCTAACCACAGTGAGACTATGAGGCCACCAGGAGTGAATGAACAACTCCAGATGCGCTGTCTTAAGAGCTGTAACATTCACTGTGAAAGTCTGCAGCTTGACTCCTGAGCCAGTGAGACCACGAACCCACCAGAAAGAAGAAACTCCAAACACAGCTGAACATCAGAAGGGACAGACTCCAGACGTGCTATCTTAAGCACTGTAACACTCAGCACGAGGGTCCACAGTTTCGTTCTTGAAGTCAGACCAAGAACCCCCTAATTCTGGTCACAAAAGGGTATAAAGTTTCAATTATGGGCAGAGCATTCTGGCTCACACTTGTAATCTCAGTACTTTGAGTGGCTGAAGTAGAAAGGTCAGTTGAATACAGGTGGTGGAGGAAGTGAGCTGCGATCACACCACTGCATTTCAGCCTGGGTGACAGACTGAGACTGCCTCAAAAAGTTTGTTACTCAAAGTTAACACATTTTGGAAATCTAAGGTGTACAGCATGGCTCTGAAAGTTCATGAGAATGTATGCTTGAGATTTGCTAAGAGTAGATCCTGAATGTTCTCATCACACACAAATCATAAGTAAATGTGGTGGAGGATATGTTAATTTGCTTGACTATAGTGATCATTTCACAATGTATCTGTGTATTTATGGTTTAAATGTTTGTCCCCTCCCAAACTCATGTTGAAATTTAATTACCACTGTAACGGTATTAAGAGGTGAGACCTTTAAGAGGTGATCAGATCATGAGGGCTCTGCCAATATGAATGGATTAATGCATTTATCTGGGGAGTGGATTCCTTATAAAAGGACAAGTTGGGCCTTCTTTTGTCTCTCATCCTCTCTTGCCTTCCACCTTCCACCATGGGATGAGGCAGCAAGAAGGCATCACCAGATGCCAGACCCTCAATCTTGGATTCCCTGCCTCCAGAACTGTGAGGAAATAAATTTCTGTTCTTTATAAAATACCTAGTCTGTGGTATTCTGTTATAGCAGCACAAAATGGACTAAGACATATATCAAAACATCACATTGTACATTGCAAATGTATACAATTTTTGTCAACTATACCTCAAGAAAGCTAGAAAAAATCAAATAGTCAAATGGATCTAAAGTGTTTCTAAGTAGCAAAAGTGCTTTACACATCTATTTTGTTACCATGTTCTATGTCATATTGAAGGTGGACTTGCCTTTCCACCTTTGGAGTGGATCATAAACTCCTTGAAGAATGGTCTTCCCACAGTATTCAGCACATAGGAGTACCCAAGACATTTGTATAGCGTTCCTCTGAATTAAAGCTGATGTCAACAACACTTCAGATGTCACCAGAGGGTAGGCAGGGCTGCAGAGTCACCCACCTTCAAGGATGATGCTCCAGTCATACCCAATGTGAAAGGTGTCCCCTGGAGCCATGCAAACAAATGAGGTGGCCCCAAGAACAGGATCCTAACATCTCAGGAAGTCAGTCGGCCTTGCTTGGCCACAACTTGAGTTGCACTTAATTTTTAAACTACCACTAATCCCCCAAAACAGGTGGTGAGAAGGTATTTTATATATGAGTGTAACGGCTTTGTTCTCATTCTAAAAGAAAGCAGATGTTATTCAAATCAGATGACCACAACCAGATGATGGAAAGGGGAAGGCAAAATGTTTTAACTTATTAAAAATATAAACTTGACTCAGAATACTCACATGATTCAGCTAAAGAGAAAATCATCTCTGGTGTTTAGGCACTCATTTGCATTTAAAAACCCAAAAGGAATCATTGTGATGAATTGTTGATATTAATATTTGTATTAACTGTCTAGGGCTGCTGTACATAACAAAGTACTTTAGGCTGGGCAGCTTAAACAACAGAAAGGTATTTATTGTCTCAGTTCTGAGGGCTGAAAGTCTAAGATCAAGGTGTCAGTAAGGTGGGTTCCTTCTTGGGACTCAGAGGGAGAATATGTTCCAGGCCTCCCTCCTTAACTTGCAGATGGCCCTCCTCTCTCTATAGCTCTTTAGTGTTTTCCCTCTGTATGTGTCCGTGTCCAAATTACCCCTTTTATAAGGACACCAGTCATATTGGGTGACCTAATGACCTCATTTTGCCTTAATTACCCCTGTAAAAACTCTGTCTCCAAATACAGTCACATTCCAAGATACTGGAGGTTAGGAATTTAACATATGAATTGAGGGGAGTGAAGAACAACCCAATCCAGCCCATGACAGTGTCCTAGTGTTTCAAGACAGTTTCTGCACAGATAGACATGGAGACATCGTTCTATCCTTACCTTGCTGATTTTAAGACTCCCTACCCCACACACAAGTTGCTGCTGTTGTTTATTTAATAAAACTGTGTAGATCACTTTCCTTTGAAACACTGATGCACAGCTGTGGAAGGTGGGGTATCTGGGATTACATGCCGACATCCAACCTCGCTGGACCTATCCTGCCCCAGGCATTGCACCAAGGACTCAGATACACTCGTGGATTTAATCATCCAAACACATCTCCTAGGAGGAAGGCCATACATGATCCCCCCAGGCTGAGGCTTCTTAAGGCTCCCCAAGGGGAGGTGGACTTGACACACTGAATGCAGGATCACTCCCAGTTGCCCAAAGAGCTTACAGGGCAGAATTACCTTTTCATCTTTATATCCCCAGGGCCTGGGCCAAAGTCAACATTCCTACATGTTTGTTAAACTAAGCTGAACTGGAAGAAACTGCTCCAAATACCAGTGGATTCTTTGGCCGCCATGCCCTGAGCTATGTAAGGCATATGCCTCCTCCATCATTTAGTAAGAGATAACTAAAGAAATGTTTGGGCTGGGTGCAGTGGCTCACACCTGTAATCCCAACACTTTGGGAGGCCGAGGCGGGTGAATCACTTGAGGACAGGAGTTTGAGACCAGCCTGGCCAACATGGTGAAACCCCGTCTCTACTAAAAATACACAAAAAAATTAATTGGGCGTGGTGGTGCATGACTGTAATCCCAGTTATTAGGGAGGCTGAGGCAGGAGAATTGCTTGATCCCAGAAGGCGGAGGTTGCAGTGAGCCCACTCTGTCTCAAAAAGAAAAGAAAAGAAAAGAAATGATTTGCTGATGACTATTGTTCTAAAGTTTTTTGTTTTTCGTCTCCCAGAATAATTAAAAATTGATTGCTTTTCCTTACCTAATAATTTTCTTATCTACCACATAACAATTTATATGTAGTAGAAATAGTTGTGGAAATAAATTTCTGTCCTTTATAAAGTACAATGCTGTTAACAACAGAAAACATAAAAATTAAAGACCCCACCCTCTGTCGCTTTCACCACCTAAGCAATTGTGTGTGTTGCAGGGACACCGCTGCAGCCTCTGCAAAGGACGGCCCCTCTGGCTTGGCCTGATACAATTTCTGGCAAGATTCTTTAAAGTTTTGGGGGAAAGACCCATCCTTCTTATGCCTTCATAGGAATGAGAATTCTATTCATTGCCACAATCTTTCTTGTTTCTCCATAGTCAACAACTTTTCTGAGAAATGAAAACCCTAAAAATTGTCCTGATGAGAGAGTCAGCTACCAACAATCCCAGAGTGTTTAGGAGAAGAGAGGGCAACAGCAGCAAAGGACCAGGCATAACCAAATGGAGACGGGGCAGCCTGTTGTGGGGAGGGTCAATCGTAAAATAGTCGGCCCATTTGTCCATTGTATTCCATGACCAGATTTTAAGCTCCCTGAAGATGGGATTCTGTCGTGATTTTGTGACCCCCTCCCTTCACCTTGCAACACGTAGGATAGAACTCACTGAGCATTTGTCTCTGAAGAAGAAAGGAATCTTTCTTTCCCTCCCTCCCTTCCTCTCTCTCTCCCTCCTTCCTCCCTCCCTCCCCGCTTCCCTTCCCCTCCTCTCCCCTGCACTCCCCTCCCCTCCGCTTCTCTTTCTCAGGATCTCACTCTGTCACCCAGGATGCAGTGCAGTGGTGTAACCTCAGTTGACTGCAGCCTCGACCTCCTGGGCTCAAGCAAACCTCCTACTTCAGCCTCCTGAGTAGCTGGGATTACAGGCGTGTGCCATCACGCCCGGCTAATTTTATTTATTTTTTGTAGAGACAAGGTCTCACTATGTTGCCCAGGATGGTCTCAAACTCCTGGCCTCAAGTGATCCTCCCACATTGGCTTCCCAAAGTTCTGGGATTACAGGTGTGAGCCACCAGTCCGGGCCAGAAAGGAAACTTTTTATCTGAGGAATATGAGCCCCTTTAAGTCATCAGGTCCAGACAGGCATTGAAATGTGACAGTAGTCACATCTCACTCACTGAGCTATGTATGTATGTAATCTGCCTGCTATGTGGACTCTTGACCCAATGCCACCACCAATAGCTATAAATTAACCTAACGATGGCATATGCTGGACAACATAACTTATACCCTATAGTTCAACTATAGCCAATCACTAATCAATGTTATTTCTGTAAACCAATGAGAATTCTTAACCAACAATGTTGGTAATTGCCTCCTCTCCTGATTCATCCTTTGTTCTCCGGGCACTTCCCAAGACAACTTGGAAGTGTTTCCCAAGCAGCTGTTCTCACCCCTGACCCAAATAAACTCTCATATTAATTTTGCCTCACAGTCGACAACTCCTAACTAGTTATTTTCATCCCTTTTCAAGCTTCCTAAGAGGTTACTTTCATTTAGGTTCGTGATATAATAAAAAATATATCTGGTGTTTATCCCCAGTTCCCGGCACAGAGCTCCTAAAACCCTTGGAATTTCCCGAGTAATGCGAGTGTGTTTTGCTATTCAAAATGAGCTGCTTTAGCTACACCTGAGCTTATGCTGATGAGGCGGCTCTTGGTGATCCCCTGAGGAGGGAAGAAGGGCTGGGAATTGAGTTCAGCCACCAATGGCCAGTGAATTAATCAATAACACCTATGTAATGGAACCTCCATAAAAATCAAAAAGACCAGGTTGAGGGAGGATGTGGGTTAATGAACAGACAGGTGCTGAGAGGGTGGAGTGTCTAGAGAGGGAACGGAAGCTCTCTGCACACACCCCCCACCCCCCTTAACTTGCTCTCTGCATCTCTTCCACTGGTTGTTTCTGCATTGCAGCCTTTATAATAAACTGGTGATAATAATAAAGTGCTTTCTTGAGTTCTGTGAGTCATTCTAGTAAATTATTAAGCCTGAGGGAGGTTATGGGAATCCCCAAATTTGTACTTGGCCAGGCAGCAGTGTGAATAGCCTGGGCACCCCATTTGTGACAGGTGTCTGAAGAGGGGGTAGTCTTGGGGGCTGAGCCCTCTAACTGGACGTTAAGTACTGTCAGAATTGAATTGTTGGACACCCAGTTGGTGTCAAAGAACTGATTGGTGTGACGGAAAAAAACCTCTTAAAGGTCTTTACTCCCACTTACTGGTAGTGTTGCTAAGTTCATAATGCCTTTTTCTTAACACTCATGGCTTCATTCGGCTTGACTTACTGGTCTTACTTGCCTAGATTGGTCTTGAACTCCTGGGCTCAAGCCATCTTCCTGCCTTGGCCTCCCAAAGTGCTGGGATTGCGGGTGTAAGCTACCATGCCCAGCCTCAGTATTTTTAATACACACAATAAAACTTATTACCTTAAAAATTAAACTTCTCATGTTAGTCTAAAAGAAGTTCCAAATGAGTTAATGCAAAAACACAAAATTATAAAAGCTCTAAGGAAAAAGACAAGTGAATATTTATATAATCTGAGTGTCAAGAAGACTTTCTATGCAAGACTCTGGAGGAAGAAAACAAAAAAAATACTAAAGTGGACTATTTAAATAAAAAAAGTTATTTACTTAAAATATTAATAACACTAATATGTAAATTAAAAGCACGGGAATTATCTTGCAATATGTATATAACATTAAGAAAAATCTATTGGTAGAGAGTGCTTAAAAACTGCAAGACAAAAAAATGAATATCCCAAGGACAAAAGTAGGCAAATAAAAATAGGCTAATTCTAAAAGAAGTATGAGTGACTAATAAATGAAAATTTAAATAAAGACATGCAATTTTCCTCCCATCAAATTATCAAAGTGATATTGGTAATGGTAAAAATATAAATAGCTGGAATGTCTGTTTTTACATGATTGAATAATACATTATGGTTAAGTTACCTAATGGATCACAAGGTAGCCATTATAAATGATGCCAGAGAGATGTATTGACATTTAACAAAGTCCAGGCGATTTTCTGTTGCATGAAATATGCATAGGCACGAGACCTCTGATTTAGCAACTAAAAACATGAAGATCCAGAAATACTTTATTTCATGCATCTTTTCTTCTCCCAACCCTATTCTGGCTGAAATCGACTAAAATGAATACCACTAGCAACCTTGTTCGTGGGATATTGTACAAGAATCAGCTCTTAAATCAATGTGTCAGAAAATGAAGGAGACACAATGCTGAGGTGGTGTTCTGGATTAAAAGAATTTTAAGCAACATCACAATGAAATTTGATGCATAACCCTTGAATGGATTCTTGCTCAAATAAACAAGCTATAAAAGTATCTCCAAGACCGATGGAAAATTTGAATATGGACTCAGTATGACAAACTAATTGTTCATTTTAATAAGTATGAGGTATTACGGTTACATAGGAAAATGCCCTTTTAAAAAATAAAAAATGCACATTTAGGGGTATATAAAAACGTATTTAGGGGTAAAAAGTAATGATGTATATAATTCACTGATTTTTTAAAATGTCCAATCCAATATTAAGTTCATCTGCCAAATGTTTCATTTTAAATGTTTTAGAATTTTTTTTGAGATGGAGTCTCGCTCTGTCGCCCAGGCTGGAATGCAGTGGCGCAACCTCGGCTTACTGCAAACTCCGCGTCCTGGGTTCAGGCCATTCTCCTACCTCAGCCTCCCAGTAATTTTTTTTAAGTTTCCATTTTTCTGTTGAGGTTTTCTATCTGTTCACTCGCTATGCCATCTACTCCTTAAATCCTTTAACATATATGAGTTGCATTGCAGTCTTTGTTAATTTTAACATTTGTCTCACTTTCGTGTGTTTTTATTGACTTTTTCCTGGTTATGGGTCATACTTACACTACGTAGGTTTAATAACTTTTTAAAATATGCTAGACATTTCAGCATGTAGTTGAGAGTCCAGAGCTCTCAGGCCTCAGAACTAGGGCTAGTATAGCCCTAAGAGATTAAACTATTATCTAATAAAAACTAAGCTTCCACAAGATCAAAACCACCCACCAGTTGTTTCATATACATTGTCCAGTTTACAGTTAACAATGGGAGGATAACTGATACTTGTTACTCCACCTCGGCTGGAATTAGAAGTAACAAATTAGGCTCTCAGCTTTGTTACCACCCGTGGCATGAGGAGTTGGGCTAGGTAAGTGCATGCATCAAAATCACTCACCCGAAAATGCCCATTCTCAAAATTCCTAGTCTCAAATGGGGCTTGAAAATTCAGAGGTCTCACGAATCCTAACAATTCTAATATTGCCCATACAGAAAACCACTTCGAGCCAGATTTGATTCAACCCCAGTAGGGCACTGAAACCACCTGAGAAAGTTTTAAACACCAATGCTTAGGCTCCAATCTAAAATAATTAAGCTTCAGTGGAAAATAATGTCTGAAATTTGTAGATTCTTGATCTCACCTAAACTAAGAAAAAAAGCCACAAAAACCTCGCAGTGAGCGTTACAGTTCCTAAGACATCCACAGCTTATTCCTTTTGACGTTCAGATAGGCAATTTTTCCCGCTAGCTGGTCCATGGCCTCATCAACTTCCAAAGTTAACCCACAGACTTTCGCGTGAAGTGTTACAGCTCCTAAAAACACAGAGCCCCAGAATCAGAAAACAAAACGCACCAAAGTCTAGCCTAAAGAACAGAAAAAAACTAAAGCCACCCCAACACAGAAAACAATCCCAGCAGTTTGTGCCACCAGTTCAGGCAGCCTGCTTTTATTCCCTTATCTGGCCCCACCCACCTCCTGCTAATGGTCCATTTTACAGAGAGCTGATTGGTCCATTTTACAGAGAGCTGATAGGTCAATTTTACAGAAAGCTGATTAGACCGTTTTGACAGGGTGCTGATTGGCGCATTTACAACCCTGAGCTAGACACAGTGCTGATTGGTGCATTTACAATCCTTTAGCTAGACATAAAAGTTCTCCAAGTCCTCACTCGATTAACTAGATACAGAGCACTGATTGGTGTGTTTACAAACCTTGAGCTAGACACGGAGTATTGATTGGTGTGTTTACAAACCTTGAGCTAGACACAGAGCGCTGATTGGTGTATTTACAATCCTTTAGCTAGACATAAAGGTTCTGCAAGTCCCCACTAGATTAGCTAGACACAGAGCACAGATTGGTGCATTTACAAAGCTTGAGCTAGACACAGGCTGCTGATTGGTGTGTTTACAAACTTTGAGCTAGACACAGAGTGCTGACTGGTGTATTTATAATCCTTTAGCTAGACATAAAAGTTCTCCAAGTCCCCACTGGACTCAGGAGCCCAGGTGGTTTTGTCTAGTGGATTCCGCTGCTTTGGCTGAGCTGCCTGCCAGTCCAGCTCCAGGCACCTGCACTTCTCAGCCCTTGGGCAGTG